>NW_026897571.1:0-351271 GCF_033153095.1 Gastrolobium bilobum
ATTCTCATATAACCGTTTGACTTTTATAAGAATCGAATTCCAATGATAAAACTTTGCAAATCAGTAATTTGGAAATCGTGAATTTGGAAATAAAATAAGATATGATTTGCAAATCAGAATCGGTAATTTGCAAAGAACCCTAACATTTCCAAATCAAGAATCCATTTATAATCATACATGGAAAAAAACATAAATTCTTAAACACATGCTCTGATACCACATGTAAGCAATTTAATCAGTAATTCATGATTCATGTTCAACAGTAATAGTTAAGAACATGATACAGGATCTTTAGAATTTATGAGTTTCACGTAAGAGTGTACCTTTCTCCATTAGTGCGGAAGAACTTTGATGGTGAAATCCTTTCTCAGAGTCTTAACCCTTCTCTATTCTTGTATCTTCTTTAACAGGAATTTGATACAACTCTTCTGGGTAGACAATGATGGAGAGCGTTTCTGTAAACCACCTTTTATCAGAAAATCTCCTTTCTCTGAACGTAACTGAACCTGTCACCAGTTACTCCTTTATAAAACTTCCCTTAATAGTCAAAACGTCAATCACCATTAATGCAAAACGTTACCATAATGCAAAACATTAAAACGTCAATTACCATTAATGCAAAACGTCAATTACCATAAAGCCTCTTTTATTATTAATTAAACCGATTGACACATGTTACACATGAGGCACAAATAGTTTTACAAACACAACCAATAATTGATAAAGTATCAAGGAACCAATGGCAATCTCGGTCATTAGCTGCATCAGGTGCAAATCTCTAGTGCTACCAGAGAATCAAAGTGGACACTCTTTTTTTCAAATTTTGAAAATTTTGTAATATAATGGGAAATTTTTTTTTGGGAAAGTGAAAGAAAAGTTTTCACATTAAAAAAAGAAAGAAAAAGTAACCACTTATCCCAGCATCAGGCGGTAGGTAAGTTAACTCCAAATTTCTTTGAGTTCAAGTTATCTCTTTGACTTTTATCATCAAGGGGGTATTATTGTCATTCCAAACAGCAAACGAAACTTCTTTTTGCGTTCTTCCAAGCAGGCGGCGCAGTAGATAGAGATTGGAATTTGGAAGACTGCACCAAATTCATTTCTGCTTCACGGTTTCTAATGCCAAAGACCCCTCTTATTTGTGGAAATTATGAAAATGCCATTCCATATGATGCTGCAATGAGTGGCCCCTGGCCATGTTGTGATTTAACGTGCATGGAAGGGTATAGTTATGTCAGGGATCATACTATACTATATATGTTAGTATATTATTATTGGGAACCTTCATTGTTCACACGAGGCAGCCGAATCATTACGCATCCTTTCCCTTTGGGTTGGGTTTCGTCCATTTGCAAGAAGAAAAAAATATGACAAGCGGAACAGATTGTCTGTCATGTTTTGTCTTTCATATAATTATCAAGGAGCTTGTAATCTCATGTTGCAGTAAATATTTTTTTATATCATAGACCTAACATATGTGTTAAAAAATAAAAAATAAATAATTAAAAGACACATTTATCGATGTATCTATAATATAAGATAACTCTCTCCTATTACATGAAAGAATAATTTTCCATAATCATATTATTAAGGTTATATTTATTTTATGTTGTAAGAAAATAGTTATCTCATGTTATAGAAATAAAATTATAAGTAGAACTCACATATAAGAGGAGAGAGAAAAAATAAATATAAGACTCACTTCGACTTTGTATGATGGGATCCTTTTCAGCAAAAAGGTTAAGCTTATAGAAAGGAAAATAAAATAATGCAGGAGGTAAATCTGACCTCTTTCTATTCAAATTATCCAACTTAAATAACATTTACAAAGAGCAGTTGTAACTGCAGGGAATAGAACGTGGTTACAAGATAACTGATACATAGAATTTAATATAAAATAAAACAGGAAATGGGAAGTTAATGCTGACAACGTGGGACAAATTGAAGACCATTTCTCTAGCCATTGTTGCTGCCCACGTCATGCACATAATCAGAAAAGTAGGAAGGTGCCTTTCGTGTACGAGGTGCCAGTGAAGTTGCTGGGTTTGTATCATCCCCCCTTCATCAAGATGAACCTTGTCCCCAAGGTTTTCAATGTCATCATCAGGAAGTGCCAGGTTGGTTGGTGCAGTGTTGTCACCATGAAATACTTTGAGTAAGGAAACATGGAAAATGGGATGTATACGAGAAGTAGAGGGGAGGGACAACTTATAAGCAACAGGACCAATTTTAGCAATAATTTGGAATGGACCATAGTACCGCCTGGAAAGTTTATATGTCCTGCGTTGGGCAACAGATTGTTGTCGATAAGAATGTAGTTTAACAAGGACCCAACTGCCAACATCATATTGACGATCTGTGCGTTTGCTGTCAGCAAAGGATTTCATACGTTGTTGAGCACGTTGCAAGTTGCTTTTGAGGGTACGCAGCAGTATATCACGCTAACGGAGCAAGTGATCCACCTCCGGATTTTGAGTGCCTCCTGAAATGTAGTCTGATATTGCTGGTGGAAGGCGTCCATAAAGTGCTTCAAATGGACTCATTTTAGCAGAAGAGTGGAAAGTTGTATTATACCAATATTCGGCCCAATGGATTAATTTTGACCAAGTGGAGGGATTGTCCATGGTAAGGCATCTGAGATATTGTTCTAGGCAGCGATTCACGACCTTAGATTGACCGTCGGTTTGAGGGTGATAGGCAGTGCTCATAAGGAGTTTAGTGCCCTGTTGCTTGAAAAGTTCTTGCCAGAATGAACTGAGGAATAAGGAGCCGCGGTCTGTGATAATACTTCGAGGAATGCCATGTAACTTAGCAACATGTTGAATGTAGGCAGTGGCTGCAAATTGAGCTGTGAAGCTTGTAGGCAATGGGACAAAGTGGGCATATTTGGAAAGGCGGACGACCACAACCATAATCGATGTCTTGCCTTGGGATGGTGGGAGTCCCACAATAAAGTCCATGGTAATGTCTTCCCAAACACGATTGGGAATGGGGAGGGGTTGGAGTAGTCCTTGAGGTGAAGAAGTGGTGTACTTAGTTTGCTGGCAGATAATGCAATGAAGAACCCATTGTTTGATATCAACTTTCATATTTGGCCAGTAAAAGTTCTGGGTCATGTGCTTAAGTGTTCGATAGAAGCCGGAATGCCCACCAACAGGGGTGCAATGAAGTTCATCGAACATCTCTTTGCAAAGACTAGAAGTGGCTGGGATGTAAAGTCTGTTGTTATAAAACAAAAGACCATTAGAATAATGAAAATGAGGAAAGGAAGTGGGGTTCTTACGCAGTGCAGCAATGATTTCCAAGGACTTGTCATTTGATTCAAGAAGTTGTTGAATGCGTGTAGCAATGGCAGGGACCGGGATGGAAAGAGCAAGAAAGGTGTTGGGACCGGTGTTGCCAAAGCTGCGGGACAATCCATCAGCGGCTATATTCTGTTTGCCGGGTCTATAGATGATCTTATACTGAAATCCCATGAGCTTGTAAAGCCATTTTTCCTGTTCAGGTGTGTGAATGGTCTGACTGAGGAGGTGTTGAAGGCTGTAATGGTCTGTCCTAATCAGGAATTCACGTCCTAAGAGATAGTGACGCCACTTGTGCACTGCCTCAGTGATGGCAAAAAGTTCTCGAACATAGGTTGAAGCAGAGCGAACGCGTGGGGAGAACAGCTTGCTATAGTAAGCTAGTGGATGGTCGTGCTGGGTTAGGACAGCACCCATAGCTTCACCGGAGACATCAGTTTCAATGCAGAATTGGGCTGAGAAATCTGGTAGTTGCAGCACTGGGGCGGAGGATAAAGCCTTCTTGAGTTTGCAGAATGCATCATCTTGAGCCTCTGTCCAGTGAAAAGAATTCTTGCACAGTAAGGAGGTGAGAGGGGAAGCCAAAGAAGCATAATTCCTAATGAAGCGCCGGTAATATCCGGCCAAGCCCAAGAAAGCGCGAAGGTCAGTGATGGTGTGAGGTACATGCCAATCCACGATTGCTTCAATCTTGGAAGGATCGACAGCAACACCATTGACAGAGATGATGTGACCAAGGTAATGGATGGTGTGCTGGCCGAATGAGCATTTAGTGACCTTGATGTGTAATTTATTTTGGTCCAAAGTTGAGAAAACAGCCCGTAAGTGAGCTAAATGTGTCTCCCAATCAGAGCTATAAATCAAGATGTCGTCAAAAAAGACGAGTACAAAACGACGCAAATATGGAGCAAAAATGGAGTTCATGGTGGCTTGAAATGTAGAAGGCGTGTTACACAGGCCAAATGGCATAACCTTGAACTCGTAGTGGCCTTCGTGAGTACGAAAGGCAGTGGCTGGGATGGAATCTGGGTGCATCCGTATTTGGTGAAAACCGGACCGCAGGTCAAGTTTGGTGAAGAATTGAGAGCCCCGAAGTTCATCAAAAAGTTCATCAATGGTGGGAATAGGGAAGCGGTCGCGAATTGTAATTGCGTACAATGCGCGAAAGTCTACGCAGAAGCGCCAAGTGCCATCTTTCTTGCGCACAAGAAGGACATGGGAGCTAAAAGGGCTGAGGCTCGGTTGGATGAGGCCATCTTGAAGCATAGTGTGAACTTGCCGCTCAATTTCTTGCTTTTGGAAGTAAGGGTAGCGGTATGGTTTAACATTGACAGGTTTGGCTTCGGGTGGTAAGAGAATGCGATGGTCTTGGGTTCGGGAAGGAGGAAGGCCATGAGGTGGTTCTAGAAGATGTTGGTATTGTTGTAGGATTGGGTCAATGTCTTGTGGAATTGTAAGAGGGCTAGAGATACTGGGGGTGATCTGAAGGTGATAAAGGGTGGCAATGGAGGAGGTGGCCAATTGTCGTTTGACAGTGGAGGAGTTGATGGGAGTGGAAGTAGGGGGAATGAAGCCATGCAGTGTCACTGGTTCTGTGTTGATGGTAAATGACAGGGTGAGGAGGCGGTAGTCAAAGGTGACAGGACTCAATTGGCGTAACCATTGTGCTCCTAAGACAATATCAGCACCATGTAACGGTAGGACATACAAGTCAATGGGAAAAATGTGGTTAGCAAGGTGGACAGGGACAGAAAGACATATTCCTGAGCACTGGAGTGTATCACCATTGCCAACAGTTACATGGAAAAAGTTGGTGGTTTGAATAGGTAGGTGAAGATGATGGGCAATGCGCTCTTGAATGAAATTATGGGTGGAGCCGCCATCCACTAACACTTGAACACTGGTGCCGTTGATGGAACCTTGGAGGCAAAGTGTGCGTGGGGAGTCCTGTCCAGCAAATGCATGAAGGGAGATATCAGGTATATCTGTAGAAATTGTGGGTGTAGGGTCAATGTGGGTTTCTGGGTCGATGAGGTCGATAGGTATGTGAGGGAGATCTTCAAGAAGGAGAAGTTTGGAAGGTGTTTTACATTTGTGGCCGCGAGAGAACTGTTCGTCACAGTTAAAGCAAAGTCCTTGCTCTCTGCGACTTTTCATTTCCTCTGGTGTAAGACGTCTGACACCTGGTGGTAAAGAGGGTATGGTCATTGAAGGGGTGTGTGTGTGGGTTGATGTATTGGGTGCAGGTAGTATTTTGGAATGGAAAGAGGTGTTGATATGTTTGTGGGGGTTGTCTGCTAGTTTCTCCTCTTGGAGCCGTGCAAGGCCTTGTGCTTGGAAAATAGTGGTGGGTTGCAAGGACTGGACTTCTCTACGTATGGTTGGCTTGAGACCGGAAATAAAATTATGAAGGAGGAAATCAGTTGGTAGGTTAGAGGTGTGATTGGCTAAAGACTCATATGCTGTTATATAAGCAGCAACAGAGGATGTTTGTTGGAGTTTGGCTAAGGAGCCCATGTGGTCAGTGTATGGTGAGTCTCCAAAACGGGTTTCCAAGGCTGTTGTGAAAGCGAGTGCATCCATTGGAACCATGCTAGTGCAGGACCATCCATATGGAAGGATGCAATTTGAAGGCGTTGTGGAGGTAGGGTATTGTGAAAATCAAAAAATTGTGTGGCTTTAAAGAGCCAGCCAGAGGGATTAGTGCCATTGAATCGTGGGAAATCAAGCTTAAAAGGACGAGGTTGGAGAACAGGGGAAAAGGGTGGAGTTGTGGTATTGGCAGTATTGTTGAGACTCAATAGTTGATCAATGCGGCCTATTAAGGTTGTAAGGGTGGTTTGGACTTCGTTGAGGCAGTTCACTGTTTGATTAGATTGTTCTGTTAGTGCAGAAATCTGTGTGGATGTTTTGGAGGAGGATTCACGAAGTTGAGTAATTTGGGATATGGCTTGGGTAGAGTTTTCAAACAATCTTTGGATTTGGGTAGCATGATTTTCTTGTGTTTCTTCTAGCTTTCGGAACCGTGTTCCTTCTGCCATTGGAGGGGAGTGTGCTCAATGAAAGCACCAAAATGATGGGATCCTTTTCAGCAAAAAGGTTAAGCTTATAGAAAGGAAAATAAAATAATGCAGGAGGTAAATCTGACCTCTTTCTATTCAAATTATCCAACTTAAATAACATTTACAAAGAGCAGTTGTAACTGCAGGGAATAGAACGTGGTTACAAGATACAAGATAACTGATACATAGAATTTAATATAAAATAAAACAGGAAATGGGAAGTTAATGCTGACAACGTGGGACAAATTGAAGACCATTTCTCTAGCCATTGTTGCTGCCCACGTCATGCACATAATCAGAAAAGTAGGAAGGTGCCTTTCGTGTACGAGGTGCCAGTGAAGTTGCTGGGTTTGTATCATATGTGTAGGAAGCTTATTTATCTTACACAACATAAAATAAATATAACCCAGTAATACCGAGAGAAAATTAACTATTCTTATGAAAACAAGTTTAAATATGAAAAAATAGGAAAATATTTTCAATATTATAGTAATACCGAGTACTCGATTTATTATTAAATTTGTATGATTATTTTTATGTATATTTTAATATATTTTTTTCCTTTTTGATACTTTAATATAATGGATTTTCTCATATTAAAAATTTCACATAATCTCATCTATTTCTCTTAAATATGTAGAGTTCAATAATCATTTGAAAACTAAATATTATGTGTGTAGGAAATTTTTATAAGAGTTATGTTGTAGGAAAAGTGATTGTGTTATGTTATAGAGATTCGTTTTGCGTGCCGTAGTTTTTTTTTTTTGCTGCGAGTCCCACAAAATATTGTGTGTGTAAGAAACTTTTTGTGATCATATTAAATGATAGATGATAAACCCATATGTATATTATCTTAATGAGGTAAAATATTATTTCTCTGTGACCTTTTTTATCTGGTGCATCTTAAAATTTTGTTGTTTTCTTCTTTTTTGTTTATACGTTGATACTGGTGCAAGTTTATCTATTGAAAACTAAAAGTTTGAGCATTTAGAATTATATGATTTATTTATTTTTTATGGGAAAAATAAAATTAACAACTCAGTATGAAGTTTTAAAGATAAAATTTTAAAAAATGGGTTTCTAATCAACTACGTTTGAAGTTCGTAAGATTAACAAAAAAATTCAAAAATGGGTATATACTCTTAAATTTTATTTTTTCCAGAAGATCTTTCAAAAATGGGTTTGTTGCTTAGATAAACAAAATTTTAAATTTTGATATGAAAAATAAAAATAACAACTACACAGAGTGATAAGTTCGCAAAGGAGGAGGGTGTACCTCGTTTCCCTTATCTTCAAAAACCAAATACCTCACACCATGGGGAAATAAAGCACAAATGACTATGAATATCAAAACTATTGTAACGTATGTCTCAAAATTCTGGAATAAGAGAAACGTACCTGGTAATATGAAGGTGAAGAGAGCAGGCTGATGGTGGCGGAGGGAGAAGAGAAGTGAGGGGCCAACGTGAATGGGGAAGAAAGGGTTAGAAGGGGAAAAGACTTATTGGAGCTAATACACCAAATTCTTATCAGGTCTAATCCCACCCCTTTATCCCTGATTAAGTTATACATCATTTTAATATAGGGAAAAGTTCACCAATACTCCTGTGGTTTGCTTCAAAATCATCCATGCCCCTGTAGTTTTTTTCCTATCAGATATACCACTGTGTTTTGTAAAAACTAAAAAATCACAGTGACATATCTGATAAAAAAACATATCCTTTTACAAACTACAGGGGCATATGTGATAAGAAAAAACCACGGGGCATAAGTGATTCTGGAGTAAACCACAGGAGCATAAGTGATTCTGGAGTAAACCACATGGGCATTGGTGAACTTTCCCCTTTAATATATTAAGAGAGGATGCTGTATAAACTTATACTATACAATGATTACACCAAACAATTGAAAAAGTCATAATGTATTGTATAAGCTTATATCTTATACATCGTACCAAACTGAAAGTTTTGTAAGTTGTAATATTTTTATTGTTACCAATTGAAAACTTAAGAAGTAAATTGCATCAATTAAACAGTTAAACCACGATATGATTGAATATAATGTTTAAGATGTCACGTAAATCATGCTTAAGATTCATAAAGTTAAAAGCAGATTGAAACCCCGATTTTGCCCTTTTTAGAACCATGCTTAACTGATGTTTGGTAGAAGAATTATTTTTAAAATTCTCAAAAAGTGAGATTGAAAATTTGATTTACTCATATTTGATATGAGGATTGTAAAAAATTTTCTGTAACGAGATTCATATCTATGAAGACAAATTTTATCTTAAAATATCATCAAATAAGTAGTATTTTGAAAATCTCATATGATGAGAATATTTGATAATTTTTTTGAGACATAATTAATTTCAATCCATATTTTTAGTAATATTTTACAATCAAATACACATAGAATCAAGCAAATTAATCTAATATTCTCGTGAATATATTGGTTTATCAAACAGTTTTTTTTATAACATTTCAAAAAAATTTATTTTTTTACCATGTTTCCAAAATTTGTAATTCCGGATAAAAAATAAAATATCCTCCTGCAAATATCCTCTAAAAGGATATCATTGCTCTTGGCTATTATGACACCTAAGGCTAATGAGTAATACTGTAATACGCCAAATGAATAAGACAAATGAATCGATCATGCAACCAGTACTATTAATTAATAGTATTTTTTATCAATGATAACTTCTTCTTTTTTGGAAACTAATCAATGATATGATAACTTTAGTATTGTTACCATAGTAAGAGTTTAATTGTCGATTGAGTTGAGCAATATTATTCATCTAAGTTCACCCTGTCCTATTTACCATATCCGCAAAGTTTCAATTTATTTGGGAGGAGTATTGTGAAAATGCATAATTAAGAATGAGTTGTTGACTTCTAAGAGTTGTGCATCTCAATTTTTTTATTTTTTTTTATTTTTCAGACATTTCTTTTGTTGTTCGATGTAATTGCTACACATGAAGATGATTTTTATCATATATGCATAACTTTGATACCAAATAAAGATGATTTTCAACCCATTAGATATGTGAAAAGCTGTTGTTAAGTAATTTTGAATGTTTGTTAAAAATTATATTATGTTTTACTAATTGAGAAAATTATATTAGGTTTTACTTTTTTTTATTAATTTCATTGCATTTCTTTGTTATTTTTTGATGGGAAATATTATACTTACAACCTATTTTTGTTTAGAACCTTATACAACCATATCTTAACCGTTGATTTTCGTCAATCAATGGCTAATATTTTCGCAAATCACACTCAAACTCATTGAGAAAATTATATTAGATTTTATTGATATATGGAGAGTTGTTGCTTAGTAATTTTTGAGATAATTTTCAACCCGTTGTTAAGTTTGCTTTTTTTATTTATTAATATCATTGCATTTCTTTGTTATTTGTTTTTATTGACTCTTGTAATTTTGAATATTTATTAAAAATTCATATAGTTTTTTAAAATCTTATAAATTCATATTGTCCTTTCAAATCTTATGAATTCTATTAAAATCTTTTAAAATCCAATCCTACGAAATTTTGATTGTAAAAAAAGTCTATAAAGTCTCTTCAATTCTAAAATATCTTTTAAAATCTGTAGGATTTTTTATCTCAAAAAAAGTCTTTTAAAATCCTAATCCAATACACTCTCTAAATATAAAAAATCATAATCATACAGTTATCGTTGCACAAAGCGACTGCAGAAACAATTTTATCATTTAAAAAATAAATTTATTTCCTGTTACATACAAATTAAACCCAAAAACGAAAGATAGAAACAAAAAACAAAAAGCGGTAAAGTTAACAGAAATTTGAAGAATTTAAAAAAGGCAAGTCTTTCTTTAAAATGGGAGAGAGTTTCAGACGAAAACGACGTATGCAAGAAATTGGAATGGTCTCAACGTCACGCTTCTTCCCCACACACACTCTCTCTCCACCCTTCATAAAATATACGTATAATTACATAAAAAAAGATCAACTTGATGACATGATGCTCCTCCTTTGAATATGTGGTGATGGTGAGCTATTAAAAGCATTAAATTTGTTTTCAATTGTAAGCAACACTCACCAAATTAACCAAATAAAATAAAAAGAGCATATAAAATTTTCCAGGGTTAGAGATGAAATTGTACTGTGCGGCACCATTAATATTAAAATATTAAAGTGGCATTCGCTTCAATCAAAAAAGTCAAAAAGTCTCGGTATTTATCGTCAACTGTTTACTACTTAGGGTTTGCTGTGCTTTTATTCCATCGGTTTCTTCTTCTGGGTATTGCTGAAATCTGTGGAAAGTTCATTTATTTTTCGGTTTTATACTTTCAGTTTGTTCAAGATCACTTTTTTTCATTTTTTACCCTTTTCGTATCAAATTTGGGGAGCTTCTCTTTTTGAAGTTCATGTTATTGAGCTTTTTTTTTTTGAAGGTGGGCCTTTTATTTTTATTTTCAAAATCATTAATTTTTTATTTTTATTTTTGGGGGTATTTTG
Source organism: Gastrolobium bilobum (assembly GCF_033153095.1). Classification (NCBI taxonomy): domain Eukaryota; kingdom Viridiplantae; phylum Streptophyta; class Magnoliopsida; order Fabales; family Fabaceae; genus Gastrolobium; species Gastrolobium bilobum. Next base: position 10,863 of record NW_026897571.1, read on the forward strand.
TTGCTGCAAAGATTTTGATTTCTGAGTTTCAAAGTTTTGTCCTTGTGTTACTGTCATATATATTTTTTTTCTGTTTTTTTTTTTCAACACTTAATTTGCTGCAAATGTCATGACAACGAGGTTATCTTGATTCCTGTTTCCTAAGGTTGCAGTTAGTTTTTCTGTAATTTCTCTGTTTAGAAGCTTGTTAAATTGTGGTTTTCTTGTTGAAGATGTTGTTTGCTGAGGTTTATTTATTTATTTGAGGTGGGTTTGACCAAAGTTGTGTGCTTTATGAAATGGGTTCAGGGCATCCTCGGATTAAGGTTTGTGGAGAGATAAGATGGTCGTTGTGCTGAGCATGGTTATTGATGGGTAGTAGAAGCAGAACGGTAAACGTTAACACTAAAGACGCTAACAAGGTTGTGAACGGGATGCCAAGCTACGCTCCTCCATTGCCTTCTTCTTCTAACTCAATGTAAGAGGACCCTTCTGTTTGATTTTTATTTATTTTACTCTTGAATTGTCTAATGTTTTTTGGGATCAAGTTTATTTATTTATTTGTTTTTGTTTAAATTCTCATGTGGGTAGATGGCGAATATAGTTAATATACTTTTCTAGTATAACTCCTGTATAACTGTTATAAATTATTCATGTTATTGGAGAATTATGCTGTTCAAAATAGGCCTTATGGGTTGCAAGATTGCAGAGGAAAGCTTGGATTTGTTGTGAGATCATGAATATCCAATTTGGATTTTTCTTTGGCTTGGTAACATGAATTTCATCAGTAGCATGGTTTTCTGAACCTAACGTGGATAATTCGATATGCATTCATTCAGCAACTTTTTTTTTATGTGTTGTTGTCATGATTTTGGTTTTCAGGGGCATGGAAGCAACTAATGTTCATCCTTCTCGAATTTCTGAATTTGGAACCCTTGAGCAATCTCTTGGATTTCGTGTTGAGGATACCATCAATCTTAGCAGAAGTATGTTGCTCACGTTTTGATCTCTAAAAGTTGGACCCCCCCTTTTTTGTATTGTATTTAGTATGATTTGTTATTCTTTAGCTACAATTCTGTGTCTGGTGATGCATAATTTATGTTGGAAATAAAATGAATCGTATCTTCTCCAATGGTTTTCGAATGTTCCTAAGCTGCTATTAACATGAGTCTTCATCTTATTCCTACCTCATGAGTAAAATCTTTGTTTTCTACAGTTTTTTCCTAGAAGAAATGTGTGTTTCCCCAAGTATGATCCCTCAAAAGCAATTAGAAGATGTAGGACTGTTGTTGGAATGAAATATAACTGGAAGTTAAACCAAAACAGTTTGATTTAACTCCGCGAAAACTCGTTTTTTTTCTCTTGACTAAATAAATGATAGAAATACATGGTATTAGAATTGTCATTATCCTTGCTGTTACCTTATCAAACCTCTATAACCTTTGTATTTTTATATTATCTTTCAGATCCAATGTTTAGTCAAATGAAGTCAAATAGCCAAGCTCTAGGTGCTGATGTTCAATTTGGTGCTTTAAGTAAGGTAATTTCTTACGTTTAATGCGGTTAAGCGCTTCCAAGAATCAATAAATCTCAAAATATAATGAATTCCTGCATTTCATAATTTTCTCACACATGTAAGACACAGTCAATTGCAAACTCGGATATAAACCTCTCTGCTGCGATTGCTGGGTCTCAGACATTGCCATTACAGAAAGACTCACAACATAATCTGACTTCGACATCTGCTGGTCATCGTGAGAACTGGGGAGAGTCCAACATGGCTGATGCGAGCCCTACTTCAACAGAGGATACAGATGATAAAAATCAAATGGTGATTATTTTGCTTTTATAAAACAGTTTATTTTACATCTGGAATTTAATTTATTCATCAATTGAATGCCTTTTGTTGATGCCCCCTGAAGTTATGATGTGACATTGAGAATTATTTTTCCTTCTAATTGTTCAACATTATCAAACAAACCAAACCATACTTATTCGTACTCTAAACTATATTGCTTTGTTGTTGTTTTGCAGCCTGAAAGGGGTGAGTCTAGTGATAGATCAAAAGATAAAACAGATCAAAAGGTTGTACGAAGTAATTGTGTTCTCATAACATAAGCTTATGTTACTATATGTTAATTTTTTTCCCACCATTCAGACGTTACGACGGCTAGCTCAAAATCGTGAGGCTGCCAGAAAAAGCCGACTGAGGAAAAAGGTAGGGCCTTTTTCTGTTAATGTAAACGAACTTGTATAGTTATTCCTTTTGTTATACTTGGCTAGTTGTTGAATGCAGCTTTGCCATATTTTTGAGACCCAACATTTTGTCATATTGTTAATGCATTGCATACTTTTGGTTTCTTCTTTTTTAAATCCTTCTCTCTGTTCACTCAGGCATATGTACAACAATTAGAGAGTAGTAGGCTGAAACTGACCCAACTTGAGCAAGAGCTCCAGCGAGCTCGCCAACAGGTTTGGTTGTGTTATTTTATTTACTGTCTCTATTCAAAGTTTGATACTTATTCTTGGATGCCCCCATTTTTTGTCATCTTTTGTTAATCCTTTTATGTTACTTTATCATGTGTTACAATTTGGTTATTAATCTTCTCTAGGGAATATTTATTTCAAGCACAGGAGATCAGGCCCATTCAATGAGTGGAAATGGTATTTAAACTTCTTTCAACTCCCATTGTGTGCCTCTAGCTTGGAAAATTATATTGCATTATAATCTGTACTTGAATCAGTTTTTCGTGTTATTTTGAGTCTGATAATATTGAATTCAAAGTTGTAATTATAGCCAATTTGAAAGCCCTTAACACTTGGCTTGACATTCAATTAAGAATATGCTATCCTGAACTTAGTTTATGTAAAAATTTTGCATTGGTAGTTGCTTGCCATTACGCAACCTGGAATTTTTGCACTAGCTAAGATATTTATGCCTGATTTTATCTTAAACTTGGGTTCTAAACCTGACTGAAGTTTTCTTTAAATTCTGTATACTGGAAATAAGCTTTGATTTTAGACTCAAGATTTAAGAGTTAAATTTAGCCATATGGTCCTTTATAGATGCTCTTTATGTTTCTGAGGGTCAAATAAACCTACCTATCACTTAAGCTACTATTTCTTAGTGCCATCCATGTCCAAATATCTAAATGTTATCAGTGGCATTTAACTTCTCTGGAATGGAGCATGTATCTTTTCCTGCTCTAGTGCGCAAGTCTCTACAAATTGTCACTATGTAATAAGCATAGAAATCGCATGATTCACTATTCATATTGAAAAGTTCGATACGATTTGGGATGCAAACAATACAAATCACTGAACTAATTGCATGGCAGCCAGAATTGCTGCATGAATTTCAGGAATCGTGCAATGCGGTTCTGAAATCATGAATTGTGATGGTATGCCGATTCAAGATCCTCTGTTTTTTGCTGAAGCGTGTGGGTCTCAAAGTCAAGTCTATGATGACCTTGATATGATCTGAAGGGAAAAGATACCGAACTTAAAAAAAAAAATATGACAGCAAAACACACCATTCAGCATTAGTGTGTGAGGAGAAATCCTAATTTATTAATCTATTTCTGCCAATTTATCATCTGCTGTGGGTGAGAACAGAGCAGAGGAACAAACTTTGGAAATTGGACTTAGACCACTTGGTTACTTATGAGTTATGACTTTTTTATTTTTTATTTAGCTTATATATGACTTGCTATGCTACCAATACTTAATTTATGACTTATATGAGTTTGTTTTGTGAGACTTATGTTTAAGTTGTTTTGTGATCAGTTCCTGGTCTAAAATTATTACATTGAACATTTTATTATGAAATGCAACTCTACATCATTTGAACAATATATTTCAAGCTCTTTTTCAATGTGACTTTGAATCTTATGATTCGATACGATTTATAATTCACGATCCAAAAATTAGCTTCTTGACTCAATTTGAATTGTGATTTTATAATCTTGGTAATAAATGCTCCATGAAGTATTCCGTGATATGGTTCTTGTTAATGAAACCAACCAAAGTTCTCCCGTGAAGATATAGAACCCTCTCTTACTTGGATTACATTTACATTGGATCCCATTTTTCATTGGCAAACATTTGATTATTTGGCTGCATCTTGGCTCTTACAATACTGCATTCTTGTGATACCTGATAGAACTTGGTGTTTCTTATCTAAATGGACTGCATCGTATGTTTGTGAAGTGCAAGCCTACTATATGGTTTTAAACTCTGACAAGATGGCTTTCAGTAGCATGTATGGTCATGAGCAGGGGTTTTACAAAAGTTTGTGCTGTGTTTTAGATCCTAAAGCATTTGCGTTAATCATCTTGGTATGCAGGCGCTATGGCATTTGATGCAGAGTATGCACGATGGTTAGAAGAGCATAATAGACAAACCAATGAACTAAGGGCTGCAATAAATTCTCATGCTGGAGATATTGAACTTCGTACCATTGTTGACAATTTCATGACACAATTTGATGATATCTTCAGGCTGAAAGGCGTTGCTGCAAAAGCTGATGTTTTCCACATTCTATCAGGGATGTGGAAGACTCCAGCTGAGAGGTGTTTCATGTGGATTGGAGGCTTTCGCTCATCTGAAATTCTGAAGGTCAGAAATTTCTCGTTTATTTATGCTCTATTGTTATATGCTTTTTCTGGTTTATAATTTTCTGAAGTACAAGTGTGGTAATACATTTATTATACATTTTTATGCATGTGTTCATGTATATGGTAGTTCCATTTCAGTCTCTCTGAGAATAGTCTCCTTTACCTTTGGTTAATGTTTGATTATTTTCAAAAAGTTCGCAGAATGGTCAATCAATCCTTTGAATCTGTTTTCATGTATCTCTTTAGCATTTGTGATTCATTTCCAGTGTAAACATGCCTTTAGTTCAATAAACTTTCAGGTGTGGTTCTTGTATGCATTGGGTGCATCATGTCAGTTGTGCACTACACCAATGTACGCAAGTAGTTCGCAGTTGGTTTGACATTGCATGGCAGGACCTAAATATGAAGATGTCAATCAATTGCCTGTTCTTGTTGGTCTGATGCACAAGTGAGGTGATTCACCTAGTGCATGTAAGAATTTTCCAAATTTATTGGCCATTGTACAATGCCAATTCTCCCAAAAGCATAAGCTATTAGATGGAGGTCACATTAATTGTTTTATATCATATTTCTCTAACACACCCCCTCACATGAGTGCATTGAGCTCGAAGGATAGACAATGTACCAGCCCGTTTACCTATGTTATGAAATTTCACAATATTTAATTATTTAGTAATAGAATGGGGGCGGTGAAGATCAAAATTGTGACCACTTTGTCATAGAGGCTCCGGTATATAGCTCGAATTCTCTTAAAAGTTTAAGCTGTTAGGTGAAGATCACATTAATGGTTTTATATCATATTTCTCTAACCACCATGATTTGACCACCGAATAAAATGGAATTGGGTATGCTGAGAGGAGGAAAAATAAATATTGTGGGGGTAACCAGAAACATTGTTTTCTGAACTGTGTTTTTAAGTATTTGAAGGTGCGTGGTTGAATTATGCATGATAAGAAATTATCCTGGCTCATTTTTATCTCATTTAGATCCTGGGTAGATCACAGATGTATAATAATCTTTCTATGCCCTGTACGCATTTTGCTTTCTCTCTCTTTTTTTTCTTTCTTCGGGAAACAATTGTCAGGAGTCTAGTGGAAGATGAACTAGAACTTGTTTAGGAGGGGCCTTTTGGATATTCTTAAAAAAATTTGAGCCCATAATTGTTCAGTCAGAAATGTGGACACTATTTTAGCTCGGATTTGTTTTTCCCATCTTTCTATTTCTATTCGAAAATTGCTTTAGTAATATGTAGCTGAACACACATGGCATCCCCTACCCCTCTAAAATATAAAATATAAAGTGAGAGGAAAGGAAAAAGGAATTCACAATGGATAGGACCCATGTTCTTGAAGTTACTGAAACTTAAATTCAGGATATTTTTAAGGAACTTTTCAATTGTTGAAGAAATAACAATTTAATAGTTTTATCTTGATAATAATTAAGGGGGCGAACCGGAGTAGTGGTAAAGCTGCTCCTTCATGATTGAAAGGTCATGAGTTCGAATCTAGGAAATAGTCTCTTTGCAATTATGCAAGGATAAGGCTGCGTACAAGGATTACCTCCAATCCACACTTGCTAGTCGGGTTTAACGGGAAGTGGTTTTTTTTTTTATCTGGGTAATAATTGAAGGGGAGCCATGGCACAACAGTTAGTGTTCGATCCATGTAATCAATCTTATAAATGCAAGGTAAAGTTGTCTATTATAGACCCAGACAATTGGTTTGATCCTTTCAATATGACCCTGCCCAGAGCTGGGGCTTTATAGCACCAGGTTACCTTTATCTTGATAATAATTGATTCTGGTGTTGAATTTAAAGTTCATTTCCTTTTTTCATGTTATGCCTGTCTAAAACTGGATTGAAACTGTTGCAGCTTCTTGTAAATCAATTGGAGCCTTTAACTGAGCAACAACTGATGGGCATATACAACTTGCAGCAGTCATCCCAGCAGGCTGAAGAGGCTCTATCCCAAGGAATGGATGCATTGCAGCAATCACTATCTGAGACATTGGCTAATGGTTCACCTAGCCCATCAGGTTCTTCTGGAAATGTGGCAAATTATATGGGGCAAATGGCTATGGCCATGGGAAAGCTCGGTACTCTTGAGGGGTTTCTTCGCCAGGTACTTCACTGTCTGCTAGTTTTCCAATCTAATTCCATTTCCTCAACTTCTCAATCTTTTTGAAGTAAGGAGTTTAGAACTAAATATTAGGTGGACATAACATATAATTTCATGTTTTGATTCAATATTTCCTTTTAGTAAAAGAAAGATTAATAGAGAATAATATAAATAGAGCTCATTCAGAGCCAGCCTTGGAGTAGTGGTAAGGTTGCTCCTTGTGACTAGAAGATCTCAGGATCGAGTATGGGAAATAGCCTCTGTGTAAAAATAAAAGGGTAAAGCTACATACAATTAGATCTTTACCCTTATCCTCACAAGTCAGGGAGCCTTGTGCACCAGGTTTTCCCTTTGCCGTTTTCGATATAAATAGAGCTCATTGCATGCCTCAGGTGGAAAATGCTTGAAATGAGAGGCTAAAAGCAATAAATAATATGCATGCACAAAAAAGAAAAAAACTGAACCCAAACTATTCAATATGTAGTGCAAATGTGATAAATTGATTCATCAGGGAAAAAACAAAGCAGTAGTTACCATGTTAATCAGTTCATTTTTCCTTTCTTCATGTTAATAGGCTGATAATCTGCGGCAGCAAACATTACAACAAATGCTTAGGATATTAACAACCAGACAATCAGCTCGAGCTCTTCTTGCAATAAGTGATTATTTCTCCAGGCTGAGAGCCCTCAGTTCTCTATGGCTTGCCCGGCCAAGAGAGTGAAGTATTTCAAAGCTCCAACATATAGCATATCTACAACATAACATGAACATTTCATTGAATCTTCTGCACTAAATGAATTCAATGGAAGCTGGTGTCAATTGACAATGAATTCCTCTAGAAGCCTAATTGTTGTGTTGTAACGTTAGATAATATGATTTTTCTTCTACTCTCCACCTGTAATATCTCCGCCTATTGCTGGTGTGGTACAACATTTTTCTTTAAGCTTTTATGTGCTTTTTCAATTAGTCTCAAATAATTTGATTATATAATAGGTGTATGATAGATAGAGTTGAAGGCGAAAATGTAGAATAGTATTTGTATTTTAGGTTAAAGTTGTTCATTGTATTTCATAAATCAGCTTTATTTGAGGGAGATTTTTCCTCTATCTAGGTTTATTTTCTCTCTTCATGGTTTGTGGTGGCATGGGCCTGTGTGCTTGTGTATATATATAATACATTTTCTCTTGCTGTATTATAAGACATTATCAGCTAGTACTGCATTTGTGAAAATTTCAATCATTTATTCATAGATCGATAATCAACAATTAAATAACTATTTTCTCTGATTCATTTTATAAATTTTACGAATTTTGTTATTAAAATTGTGTCCAATTACCTCAGGCATCCATTGTCAGGATTAAATTTAGACGTGTAAGACTCTCTTTTTCCCAGTAAACACGTATATTTTTATGGCCTTGGTTTGAATGACACATGTCCTAGTTCTTCACCCTTAGCATTTAAGATATAGCCATGTTGACCGGTGCAATATGCAAGCTAAGCATTTATTTTTATATGATTAATTTGAAATAACTAAATATATTTAAATATGATTTGTATTAACATAAAATAAAATACTGATATATATATATACATGGAAAAGTATTTCTCTAGTCACCGGAGGTAAAGTTATTTCCAGTGAACTCAAAACGACGTCGTTTTGGAGTTATTAGATTAAAAAATTGTAATGATAAAGATTAATATAATCCTGTAATATATTATAATTACAAAAATATTTTGATTTTCGTCTTAAAATGACATCGTTTTGGACTTGCTGGAGATAACTTATCTCCATTGACCGGAGAAAATTCTTTACTCATATATATATTATTCTCATATGCCGTAAAAATTATTTATATGATTCAAATACTTGTATGGTTTTATTTTCTTTATTTATGTGTGATATATTTATCCGTGTAATTAAAAATATTAATATTTCTACCAAAAAATATATATATTATGTTTATATGTAAAATTTTCATTTCCTTTTATGCAATTATATTATTGTATGATGTATATATTTATTCATAATTTAGTTGTAATTATATTCTTGTTTATATACAGGGAAATTATAATCTCATGTTATATGAGATTACTCTCATGTTATTCTAACATAGAAAAATGTGTCTTTTTTAAAAAAAAAATATATGAGTGGGCTCCACTTCGTTTGTCTTTCGATATAAGAGAATTTATTTTTCATTACACGAGAGAGATAATCTTCATATATTTATCTGTTAATTAGATATTGATATATTTTTTATAAATTTTTTATTTAGGTTAAAAGTAAAGATTTATCCCCGTGATTTAAAATATTAATTTGCTTTAATGTATATAAAGTTTTTAATCTCAAGTGATGTAAATGTTTACTGTTTTATATATATATATATATATATATATATATATATATATATAATATTTACTCATTTTTCAAAAGTTAATATATTGAGAAATATATTTTTCGTGTTCCATGAGATTAATTCTCATGCAATATAAGAAATACACTCCCCTAATATTTTTGAAGCAAAGTTTATAAATATTTGCGTGATCTAAAAATAATACATTTTAATGTTAAGTATATTATATGATGTAATTATTTATTCTTATAATTCATATATTAATATAACTTTATGTAAAGTTTTTATCGTTATGTGTAAGAACCCGCACCGTTAATTAAGGAAATTAATTAATTAATTATGAGAGTAGAAAATAATTCCATAATTGTCCCTAATAATTATTATGAGGCTTAAATAATTATGGTAAGTGAGTAATAACGCTGGAAGTCGCTTTTCTAACGAAAAGTACAAATACGGATTCTGCTACTCGGTATAAATGCGTACCGATTAAGTATCCTGGAAAATTATAATAAGTAGATGATAATTCCTATAATAATATATAGGACTTGTAAAACAAGTTTCAAGTTAATATAATGAGAACTGGTGCCAGAATTGGTACTGGCTATGAAAAAGCACGTACCGGAAAGGTGCTCCGAAAAATATAATAAAAATATGATAAATCTTGTAAAATTAAGTAGGTTTAGAATTCCGATTTTGGGATTAAAATGCTAAGCGTAGCTATTATTGCTAATACTGTGCGTTTATGACTTAAGTGGCTATATATACATAAGTTGGGCACAAAACCCTAGACACCTTATGACTCCTACGTGAATGGAGGTTGACCATTTGCTCTAAACACTGTTCCATTGCCTTGGTGCTTCTTTTGTGTGAGTTTGAAGCCATTTCCTTCTACTTTCTTAATCTAAACACCTTGTTGAGTGTGGTTGAGACCAGTGTTTAAAAACTCGGCCCGGCTATCGACTCGGCCGAGGTCAGGGGTCACGGGGTCACTATGCTGACCCGGTTTTATATATTAAAAAAATATAAATATATATATCCTATATGAAAATATTAAAAAAAAATCACCAATCATCAAAAATTCAAAATATACTTAATATAATTCACCAATTATAGCCACAAGTCAATAGTATACAACCTAATTAAAGTATCAAGATACCAAAGTACAAAACTCATATTCTAATGATACCAAAGTATAAAGATACCACAAGTTTAGGTCGTTGGGAGAGAAGAGAACGATTAAATTTAGATTTGCAAGCATTTTTATTTTATTTTTTTTAATAAAACGACGTTGTTTCATGGAATTTTCTAAAAAAAAAAAAATGTAGTGACCCCCTTTGACCCCTCTGACCCGGGAGTCACTGAAACCCGACTGGGTTTTAGGGGTTGGAGGGGTCGATGTGCATATAGGGTCTAACTTGTGACCTCAACCCTCAAAGGGGAGGGGTTAGGGTTGACCCGGGTCAACCCGGGGGGTGGGGTGGGGTTTTAAAACACTGGTTGAGACTTGGGTGAGTGAAAAGCTTTGTATTCTGAGCTTGGGTGACTGTTTGAGTCTGTTTTGAGGGGCTGAGTTGGTGTATCCTTTGGTGTTAGCCCTTGTTCTTGTCATTGGAGGCTTAAAGAAGCCATTTTTGGTGAGGAAGAAGCTTGGTGGTGTGCCATTTTTGTACACTTCAAAGTCAGAACCCTTGGGAGTTTCAAGTGAGCTCCAAGAGCCTTTCTTTTCTGAGTTTGAAGCTTGGGTATGTTGTTGAACCTTTGATCATGAGTTTTAATTGTTTAAAAGAGGTGTCTTGGCATGTTTAATGAGTTGTTTAAGTAACCAACTGGTATATGAACCTAAATGGACTTAATGATGCATGCTTTAACGTGTTTAAGTGTTAAAAATGGAACCTTGAAGGATATTTTCGCGAAAATACAAAACTGCATTCTGTCGCGAAATATCCGGATATTAGGACAGCAACGAACCTGTTTCGGTAAAAATTTGATATCTTGAGCTACAGAGCTCCAAATCGAGTTCCGTTTAGACCTATGTGAAGCTAACACATAGGGATACAACTCTGTAAAATTTCGTAGCTATTGGATGAGTGGTTTGATCTCTGTGTCGTTTTGAAATCGCGTTTTGATTGTTGGAAATTCCGGTTATAGCAGTCACTTTGCGTAAAACTTAATCGGAGTTATACAACTCCGATTGAGGCATATAATATGTCGTTGTAAAGCTGGAGATGTCTAGTTTAAGATATTAAAATCTTAGAATTTTTGGTAAATATCTACAATTAAAGTTTTAAAAAGAGTAAATGCAGTTTAATGCTTAAGGCTTTGAGAAAAGCCTGCAGTAAGCGAAAATGAGAAAGAAAACGTATTCCTTTTGGCATGAAATTATAGAGCATGAGGATTGATGATAATTCTGGTACAAACAGACTGTGATTGTGCTGTTTGGTGACCTTGAGCTAGCGTGGACTCTTGGCTTGGATTGTTAGCTTGCAAGGTAAGCTTTCGTGTCCTTGGTTTAACCATTATTGGTTCCACCATGTCCCATGGGGGGATGGTTATATGCATGATGTTGTTTTCATGATATACTGATTTGTGAAATGCTGTTGAGTTGTTATATGCGAATGCCTTTACGATATGCATGTGGTGTTCCACCTATACGGTAAGCCTGAGTATGTGGTACATATAAGATGTTGAGGCTGTGGGTGAGGTGCAAGCGGTGTTCCTTGTACTACGTGTGGGTAATAGACGTATTCCTGCATTTCTCTGGCCAGTAGAATAGTTATACATACATGGCATGAATATCTGTTGCACTGCATAGTTTTGGAACTTATATTGAGTTAGTGCTTTTTGAACTTATATTGCACATGTAAGTGAGCTTGGGGTGGAAGATCCTTGAGGACCCCTTATCTTACTGAGATTTCTTGTTTAGAGATCTCACCCCACGTTTGGGGCGCTTATTTCAAGATCAGGTAACTTGGGGGCTGATGCCTCTAGCGGTAGGAGGCCAGAGCTTAGTTGATGATATTGCTGTTTATATGCTGACATGGTTGAATGCTGGATATATCTGCTGATGTTATGTTTTTAGCTTGCTTTTATTTTGTTGCTGCTGTTGAGACTGTTGTTGGGCATTGTGCCTTACTTGGGTGAGCATGTGGTTTGTCCATGCCACTTTGGTTTCTGTTATGTTTTAGTTTAACTGAGTTGTATAAACTATTAGGGTTGTCCGGTCTACGTGTTGTAGTTCCGTGACTAGAGACATATTTATGTTGTTTAATTAATGAGGTATTTCAGTTAGCTGTCTTTTGCAATTTACATACATGCAATGTTTTATTAAATGATTAAGTAAGCAAGTTGGTAATGATTAATGACATCATAATTGAAAAGAAAAAGATATTCCACATTTTTAATTAAGCGCAGCTTAATACGATGATATGATAACATACCGAATATATACGAGGTGTTACATTATGCAATGCAGATATTTACGTGCATAAACTTGCTAATTCTTTAATTAAAGGGAAAGATTATATTTATAATTTTTTTCGTTTAGAAACTCTTATAACCAAATTTTAATCATTGATTTCTGTTTATCTGATGGTTATAAATTTTTGGGTCATACTTATTAATTCTCAATAAATTACAACTATCAGATTAACGGAAATCAACGATTAAGATTTTGTTGTAAAAGTTTATAAACAAAAAAAGTTATAAATATAACCTCCTCTATTATTAATTTTCAATAAATTATCATTGATAGTTTAACAGAAAATAACGATTAAAATTTAGTCGTAAAAATTTGTAAATAATAAAAGTTGTAAACATAATATTTCTCCTTAATTAAAAAATTAGCAAACTTATGCACGTAACCTATTTCTGTCTTTATATTATTCCAACATAAAAGTGATTTATTGTTTATCATGTTGTAAGATATAAAATTATCTTTTATATATGCATAAAAATAAGTAAGGAATATGTGAACTTATGTGAGAAAAAGAAAAAGAAAGAAAGAAAATATAAATATCAAATATTTTTATATGTGTAAAAAGTAATTTTATTTCTTACAATGTAAAAACATTAATCCCGCAATTATAATACATGGTTTTTATCTCAAAGGCGTGGATTAGATACATCATTCCAAGAAAAACAGTGGCTGATAGTGGAGGGAAAATGTTAAAAGAAGTGAGAACACGCTAAAATATAGGGTTTAGAGAAAAAAAAAAAAAGATAGAGAGGGAAAAGAGAGAAAGAGAGTTATGTCAATGTGAATGTATGTGAGTGAGTGATGGCGCGTCTTCTTCTACTTCGTCCTTCTCTTCTTCCTCGCTTCATGGCCTCTCGCTTTTTCATCGCCTCTTCCTTCCATGCTCTTTCTTCTTCTTCTTCATCCCTTCCTGTTTCTACTCATTCCACTCTATTTCAACCCAGGTAATGGCGTCCCTATTTTTCAGATTTTTGCTCTTTTATGTTGCCTAGAATTGCAATAGTTGTGTTACTATTAGCTGAACAAAGTAATAGTTGTGTTTAGTCTTATTGTTTTCACTCTAGTTTTTTAAATAAGAATGTTGTAGCTCTTGGTGTACTCTTTTTTGTACTGAATTGCTGAAAGAGAAGGAGAAAGGGGTTGTTCGTTTTGTCTTTATTAATTTGGAACCTTTGTAACGATTTTTTTTTTTTTTTTTAATTTCTTAGGACGAGTTTTCGTCTGAGAAAGTTGTCAATTCCACATTTGGTGGCACCAAATGCTGTCACTCCAGGGGCGTACTTGTCGTCTGTCTCAACAACTGAAGCTTTTCAGAAAAATGAAAGTTCCAAAGCTTATGGTTCTGAACAAATTCAGGTATTTTGTTTCCTTGTGTCGATTTCGGATTGTGTTGTATAGACAATTTGATGAAACCTGTTGAGTGTAGGTTGGATGTTGTAAATGTTGTTGTGCTGGAAAATCTATGTCAAAAAATGTTTCAGTGGAATTTCATATAATGTCATGTGTATTTCTTGTCATCTCTCGCGTATTTGTTTATCAAATGTGCTTTGGAGGTGACATGGGTTTGTTATAGTTTATGGTTGCTGGCTTTTTTTACTCAATGGCTGTTTAATATATATGTAGGTACTTGAAGGCTTGGACCCTGTAAGAAAAAGGCCCGGGATGTATATTGGAAGCACTGGCCCGCGTGGGTTGCATCATTTGGTATTGTCTTCTAAGTTCTAACTTTCATTTTTGAAGCAATTTTGATTTCTTTATTTGTTCTGAGATTTCGTTGATTGAAGCAGAGTTTATTTTCTTTCTTAGGTCTATGAAATTTTGGATAATGCTGTTGACGAAGCTCAAGCTGGATTTGCTTCCAAGATAGATGTTGTTTTACTTGCAGATGATTCTGTGAGCATCACTGACAACGGTCGCGGGGTATGCGTTGTTGTTTAATTTTTGTCATAGGTTGATTGTGCTTTGTCTGTATATCTTATTATGTTCTCACTAGGCTTCCCTTTTGTATATTGCTGATGTAATCATGTAATGTAATGTTAATTTGAAGTTTGAATCTTTGACTTTTAGATTTAAAATTTAAACAAAAAAAGAAAGAAAGAGAGTTGTGCATAGTATAATCATACTATTTTTTTTGTAAAATGTAATTTAGTAACTATTTTCTAACTCCCTTGTTTTCATGGATTTAAATATGATATTTGACCAACTGTTTGTAAATGCTAGCAATGGTTCTTTCTTTTATGGAATTAAGTATAATTTGCAATGCATCTTTCAAATTTTTTATCTCTTAACACTTGTAGTATTGATCAATTTTTCCAAACTGTAACCTAAGTTCATGGAAATTCATTCTTTTGAGTAGATTTTTTAGGAGAAGGGCTACTTACGCTATATTTACTATCTTTCGCTTGATTTTGACTATACATACTAATTTCTCTCATGAAATGCAGATTCCTACTGACTTGCATCCAGTTACAAATAAATCTTCCTTGGAGACAGTGTTGACGGTATTGTTGCATATACTTGAATGCTGACTCTAGAGTTTTGCAATGTATATGCTTTAAAGTTTGAACATTTTCAGAAGGTTTATGGTGCATGGTTCTTTAGATACCATGCAATTAAATTTCAATTGAGCCTGTTATGCTATTTTATTAAAAAACTAAATTATGTTTGCAGTAGAAGCAAATGCATTTGACTGTTTGAAAATTAGTTGACCCCTTAAATTATTGTTAGTTATTATTATTATTTTAACTTTTTCCTATTGTATGTGCTCATGTTTTAAATGTTATCTAATTGCTCAAGTAAAAGGAGTCAAGTTTTCAACCTTTTAAACACTTCTGACGTATGGAGCTATTGCCTCACCTTGATATCTGTTTACTCTAGAAAAATGTAATTTGAAATTGGGATTTATGCTACCTATTATCTCTTCTATGCTAAATTTGATGAGAGGATCATTTGAACTTCAACATGTAGGTTGTTGAGATTCTTCTATTTGTACTATTCTGCCAATTTTACTGACAATGTTCAAGGATATTCAAAGAACTAAATAGACTCATTTCATTCTTTTCGTACTTTTCATTTAGGTTCATCTGCCACCAAACCCAATTAGTTTGGGATAAAGGTGTAGTTGATGTTGATGTTGATATCTTGATCTGTGTCGTGGATGGAAATTTTTGAAAAGTTTGGAATTTGAGTCTTATGTTGCAAGACAATTTTGCCTGGTCTTTGAGTACATTTTATTTGTATTTTATCTTTTTGTGTATTTTTCAATTGGATAAAGATTATTTACTCTTATGAAATTCGCAGGTCTTGCATGCTGGTGGAAAATTTGGTGGCGCCAACAGTGGCTACTCTGTTTCTGGAGGTTTACATGGGGTTGGTTTATCTGTTGTTAATGCCTTGTCTGAGGTATGTCTTCTTTAACAATTTTGTCCTTTTTTTAGTTCCGGTTGAACTTTGCAATGCATATCTGAAAGCATTGGATAAAGAGTATGAGACATATATTGATGTTATGGCTTACATTCTGACACACCGTGGCACATTCTTATCCGTCATATATTTAGATTTTACCATTACTTTCATATTTCGTTTTCAGTCAGTTTTCTACTTCTGGTTATTTATCAATGTTATCTAAAGATTCTATTTGCTTCTAATTTCAAAGGCACTAGAGGTAACAATTTGGCGTGATGGATTGGAATACATGCAAACATATTCTCGTGGGAAGCCAACGACAATTCTGAAATGCCTTGTGCTTCCTGTTGAAAAGAAAGATCTTCGTGGGACACGTATAAGATTTTGGCCTGACAAAGAAGGTTCATATGATCATAAAAGATCATGCATTTCTAGGTTAAGATTTGTTTGTTACTGCAAATTTCAGTCTTATATATGCTTCACTTTTACCTCAACTTAACATGCAGTATTCACCACTGCTATTCAGTTTGATTACAACACAATAGCTGGACGCATTAGGGAGTTGGCATTCCTCAACCCAAAGGTGAATTTATTGATTTAAATAATGTCCATTTGTGATGTATCATATAACATTCTCTTTTCTCGTTAGTAATGGTCTTCAATCTGGATGCTTCATCATGACATTTTATTCATGGGTTTTCATTACTTCATGACTGTGTTGATAGGTGACAGAATTTCCATTCATAAACCATAACATTTATTGTTTAGACTACACAAACATTCATTGCTTGTTAAATTAGGATCTGGATTAAACGTGATATCAAAGCTGCCTTCTCTCATTAAGAATTAATTTGGTATATTTAACAACTCTTGAGTTCCAGAAATTTCATTTTTTTTGGTACGTAATTTCCCGAAATTTTTACTATGTGGTTTATGGGATTAGGTTTTAGATTTATCATTTTTTCATTATCTTAAACACATTGAAGCACTTTATATACTTACATTTGTTTAAAATTAAATCTTTGCCTTTTTCACCGTATGATTCTGCAGATGGCCCAGTCAATTTCATTGTTCCTACTTTCTATGAAGTTGCATATTTGTTTCATTTTAATAAAATTAATGGAAACAGTATCTTTTGTTTGTTACTTAATCCAGACAGAAGTATGATAATAATTTTAGGCACAAACACAGCAGTTTTTTGTATATAAGCGTATCTTATACTTGAATTTTGGTTTTTTAAAATAAATAAGATGAAGCCTAGATCTTTTCTTCTAATAAAGTTTCTTGTTCTATTTCCCCAAAAAATAGAGGGCCAAGCTCTAGCTAATTGGTGTCAGTAGAGATCATTAACCCTTCATATCGTATTATATATGACATTTTATGCTTCATTACGATTTGAATTTGTGAGGTATATTCAACTGGTTTTTTTTTTTTTTTTGGTACATATATTCAACTGGTTTTTGTAGTGGTTTAAAGAAAAAAAAATTGTGTAAATTAAAAACTAATTTTAAGAGACTGGTAAAGACTTGTGCTTTAAGCTGTGCCTTTAGGTCTGCCAGAGCTATTGTTTCAAATTACCTTACGCAAAACAAGAAACACCACCTTTTGCTTGTCGGAAAACCTGCAAATGCCATCTACCCTTTCTTGTCAATACCATTGCTGACTGTTGTCTGTGCCTGTAAATTTGTTGAGTTCCTCTGTTAGATGAAAGAAACTATAAGAGATTATACTGTGCAAATAGAAGTTATTGTGAGATAAAATTGAGAAACATCTTTTATTTGATGAGTTTTTTAATGTAAAACTAAAGATTCTTTGTAAATTGATGAGAGTTCAGGCTTGAGCTTTGCGTAATAATTAGGTTGAATATTAGCTGGACTTAATCTTTTGGCACACCTGAAAAGTGAGGCTGAGCTTGCCCGAAGCATTGTGTCCCATATTTAGTCACCTATAAATCAAGACTTCTACAAGAGGTTTTTTTTTTCAATCTACTTTGCATCTTACTGTGGCTTTTTCTTGACCTTTGCAGCTTACTATCACGCTGCAGAAAGAGGACAGTGATCCAGAAAAAAATCAATATAATGAGTATTTCTATGCTGGGGGATTGGTTGAATATGTGAAGTGGCTTAACACTGATAAGGTCTTCTGGTACATTTTACCTTTATGCTTATGCATGGTTAATGTCATCCATTTTAATATATATTTTTTTGCATTGGTGTTGGTTTGCTTTGGGAGGTTCTTATCCTTCTTCTTTCTACTTCAAACAAAAATTAAATTTCTATTATACTTGAATATGTCATGTTTTATGATCTATGTCTATATTTTTATAAAATATCCGTGGTACTGCTATAGTGTTTAGTGCACAATTCTTTCATGTTATCAACTGGAAACACTTGTTCACACGGTACTTATTTAAGATCAAAAAAAGTTGTAGTGTACCATTTGGATTCAGATTTGCAACTATGTGAGCTGAGTAAGTTGTATTACTTGCAATTATTTTGGAGTAATACTTTTGACACAACCGGTTGAATCACAATCGAACACACCCCTGCACTGGGGCCATTAGCTCTCTGCAGTGTGTCAAATTAATGACCTGTGCATGATGATCCAATGGCCTGCACAAGGGTGTGCTTGTATTTGACCTCGATTGTGTGGGTAGCATTCTGCATGAGCATTAATAATTCTGGCTCGATGTCTTTTTCAATGTTGAGTTTCTTTTTCTACAATTGGATGTGTTCCCATTGCTTAGTGGTGTTCTCTGTTGGCCTTATAAGAGTGGCTGTAAGTGTTGCATCATGAATTTATCAATGTTTATTTTCTGTATTAAACAATGGTTCATTGCTTTAATTTGATTCTTTTAATGCAAAAACTGCTTATTATGTAATATATTTGGATTTGATATTTTCATTAGCTTGTAAAGCAATTATTGACTAATGACCTTCTGTTCCAGAAAGCTCTTCATGATGTTCTGAGTTTTAGAAAAGAAATAGATGGAATCGCAATTGATATAGCTTTTCAATGGTAAGACCTGCCCTGATTTCTGAACTTCTTACATCTCTGTTTGCTGGATACATTTCATTTAGTTTGTCAGGATTCAGTTGTCACTGTTTGGCACATGACTCCTAATGAGTATGTGTAAGGATTAAGTTGTAAAGCTAAGGGTTAGCCTTGTATATCTTGTAAATATAAAAGCTCCAAATGAACAATTGGATTGTATAATTTTCTGTAATATGGTTGACAACTATTCATAATTCCTTTTATCAGCATGTGTGATTGTTTCATTTATCCTTTACTAGGTGTGAAGATGCATATTCAGATACAATACTGGGATATGCTAACAGTATACGCACTGTTGACGGGGGCACCCATATCGATGGTATGAAGGCTTCTTTAACAAGAACACTAAATAATCTTGGAAAGAAGTCAAAAGTTATCAAGGTATTCCTCAGCTGTTGTCTCTTTATTTTCCCCGTTGTCTTGCCCTTTCACTCTCCTGTAATACAAGATTTTCTGTGTAGGGTGTTATTTTTGATATTCTCTATGATTCTAATTATACTAATACTACAGCTACATAATAACTATTTTTTTTATAACAACATAATCATTATTTTAACCTTCACTTTGGGTGCGCTACAGTAACTAATTACTTAAAGCACCAACCACTTTCCTTATTACTACATTGTATCCTTAACAGAACCCAAATTTCTGTATGTGTTAAGTTGAATGTGGTAATTGGAGGATGACAAAAGCCTCCCTTGTCTGAAATGGATTATTTTATGAATTCTTCAAAATGGATTTAAAGTTTCACTGTTGAATAGCATCTACGGTTTTTTGCAGGAAAAGGATATTACTTTAAGTGGTGAGCATGTGAGAGAGGGTCTAACATGTGTTGTCTCAGTCAAGGTCCCAAATCCAGAGTTTGAAGGACAAACGAAGGTACTGCTTACTTTATATTAGTTTATTGGAGTGCTTATATTCTTACACCATTAGGTTACTTGAAATATTGAAGTTTTCAGTCCATTTTCTTTCCCTGCATTTGATGGCACTCCTTTAAGTTTTTTCTTACTTTTTTTTTTCTGTTGCGAAAAGACAAGGTTAGGAAATCCAGAGGTGCGGAGAGTGGTTGATCAATCTATGCAAGACTATCTTACCGAGTATTTGGAATTGCATCCAGATGTTCTTGATTTAGTACTTTCTAAAGCTCTGAATGCTTTCAAGGTAGTCATCTCTTTATAAAATTTATAAGTCTGTTTTTTTAGACACTGTTGCTCCTTATAGGAATATTAGGCTTTGCTTTATTATTATGTTTTTATATAATTCAACCAGAAAATTTTCCTCTTGTGAATTTATTGTCTGATTAGGCAGCTCTGGCGGCAAAAAGAGCAAGGGAATTGGTGAGACAAAAGAGTGTATTGAGATCTTCATCTCTTCCGGGAAAACTAGCTGATTGTTCATCCTCAAATCCGGAAGAATGCGGTATACCTCTTGGAACTTATTTTGCTTCATTGAAAAACATCCATTTGAACCATAGGTCTTTGACGTAGTTCAATTATAAAAGAGTTAATCCCTATAAATTCTAGTAGCATTCCATGATCCATAACTTTTAGAATATGAAATTAATATTTTTTGTTGAAGTCCTTTAATTACTTTGTCTCTTTGGTATATGTTTTCCTGATCTTGTTTTTCTGTAGTGATGCTTGCTTATCTCATAAACAGCTTAACTGCATAAAAAACCAGAGATTAATATTACAGAACAAACATATATTTTTAGAAATGAGAAAAGCTCTACTCATAATTGTGCAAATGGAGCTTAAAAGTATTCTCAATGAAATCTAAGTGGAATTCAATATCAATGATTTGAAAAGCCTTTCTAGATTGCAAGCCAAATAATATATTATTCATCTCTCTTGATTGGTTGTTTTTCTGGAAGCATCTGCTGTCATTCCAATATGACTGTGTTACGAACTTACGACTGAGATTGTAAAAGGGCCTTAGATTGAGCTAGGGTAGTTAGAAGTAGTCAGTTAGTTAGGAGCTTAATATGGAAGCCTAAAGACTTGTATACAAGGGGAATACCCGTGTCAGGAGTAGCTTTTGACAAATATTAGATTAGACTGATAGTGCCCAATGAGAAGGGGAGTGCCTCTTGGCAAGAGAAGTGTCTCTTGTATGTCCATTGTTTTCTTTCTCATCAATGTACAAATCTTTTTCTTCCATTCCCCATTTTTTGCGTACCCATTTCTGGCTTGGAAACTACAATTGTTCCATCAAAATCGTGATTCTTCATTTCGCATATTGGTGTCTCCCTTTTCTCCACCAACCTATCTAGAATCTTTAATGTCTTCTGCAACTTTTCATTGAATTCTGAGATGTTGGCTGAATTGCTGGTCTTCTTGATATGATTTCCAGAATTCTTCAAACTCCAAGTTGTACTCCCATTGCGTTCACCCCTTTCATAGATCCGGCGGTTGGACCAATTGTTGCGGGTCTGGATTTTCTAAAGTCTGATACTTGTAAAGTGAAAAGGAAAAATGGGGAATGGAAGAAAAAGATTTTTTCATTGATGAGAAAAAAAACAAAGGACATACATGAGACACTTCTCTTGCCAAGGGGCACTCCCCTTCTCACTGAGCACTCCAGTCTAATCTAATATTTGTCAAAAGCTACTCCTACCTAATACGGGTATTCCCCTTATATACAAGTCTTTAGGCTTCCATAATTACTTCCAACTACCCTGGCCCAATCTATGATGGCCCTTTTACAATCTCAGTCGTAACAGACTGCTACAATGTTGTAGAGAGTAAATTGCTACTGTTTCATCAAGAGTATATGCAATTGTTGGTGGTCTATAATAATAAATGTTGTGGAGGATGAATCACATGCACTAGAAATGTTGAATGTCTTTATTTCAGTATAGTGCTTTGAGTTTTGACTTCCATTTTTCACCACCTAATTCTGTTTAGGGATTTCAAAAGTATGTATGCTTTATGCCCATATATTTCAAGGCTGTAGCTTGATGCCCTTGGGCAATTGTATGCAGCCTGGTTTGTAAGGAATGGGGTTAAGACTATCATTTGATGTTGAGGTTTTGATGTTATGTGATGGTTATGGCACAATTTTAGCGCTAGTATTTGGAGTCCTTTGGTGATATTTGGGATTTTGTGTAACTGATATAATATTCTATTCTTTAAAAGGAATGGTTTCTTAACAGACAGGAGTTATTAGTTAGGTATTTTCATATACGTTATAAGATATACTCGATATATTTTCATTAACACTCTATGTAGAGCTGAGATATGTGTCCTAGCATAGTTGATTCATGTCAAATTAGCTGAGAGATCTTTTTGGCTCAATCTTTTGATGAGGTAGCTGTGTGTTTTCAATTGAAAAGTCTTTGTTCTTTATCCCTATATTGCAGAAATCTTTATAGTTGAAGGTGATTCAGCTGGAGGAAGTGCTAAGCAAGGGCGTGACAGGGGCTTCCAGGTAGAGCATTCATTCTCAGACGAAAGTTTACAAAATTGTAACCATCTGACATGCAAACAATTCTTTTTAAACTTGTTTCTTTTACATGGTACTGAGTTTGAAACCATCGAGGATTGACTCTCCTAAAAGTTTAAGTTCTTATGTGTAGGCTCCAGACGTATTTTATTTTATCTTCAATATGCTCCCTAATGCATCAACCCTTTGGACTTGAAGTGTGATTGTGAATAATGCACAACCCCACTATATCTTGTACTAAAATTCAACCTTTTTATTAGAAGAATGAAGGCAGTAAGAACTGAACTCCCGGTCACTTGTAAAGGAGGCTCTAATATCATTTTAACAACCTACTTTCCTAACAACTCAAACTCTTAGGTGAAGCCATGAAGGCACAATATTGGTTTTATTATATCTAACAAAAACTATTTATTCTCTTACTTGACTAAAATTGTTGACTAATTTTTGCGTTCATTTTGAAGTGAAGATATGTAAAATAGAAGTGGTTTAAAAAATTGCCACTTGATTTTATCTTCAAAAGAAAATAACTAAAGGGAAGTCATCCTTTACAATTATTATTATTATTATTATTTTTGGGAGGAAAGAAATTTTGTTTTCCAAATCCTCGTATGACATTGCCATTTCTAATATCTTTGTACGAGGGGCTTTTTTTTCTTCTTCTAGTGAAATAACATTAGAAAGAAACTTATTTAATTTTGTTAATTTTCACTAAAGCTGTTTGTTACCTTCTGAATGTTAACAAAAAAAAAAACATTTGAGCAATGGTAATAGTTAAATGTAAAAGAATACGTTGTGTATTGATCTGTGTCAGGGAGTTACAATATATAGAGACCCTAATGTGCTTAAGTGTAAGGCCCAAACCTAATCCAAACCTAATCCTAATACAGTCAGAATACAGTCAGACTATTTACGGATAAGACAGAATCCAATCATATCTAATCAAATCTAATCATATCATATCTAATATTCTAACACTCCCCCTCAAGCTGGTGCGTATATATTATGAGCACCAAGCTTGTTACAAATGTATTCAACCCGAGGACCTCTAAGAGCTTTAGTGAAAACATCTGCTAGTTGATTAGACGAGTTGACAAAAGCTGTCTTGATTTCTCCTGACTGAATCTTTTCCCGAATGAAGTGACAATCAATCTCTATATGTTTGGTCCTCTCATGAAAAACAGGATTAGAGGATATATGTAGCGCAGCTTGATTATCACAGATGAGTGTCATGGGTTGTTTCTGTTTACAAAGATGAAGCTCCTGAATCAACTGCTTTAACCAGATCAACTCACAGGTAGTATTTGCCATTGCACGATACTCAGCTTCTGCACTAGATCGGGAAACAACAGGTTGTTTCTTGCTTTTCCATGAGATTAAGTTTCCTCCGAAGAAGACACAATAACCAGAAGTAGAGCGTCTGTCCGAGGGTGATCCTGCCCAATCGGCATCTGAGTAATCACAAATTTCTGTATTTCCCTGATCCGAATACAACAAACCTTTTCCTGGTGCTCCTTTGATGTATCGGAGGATCCTCACTGCAGCATCCCAATGTGAATCACAAGGGGAATCAAGGAACTGACTGGCCGTACTGACAGCGAAAGAAATATCTGGCCTAGTCACAGTAAGATAATTGAGCTTCCCAATCAGCCTTCGATAACGTCCAGGATCAGATAATGGCTCCCCCTGTCTGGGCAATAACTTAACATTAGGATCCATGGGTGTATCAACTGGTTTACACCCCAACATACCAGTCTCCTCTAGGATATCCAAGGCATACTTCCTTTGACAGATAGAAATGCCCTGTCTAGATTGCGCCACCTCAATTCCCAAGAAGTAACGCAGCTTCCCAAGGTCCTTTGTTTGAAATGCACTGAATAAATGTTGTTTTGACTGATGGATTCCGTCTTGATCACTTCCGGTGAGGATTATGTCATCAACATAGACTAACAAATAGATGCACTTGTTAGGAGATGTAATCCTATAGAATACAGAATGGTCAACTTTACTGCGAATTAGGCCAAACGCCTGTACAGCAGAACTGAAGCGACTGAACCATGCTCGAGGAGACTGCTTGAGACCATATAAGGATTTTCGAAGACGACATACCTTCCCAGACTCCCCCTGAGCAACAAAACCAGGTGGTTGCTCTATGTAAACTTCTTCTTGTAAATCACCATGAAGAAAGGCATTTTTGATGTCAAGTTGAAGGAGTGGCCAGTGACGAACAGCAGCAAGGGCAAGAAATAGGCGGACGGAAGCCATCTTAGCGACTGGAGAGAATGTATCGCTATAATCAAGGCCAAAGATTTGAGTAAAACCCTTGGCAACTAGGCGTGCCTTGAGACGATCAACATGGCCATCAGGTCCAACTTTCACAGTAAACACCCAGCGACAACCAACTATAGACTTCTCTGGAGGAGCAGAAACAAGGTCCCAAGTGCCATTGGTATGAAGTGCGGTCATCTCATCAAGCATCGCTTGGCGCCATCCTGGATGGGAAAGTGCTTCACCTGTGGTCTTAGGAATAGGAACAGAAGAAAGACTAGAAACAAAGGTGAAATGAGGAGGAGAAAGGCGATCATAGCTCAAGAAGGTATAAAGAGGATAAGGGTTACGAGTAGTACGTGTACCTTTTCTTTGAGCAATGAGAAGAGCCTCTGGTGAAGGATCCGGAGGGGAAGAATCAACTGCAGAGGGCAATGAGTCAGCAGGGGTCGAGTCGACTGGAGGTACTGTCTTACGACGCTGATAAGTGAGAAGTGGACGGTCCTTAGGTACTGGAGCAATAGGTGATTGCTTATCTGGAGTAGAAGCACCTGCATCTGGCAAAGACAAGTCAAGAAAAGGAACATGAAGAACATGATCAACCTGTGACAATGGAGATGGGATAGAATTAAAGGGTTGTTGATCAAAAAAGGTGACATCCGCGGAAACTAAGTAACGCTTGAGGTCAGGAGAGTAACAACGATAACTCTTTTGAAGACGAGAATAACCAAGAAAAATGCATTTAAAGGCTTTGGATGTTAACTTATCCTTACTAGGAGTGAGATCATGAACAAAACAGGTACAACCAAAAACATGTGGGGATAGAGGAAAGAGAGGAACATCTGGAAACAAGAAGTTATGAGGAATATCATTATTAAGCACAGATGAAGGCATGCGGTTGATGAGAAAGCAAGAAGCAAGGACTGCATCAGCCCAGAAGTGAAGAGGAACATGCATGTGAATAAGAAGAGTCCTGGCAATCTCAATGAGATGTCTATTCTTACGTTCAGCTACTCCATTTTGTTGTGGAGTGTGAGGACAAGTGGTTTGGTGTAAAGTACCCTGTGTGGCTAAGAAGTGAGAAAAGTCAACAGAAACATACTCCTTAGCATTATCACTACGTAAAATACGAATAGAAGCACCAAATTGGGTATGAATTTCAGCAGAAAACTTTTGATAAATAGAAAACAACTCAGAACGGTTTTTCATTAAATAAATCCAAGTACAACGGGAGAAATCATCAATAAAGGTGACAAAATACCGAAAACCTAAAATAGACACACTACGACTAGGACCCCAAACATCTGAATGAATAATTGAAAAAGGAGCATCAGCTCGTTTATTGACTCGATTAGCAAAGGAGGAGCGTATGTGCTTTCCTTGCTGACATGACTGACAATCTAAAGTTTGAAGACCGGATAAAAAAGGAACCATCTTCTGCAATTTCGCAAGACTAGGATGCCCGAGACGACTATGGATGAGCTGTGGAGATTCTGTGAGAGAACAAGCAACTGAAGGACTCGGCACATCAAGGTAGAACAGACCCCGTGACTCACGGCCCACTCCAATCATCTTCCCCGTACCCGCGTCCTGCACAGAAACAGAATGGTTTGAGAATGTGACAATACAATTAAGAGAATTGATCAATTTACTAACCGATATTAAATTATAAGGGATGTGAGGAATGTAATAGACAGATGTCAAGGTCAATGAGGAGGTTGGACAGATTTGTCCAATCCCATGAACGGGGGCCTTAGTTCCATCAGCAAGAGTAAAAGAGGGTAAATTATTAGAATATGTAAGGGAAGAAAAGAGTTCCTTATTACCACAGAGGTGATCAGTAGCACCTGAGTCAAATATCCAAGGACCAAGTGATGCAGAATGAGAAACACAAGCAACAGGATTACCAGTTTCTGAAGCAGAGGCCTGAGATTGAGGAGAGGACTTCCTGAGAAGGGCCTGGAATGCTGCATATTCTTCAGAGGAGAGAGAGACTGAACCATTTGAAGCAGTATCCGATTGAGCTACATTAGCAGCAAAAGAAGGTCGCATGTGAGGATACTTGGTGTAGCAGCGTTCCTCATAATGACCAAGTTGCTGATAGTAATGACAACGAGGTCGCTGACCACGTCCGACTGGACCTCCTGGGCCTCCTGGGCCACGACCTCCTGGGCTACGTCCTCCTGGGCCCCGGCCTCCTGGGCCTCTACCACGACCACGTCCACCTCCAATATGCCCGCGAAAATCAGTACGGGAAACTAGAGCAGTAGAATCAACAGCAGAAGACGATGCAGGAGCAGATTTCTTATTCAAATTCAGAAGACGCTGATACGTCATGGATAGATCAGGCTCCCCACTAGTCAAGATAGTATCACGAACATTATCATATTCTTCGGGAAGGCCAGAAAGTGTGGCAACCATAAAGAGACGTTCCACCTGTTTCCGATATGCAGTAGCATCAGTAGGGTAAGGCAGCATATCCAAATATGCCTGCATCAAAGAGCGACTCTTGTCAATATATGTCTCCATCTGAATGTCGGATGAAATAGAGCTGCTGAACATCATTAGTGTAGAGGTTTTTTGCTTCCTCCCACACTTCAATGCAAGTTTGAAATGAATAAAAGATATCCAAGACAATCGGATCAATGGATTGCCAGAGGATACTCAGAAGCTGGTTGTCAATCTTTTCCCAATCAGACTTGTCCTCCTTAGGGACATCAGTAGACTTAGTTGTGAGATGGTTCCCATATCCTTGTCCAAAGAACCAAACTCGAACAGAGGTGGCCCAGTTCTTGTAATTAACAGATCCCTTCAATTTTGAAGAGGTAATGGACCCAATATTGGTAGAGATGATATTGGGAGAATTTCTCAAAGGAGGAGATGGAGACTTGACCTCCGAATGAATTGGAGGGTTTGCTGCCATAGTATCAAATCACAAAGATACAAACCGAATAAAGAGAAACGAACCTGATCACCAATCAAGAAGAGGTGCGCACAAAAAGTCAGACCCACAAAGAACCAACCACAGATCCAGAAAGAGGAGGAGAAGACGAGCTTCTCTGTCCAAGACCGGCCGGAAAAAGCCGCTGGAATAGTGCTCACGCGCCGGCAGAAGGTGGCGTGTGAAGCCCACGCGCAGAGAAGACTGGAGGCGCGTGAGAGCGCGTGACAACTCCGATGGTGGCCGGACTTCCACAGAGCAGGTCGCCGGGAGGAGAGGGTTCTGTTCGCGTTCGTTCCAGACTGAAAACTCGTCGGAAAAGTACTCCGGCAGCCTGAACAGTGGCTGACGGTGGCTGATGGTGCTCCGGTGACTGTTTGGGGATGTGGACACGTGCAGAAGATGCCTGGAGAGGACTTACAGCCCTTGATGTCTTACCGGAAGGACGCACGACAAAGAAAAGATGACTCCTAAGCAGTGGGCTTAGGTTTTAAAGCGAAGAACAAGATTTCTAAGCGGAAGCGAGGGTTCCCAGAACGAAATAGCTCTGGTACCAAGTTAAATGTAAAAGAATACGTTGTGTATT
This sequence comes from Gastrolobium bilobum, assembly GCF_033153095.1. Taxonomy (NCBI): domain Eukaryota; kingdom Viridiplantae; phylum Streptophyta; class Magnoliopsida; order Fabales; family Fabaceae; genus Gastrolobium; species Gastrolobium bilobum. Next base: position 39,097 of record NW_026897571.1, read on the forward strand.
GATCTGTGTCAGGGAGTTACAATATATAGAGACCTTAATGGGCTTAAGTGTAAGGCCCAAACCTAATCCTAATACAGTCAGAATACAGTCAGACTATTTACGGATAAGATAGAATCCAATCATATCTAATCAAATCTAATCATATCATATCTAATATTCTAACAGTAATGATGCGATCGATGACAGGAAATTTTGAATTTTGTGAGAGTTTTCATGTACGGATTTGACTTCCATATTTCTGGATATTTTTGTGATTTTATATTCTAATGCTTGTCTTTCTAATCATTGTATGTAATCAATTACATTATTTGTTTACTGACATTTGTTGAGCATTTTGTTAGATTGGTGGTTCATTACGGACAAAAGAAATATTTTGTGTATGTGTATGTATTTATCAGATCATATTTGATACAGGCCATTCTCCCTCTGAGGGGTAAGATTCTGAATATTGAAAGGAGGGATGAGGCAGCAATGTACAAAAATGAAGAGATCCAAAATTTGATTCTTGGTCTTGGTCTTGGAGTGAAGGTTAAAATTGTTTATGTTTCATTAATTTGCTATTACTGAAGGAGTTAAAGCAGAGAAATGAATAGATAGATGAATGAAAGATCTTAAAATCAAACTACTGTCAAGTTTAAAATATTACTTACAAGAAGGCTCTTTAATAAATAAATTGTAAGTTTCCTCCTTGTCTTAGTTTTCTTCTTTTATCGAAACAGCAAATTAATTGATAGGGATATGTATAGGAAAAGTAACATGCAAGCAGCCTGCTTAAAATTCAAATTTTATATAATAAATACAGCCTATAAATTGTTGTGATTCCCAAATGAGGACCCATGTAAAACCAAGTTAATAGCAATTGATGCGAATCTTGAAGAGAATTTAGAGACAAAATTAGAAATGTGAAGATTGGAAGAGAAAGAATATGAGAATTTGGAAAGCCTACAACAGATGCATTGGGTGTTAATGTCAAGTTTATGAAGGCAACGGAAAAAATCCTGAATATGATAGGAAGTAAGAAACCTTTAACGAATTCCAAAATTGAATTGGAAAAGCCATCTCTGAATAGCATGGTAACTAAGTTATTAGTAATATTGTCCATGCTAGAGTATATACTAATCAAAACAAATATATCAAAGTAAAAATCCTTGATCACCTGTGCCAGAATTCTATGCCCTTAACTTTATAAACTATTATTTAGTAATTTAATTAAAAAAATGTGTATTTGTTGGTTCAGGGAGAGGATTTTAAAAAGGATGCACTCCGATATCATAAGATTATTATTTTGACTGATGCTGATGTAGATGGTGCCCACATCCGAACTCTGCTACTGACATTTTTCTTCAGATATCAGGTAAAGTATGCAGAAAATGCGTGCAAAATCTACTCCTACATGGAACAAGAAAAGCAAACCAGCTCCCATGAGAATAATAAATTAAAATAAATTGATCGAATTTGTTCCTTTTTGCAGAGAGCTTTGTTTGATGAAGGTTGCATATATGTTGGTGTTCCACCATTGTACAAGGTTTGCCTAAAGTTTTTGCTACATGGAATGTCTATCCAATATTATCAAGCTAACATCCAGCTATCTTTACTGAATAACCAGGTTGTAAGGGGAAAACAAGTGCACTATTGCTATGATGAAGCTGACCTTAAAAAGCTCCAAAGCTCATTACCTCCTAATGCATCATACAACATGCAAAGGTTCAAAGGTATGATGAAAAGTTTTGTTGGTTGCAAGCTTCTTGTATTAAAATTATTTGTAGGCTTGTACAACAATTTTGGCAACATAAATTAAAAATAAACATTAAATTATTTAATAAGTAAGGTTATCAGTGTCATGAAAATTACTGATGGGAACACATGAATTTGAATACGAAAGAGGGAATGCGCACGGGAAACATGGGCGGTCAAAGTAAGAAATGAATGTGAAAATAATTGCATACACCCATCTTAAACTACTAGTCTCCCACCTTCGGGAAACCTCTGCGAAGTTATTTGTAGGGATTAGTATTTTCTTAACGTCATGGAGTTTTTTCCCCTTTACATACTGGCTTTACTTGTGCGATAGCAATAGTAGGTATGCAGTGAAATATTCATTCCATTCCTGATCATACCAAACATGATAAGAGGAATGATGATTTCATTCGATTCCCTTTCCTTCAAAAGCCAGGCTTGTGAATCAACAGTGACCTCATGTCTGAATGTTTGGGGGGTTTAGTCAATCTTGTAATGATCATATCCATCATTGTGGTGTCTTGTAGACCCTTGTAATGAACATGTTGGTTTAAGGAAAGTAAGTTTTATGCTTTTGAGTCTCTTGTATTGAAAATTAACTGTTTCTTTTTGTTTATATACTTCTACCCATTTATTCGATAATACTTGTATGCTTCCTTGATGCTGAATTTTTGTTTATCTCTGGGAGCTAATTATTTTACAGTGTTTTCATGATTCTATCCATAATAGTGTACTCTTGTATGTTTTATGAATGCAGGGCTAGGAGAGATGATGCCTTTACAATTATGGGAGACAACCATGGATCCAGAACGCAGGTTACTGAAGCAACTAAAGGTTGAGGATGCAGCTGAAGCAAATATTGTATTTTCCTCTCTGATGGGTGCTCGGGTAATGTGCACTTATCTGATTTTGTGATTCTTTTTTTTAACTGAATCTATTTGTTTCTATATATTTACTGCAAGATACATTGAAAATTAAGATATTTCTGGGCAACCAAAATTGACAAGTAACTTGTGATTTGAAATTTTCAGTACATGTTTTACTTAAAAGAGGGAGAAATCTTTCATGCATTTAGTATTTTAATCTACTCAGTACTCATACATTAACTTCTCAAAATTACCCTGTTTTACATTGAAGAAGGGGCGCAGTCCCTTCACCCCATACAATTAAAGATCGATGTGGAATTTTGGACTGCTGTGATAAAAGTTTATACTATTAAGCTTGATATAAAAGGTCAATAAAAATGGAGTTTGGTTTACAGAAGTTGGGGTTGATTTTTTGCCTATCTGTGATCTGTGCATTAACTATTTTTGTACCTTGGCAACAGTAACTAAGCTTCTTCCATTAAATGATGCACTTATTTGTTCAAGTTTTTTAATCATATATATATATATATATATATATATATATATATATATATATTTTTTAATGTTAACTGCTGTGAAAAGAAGTTGGTCGTATTCATGGTTACGTTAGGTGTAATATGGATTATTCAGTGTTTTAATATAAATAAATTTTTCAAACATTTTGTTTAATGTACCATGGCGGGTCTATCCTAATTTTTTCAGAAATTGGTATATTTCTATATATTGTATTACATTACTCACTAAAACATGTTAAAGATTTATTTATTTATTGGGATCAGAGTTCGTTTGTAACTTTGTGTATCTTTTCTTTTCAAAAGAGAAATGCAAAATAGTTAATATAAAACCCTAAACTTTCTTGATGAATGCTCGTCTTTCCAAATTAAGACGTATATTACAATTTCACTTTATACTTTTTTTGACTTGCAGATTCATTAAACTTGCCAGTCTTTGTCACGCATTATTGTTTTACACTATTTTTTTGTTTCTTAAACTTTATTAATAAATTTTTTATTCATGTCAGCTTTCTTTTATAAATTATATTTAATAATCGTATTAAAAAAATGAAATTTTAGACTCCAAATATAAATAAATATATATATATATATATATATATATATATATATATAACTTAAAAAGGTGCTTAAATTTTTAAAAGCAGTTGTGATCTACCAACTCTACCTTCCTTAGACAGGGTTTAATGGAGTGTTTTTTTTTTAATTTGTGATCCACCAGGTTGTGATACATTTTTTTTAATCAAAACAAATACATGATATAAACAAAGGTAAATTTTATATCTTTCTCACAGTTTTGCTGATGGAAACTGGTGGTTTTATGAACTCATACAAAAATATTGTGATCATTAATTTTTTATGTTACTTTTATTCTTGCTCGAATATCACATGTGATGTATTGACATGTGCTTGAGCTTAAAAATACTTGAATGTTATTCTTGGTTGACCTTGTAGATTCTTAGGTACAATGTCATAAAGATTACAGGTGACCACCAATCCGCTTGTTAGTTATTATCATAGTGCCATAATCTGTATTTTTATTTTTATTTGTATTAGGTGGATGTTCGGAAGGAGCTCATACGAAATTATGCAAACATGATTGATCTTGATCAGCTAGATATTTGATGGTACAGCTAGATTTGGAGAAATGGAAGGGTCTTAGTAACCATACACTACAATATATTCAGGCACAATTTTTTTTTCTATATGCGGTGTTGTGGACTGCTTAGACGTCTTAATTGAAGCAAGGTCCCTGTTTTCTTCTTGGTGCCATTTGGTGATTTAAAAGCACTGTTCACAGGGCACAAGTGGAGCTGTCAATTGCAGCTGCTGGGAAATATTTGGGAGGAGGCTTGTTGGAGGTCTAATTTTATTTCTACAAATCTGACAAATGCATATTTTTCTGCCCCACCTATATCTGATCCTTCATTTTTGCAATTGTATGTGTAATATATTCGTGTACTTAAAATGTTACTCTTTTTAAGTTACCAGCTCCTGAACTCGTGTTTGATAGTGCCACATTGTAAAACGTAACTGGGTGGGGTATTTATTTTGCAGGGTTATTAATTCCTAGAATTTGAACTTTTTGGCCATAATTATGCTTGAATGGTGAATGAAACATGTGCATGGGGAGGCTTCAACTTAAAAAAGGAACTTGACAAAGGCACTATAACATGCTATGCATAAATCTGCCATTTTGATTACAGTTGTAGAAATTCTTTGAAGGTCAGCAAAAGATTTATAGTGCTAATAATGTTACATATATATTTGTTTGGATTTTGCTTCTATTCATTTATTTTTATCCCAATACTTTCAGCTATTATATGATAATAACTTTAATATTTGTTATATCTTTTTTTTTATTAATTAATTACAAGCGTGTTTAGTAAACAAAACTAAAGCCTCATTGCTTGCATTGAGTTGGTTTGAGTTATTGGTGGTTTAAGTTTTGTCGAATTGAGTTGAGTTAGACGTGATTAGACTACCCTTTATTCTTAACTTATGGTAGAGCATGTTATTAGAACTAATTTACTTATATCACATGACAATAACTGTTGATCTATTAGTGTATATGCGTTCTGTTGCATCTAAGACAGTGAAATGCTATATGAGCTAAAAGAAAAGAGACGGATAAATAAATGCATGAATGATGAAAGTAACATTGCATGTATTCATATATAATTTTTTTGGTAATAATTCATGTATAAATTCAGTTATGTAGAATGATGAATTTTTATTTATGTATATTGGTTGTGAGGTAAGATATTCATACTATTACTTTTTTCTACTATCAATTCACTACTATTCAAATCTCCATTGTATTAGAGAAAAAGTTGAATGAAAAGAGAAAAGAAAAACCACTTTTAAATTCAATAGTGCAACTTTTGAATCCAATGATAATTAGAGTGATAGTAGATTGGTAATAGAAAAAAGATAGAGTATGAATATCCTATTTGTATGATATCATTAGTCAATTAGTAGCTATTAAAGTTTCAAGGTGCAGGATATGTAAAAGTACTCTGTGTTAGGTATTTTTGCTCAAATGTTCCTTACGTGATACTCATATTTATTATTAGCTGTATTGTATATTATGATAGAGAAAAGTTTGAGTAGAATTAATTACACTTAAAATACAAATACGTATTATGAGACTTGATATTCATAATCAATATTCTTCATTTTATTTAATATTTTTACATATAAAGATAAGATTAAAGTGGACTGCAAACTTTTACATTAATATTTAAAAAATGTTTTGTTAACTACTTTTAGCAGAAGTTAAGAAATTAAAAATATAATTTTTTTAATAAATTTTGTTTAATATTTTTAAATTTTTAAATATTTTATATTCTTTTTAAGTAATTATATTGAGTAACAAATGCTATTTTTATTTCTTAACATATGTTCTTAACACAAAAAAATTCAAAAGAAATTTGGCAGCATATAACGAAAAAAGTCGCAAGAAAAATAAAATAAATAAATTTTTTATTTTATAATAATTCCCTTCTTATGTTATTATTATTTTTTATTGTTTTTTAAGTCATTAAATTGTGATTTAATTTTATTTGAACGACTCACGTTGACATTTCTCGTGTTAGAGCTATCAAGCACCGACACTTCAAAAATCCTGACGTGTCGTGTCCGACACTTCCCGACACTCTCGGACACTCCGACACTCCCCGACACTCCAACACGCGTTATAGAAATTCAAAAAAAAGTTCAAAGGTTGCGTTGTGTTGAATTTTTAATTTCAACTATTAGATTCGTTGACTTACGATTACCATTTTATTGATTTTAATATAAATATTTGAGATATCTTATGTTTTTTTGCAAAACTTATGAATATTATAAGTTTATATTACATTTTGTTAAATTATTGAATATTAAATATAATATACACTATATAAATTAACAATATTATTTAATATCAAAACGTGTCCTAACGTGTCAAAATCTAACATTTTTTAGAATTAACGTGTCGGAGTGTCGTGTCGTATCGTGTCACGTGTCGGTATCGGTACTACATAGTGTTAGAGTTCCAATCAATACACAATGTTTTTCTCAACAGAAATTGTGTTTAGAAGTTTGTGTGATTGTAGAAGCAAAGTTATTTGAGGAATAGTTTTAGGGCGATTAATTTCTTCTTTGTCTCGTGTTGTAGGCACTAGGCACATAAATACTGTCGGTTCCACGTTCTTGTTGAGTCGGCCGGAAGGAGCTATTAACTCTTTATAGCATACAGAGTTATATTTCCTATAGTTTTATAATTTTCTCAAACTTAGTTGGGGTGGTTATATATTATTATTGATTTTTATCAATTTAATAATTATAATTTATTGAAAATTAATAATTAATTAATAAATATGATCCAATAAATTATAATAATAGATTAATAAAAATTAATTTATTAGTAAGAATACTAAAACTTTTCAATATTAAATATAGTCTCTCCAAACTTGAATATAAGTAGGTACTTATAAGAAGAGAAATGATCCGTTTATAATTTTTTTTTATAGATTACATTAATTATGACCGGTCATATGCTTTTGGTTGAAGTATGACCGGTCATACTTAGTGTAGTTTATAAAAATTTATAAACAAAAAATTTATAAATATAATCTTTCTCTATAAAAAATGAAAATAATGTTTTGACATTGTAGAAAATAAAATTTTATTTACTATGCGTAGACTCTATACATTTTTCTGTGTGAATCAAAAATAAAATTATTAGTGAAACTAATCCCATAAAGAATATGCCACAAAATATTAGAGAGGAATTTAAAGTCTTAATTCTGGATCCGTCCCGAATTAGATTAGTTGAGAAACAATGAACCAATTGAAATATTTAAAAAATAAAAAAATATGCCACAAAGTCACATCAAATTAAGAGAATATGTTGCTGGCTTGGTACCCAAGAGAATATGCCACTAAAGTATTCGAGAACAACCTTGTTCAACACCCACACAGAAAAAAAAAAAAAAAAAAAAAACCAACAACTTTTCTTTTCGTTTGCAGAGAACTGCGTAAACATTTCCATGAAAATTAACTCATGAATCGTGAACATACCTATTTGCTAGTTCACCTCAATGTGCACACAACCATTTGTGAAATTTGAAGGTTCATGTAAGTTCTGTTATGTTGCTCTCTCTCTCTCTCTCTGCCCATGCATTGATTTCTCATTTCTTAGCGTTAGAGAGTAAAGAGTAATACTAGAAATGGGGGGTTGAATCGTTTCTTTTCGAATGATTCCCATTTTGGGCATCCGCATGTGATGATGTGATTTACTTATTAAAGGTTCGAGGTCAATTAAATTGTTGTCTAGGAATGTTCTCTATGATATTTCAGAATAATTGTCTCAAACTTTTTAAGTTCCTGGGTTATATATTCAAGTACTCTTCATGACAGTGCTTCTTGCGTTGAAACAAGTTCATTGTGATGGCAAAATAAGTCCATATCCAACATAGAAACCAAACAGTTTTGATTGTTGCTGTACAGTTTTTTTTTTTCTTTCTCCCCTTCTATGTCTGAAGAGGGACACAGAGAGTTAATATCATTTGGATTCAATTTTATGACTATGTGAGTTAAGTACTTGTTTTGATGACTGTTAGAAATATGATTGAGTAAATGATCATTAAGATGGGAAATCACACTTTCCATTTATTTATTTATTTCTTCTATTTCCCATCATCGTTGTGACCTTCTGGACTTTGACATCACTGTTAAGGTTATTGCTTTAGGGATGCTGACAATGGAGTTGTAAAAGTTGTCAGGTATCAGTTTTGTATGTATGCTATTGTCTACTGGAAATAGTATTTGAGTTTTGTAACTTGGGTATGATTCATGTTTTACTTCAGTCACAATCTTCCCTATTCTGTTGAGAAGCTACCATCTTTTCTGCTTCCTCTTTACCATGTGGTATAGGGGTGGGATAGATGTAGGAGCATGAGCATGAGTCTCAAAATTGGCTGGGTGTAATACATGAAACTTCTATTTAAAGTAGAATCTCTTCTCTCTTATATCTGGCTTTTAGATGTGTATGGTCCTCTTCATCAACTAGTCAAAATGTTTTAGGAAAAGTAACCCTTAAATGGGGTTTGGGAAAAAGTTTTTCATGTTAGTTTGTATAACTTTTTTAACCAAACAATAGCATAAAATATAAACATAATTAACCACCCAATATTCTACTAACGAAATGTTCACTGTGGTTAATCATGTTTGCATTTCGAGTTAAATTATTTATTATTTAGTTAAAAAGTCATACAAAATGATATAGAAAACTGTTTCCCGAGCTGCACCTATGGGTAATTTCCTGATGTTTTATTTCAGTCGTAGAGTTATTTGTTGGAATTGAATGTGGAAGCTGTCCTAAGAAGGAGCCACCATTGTAGTTTAAGAAATTTAATGAATGTGATGTACATGATTCAGATACTTCCAGCTATTTCTTTACACTAGCCCCGGTTGGAATGATACAAATTCAAGTAAACTAATTCAGGGGCATGAATAGAAAAATTACTTAGATGCTATGTTACATATCTAAGATTTATCCTCCTCTGACGAATGCTTTATTAAAGAATGCCTAAACTTCTTAGGTTATTCAAAAAGGTTTCTCCAATTAGGGAGCCAACCTTAATAAATACAGCAGGATATCCTATTGGAGCTTCTACCCATGCTTCACTTCCTTGTTTGGAAAAAACTTTTCCTGTCCAGATATGTAGCCAACTACTGCTCTCTTCCAATGGAAAATAAGCTTTTACTTTCTTCTTTCCTTTGTCAAGGACAGGCACCACTAGGAACTCAGAACCAACCAAGAACTGCTGATAACTCAATTGATGTACATGTTCATCATTAGGGTAATGGAGAAATAGGTGGCGGCATACTGGCAATCCTTTCTGTGCAGCTTCCTGTTTACAAAAGAACATGGAAAGGACAATTTTAGATGCTAGCTGAGTTTGCACAATATATAGATAAATTAGTGTACAAAGATAGATTTTGGGATCACCTTCACCAGTTGAATTCGGTAAAATTTCCATGCTGTGTATACTTTTGCAGAGCGTGCAAAGTGTGACATAGTTTCTTGGTTTGAGTAAAACTGGCTGTTGCTTGATGGTTTGTTTCCCTGAATGCAGGGCAAGCATCAGTAACTCATTTCAATCAAACTTTAACAACGAAATTTATCGAAGAAAGGTTACCTTTCTTTTGGCCATAAGATGACCCCTATTATTCAGGTTGTGATATTTCTTGAATTAACATCTCAGTATGTGGATTAACTTTATTTATATTTTTGAAGAATAAGCATCCCAACTAGTATGGGATAAAGGTGATGTTGTTGTTTAAGCATGTAACAGCGAATTTGTATATTATAGATTTTTTATTTTTGTAATTTTAAAAATCAGAGAAAGAGAGAGAGAAAAAAAAAAGATGGATGATAAATGCGGTAGAGTTACCATAAGTAACTTTGGGTGTGAAGCTCACTTTCCAGAGTAATGTATAATGTCAAAGAATAAAACTTTCATTGATGAACAAGATTCTTGCTATGATGAATGTATCCATGCTAAGTACTTATAAATAAGCAAGATGAAGGGGTATGTCATATTGCAGGAATTTTACTTACTTCGTGGGTGCGGAAGACTGTGGTGAAAGAATTCAGTTCCATCCATCGCAAAAGCAATTCTTGACTTCTTCTATATTTAACTATAGGTAAGTTTACTGTACAGTATCCTCCAATGTCACTGTGATTAAAGGCATAGCCAGAAATTCCACTGCTCAATAGGCCAACGACAGAACTCTTTATCCCATCATTTGCTTGCCAACTTACCATTTGGTCTCCTTCCCAAAATAGCATTCCCCACTTGGGACTATCTCTAAAACCAGCCCTCATGAAGAAAACCAAGCCCTCTTCTTGGTCTTGCTTCGCCTTATTCAAGGAGTTACTTTTCCATTCTTCCACAAGCTCTCTGTTGATTTGGGCCCATAGTTCTGGGTATCTGTTATGAGCTGAAATAGGATCTTCACCTGAAATGGATGGTACAAAATCTTAGTAACAACCAACCACACGCTCATACATGATGTACAAATTGTAGTCTTGTTTTATTCTCTTTCTTTTCTCCTTTGGGGGTAGGAGGTAGGATGATGGACAAGTGTTCAGAAGTACAGGGATTGTTTGTACTTTGTATAGGACCTATACACACGTGACACGTGGGTCCTTTGTGCATAAATTGGCTGATCTGAAGTTGGAATTGTGTATAAGTAACCCATGACAAAATGATCTTTGAAATTCAGGTCCCTTATGGAGAATAACCTTACTGGTCTATTTAATACATTGTGCAGGTAAAACTAAAAAAGAAAATAAAATAGAAATTGCTGTACTACAGGCTGGCCATATTGAACAGTGGATCTTGGAATGCTCCCCTATTGCATGCATGACTATATAGCTCATCAAATTAAATAATTTCTCGTGATAGTGAGTTAGTATGGGTTTGGAAACAATTTTTTAATAAAAATACAAGGGTAAAACTGTATACAATCGAACCATTTTCTCTACCCTTGTAAGTCAGGAAGAGCCTTGTATATTTGAGTTTGCCTTTTTGCCCTTTTTTTAGTGAAAGAAAAAAATATTTATAAAGGAAACAAAAGAAAGGATCCAGAAGATAAAAGTTAAGATATGCTGTGCAGCCAATAGCATGAACTTATTTATTACTTTAAACCATTTTTCTGTGTTTTTCTTTCAAATGGTATAGAAAGGGGTCAGAAGGTTACATTGAGCATAAGTTTTGGGACAAACAAGATGATGTGGGAATGAAAACCTGAATATAAAACGGCATCAACAGGAAGGCCTTCACCAAAATCAGCCATCCATCCTCTAACTCCATCATCCACCATTTCATGTAGAATCTGCTTGAACCATGTTGCAGTTTTTGGATGCGTTAGATCTAGCATTCCCACAGCAAAAGCTGTATTTGGAACCATGTATGGATTTCCATTAATGTCTTTCACCAATATGTCTAACTGTTTTGCCTCCTCAAAGAGGTTTCTCTTTTTGTTTTGCTTCTCATCAGCCTATAGGATCAGAGGAAAAAAAATAGTGACATTATCTCAATCTGCCTAAACTAGCCAAGCATGTCTTACCAGTGAACTACCATCATTTTAATTTACTAGAAAGAAATGAAGTAATGAGAGAAATTATGAATTAGTTGAACTAATGATAAAATGCGGTGTGATTGGAGACAAAACAAGTTAGTTACTAACTGACTACAATATATATACTTGAAGTGATCAAAGAGAAGCATTACCGGAGCTAGACAGGGATTGCAATACGTCATAACTTTTATATGCTGAGTGCTAAGATCTTTGATAAGTTCCTTCCATCCGCAGTACCTTTGTGCATCCACTTCCCAATTCCACCAGAGTTGTGAACCAATCAATGTTTCTCTCTGCCCTACCCAATCCTGTTCAGTTGCCAAAAGCAAACAATGAAATTTCTAAACAAAAATGAATTACGAGAGTTGCAAGTGTGTGAGGGTGTGTGCACAAGCTCAGTTGCTCAGAAGATGTTCCGTGATCCCAGTTGATTTCTAGTGGCTTCCAGAGGAACAGTGACCATTTTGTCACTGTTGGCAAAAAAAAAATTACCAGACTGTCACACCAACAGTAAATTTTGTCAAAATGTCACGTGGCATATTTCGCTACACTGTGTAGCGAAATATGTTTGCAAATAATTCGCTACACAGTGTAGCGAAAGATGCCACGTTAGAACTAAAAATACCACGTGTCAAATAGGGAGAATTTCACTACACAGTTTGGTAATTTTTTTTGCCAACAGTGACACTTTGGTCACTGTTCCGCTTCTAGAAGTGTCTTAGAAATCTGTGCATGTGTAAATAATTTTAGTAAAAAAATAAAATATGTCACTTCAGTTCTTTGCAAATGGTGAGCTCAAATCAAGATTGAATAGTGTCTGTAGAAGCAAATTGAAATGTGAATTATAAGTATGTTGAAACTGAAGAGTATATATATCCTGGAAATACACTTGTTGTTTTTCCTTTCTTTTAAGTGTAGGGGTGAGGGATTACCTGCAACCAAAATGCTGAGACAGGAACGTCATAAGTCTTTAGTTCATCCCAAATATGACGTACAGCTTCTGTGCCACCCTGCATTCCAACTATAGCACCAGATATTATCCACTCTGGAAGCTCAGGCAGCCTTCCAATGGTTTCTGTGAAACGTTCAATCAGTTCAGAAGGCGAGTTCCCATGCAATATCCGCCCTTGAACTGAGTTTCCATGTATCTGCAAGCTCCAGTGGTCAGAAAATTGGAAACTACAAGTTTTAATTATATATGTATAAAAAGTAAAGGGTTTGAGTCTGGATATTTTGTAAACATTATACATTATAATAATTCAGCTATTGTAAATTTGACCACACTCTTCATACGACACAAATATTTACCAAAATGCTGCACTAATTTTACTTTATTCTCATCACAATCCATTTTTCCTTTATGCAATTCTCTACATTTTCCGAAATTGACCACACAATTTCAGAATTTCTTTGCAGCAATTACTCTTATCTAAATTTGAGTAGTTCATATAGATCAGTCCAGTTAACATAAGAAACTTGAAACATTAGTATCTCATGATTTCTGTAAAAATACCTGTATCTGTACTCTGTCAAGTCTAGAAAGGTCGAAGATAGTATAATCATATCCTTCAAGGTAGACAGACCTCATTTTTGATGTCATGTAGAATGGAGAAGGAGCATAAGTTGTACTCCAATCACCTCCTGCCCTGCCAAAAACAATGAAATGTTATCATTGTGTTCAACAAAATTTATATAGCTCATGATTTACTGTATTGAATTAGGCGTATGAAGTTGTTGCATTGTTACCTGTAACTGATCAAGTTAGCAGCCAAGGTAATAGGTTGATCTCCTCTGCCAATACCTTGTTCTTGAACAAAGATGGGCACCCTTTTACCTTTGAAATTCATGTGAGAAAACTGCTCCCCAAAACCATAAAACCTCTCATTCTTATCACTTGCATATGTCAACCACACTCTGTTGAATTCCTCTAATTTTGGGATTTCCAAGCCTCCTATTTCTTCTTCTACTGAAGAAACCAGGACAAACCCTCTTGGCCTTGAAAGGTACCAACACCAACCTGGTCTCTTTTTTCGATTACTTAGCCTCCTCTTAAAGCCTCGGTATACTCCTGAAGCTGTTGGAGAGACCTGGTTGCGTGAGATGAAGTTGGGTTTCTCAATCTTAACTTGAAACTCGACCTCATGGTTGGTTTTCTGATTGAACAAAACCCAATACCTTGCATACACACAGGATTTTTTTGCTTCAAACTGTATATTTTCTTGAATGCCATGCTTTTGAAATCTTCTTTTCTTGTTAATCTTATTGAAAAGCCTTCCTGTGATCAGCAAAGTGGGAAGCTGGCTCTCTTTTGTACAAGTTTTCTGGTCTAATCCTTGATCCCCAGATGGAGAATCTGCAACTTCATATTCCAAATGATGATCACATTGATTGATCATCCTAATATCATCAATGGTCTGGTGATTGCACATCAAATGAACATGTCTGTCTTTGACAAGAAAGGACCCCCTACTTTCTTCCACCTCAGTGTCAGCCAGTGCAGCTGAGACAAAGGCCTGTCCTGGGATGGTAGACCAAATTGGTCTGGTTGGCTGAGAAAGATGCGAAATTGAGAGGTGCCCACCATTGTTGGAGGACCAAGAAAGCTGAAAAGCATTGCCAATTGAAAAGGTCTGGTCTGAAGGTACTGTTTTGGAATTGATGAATAGAGAGCCTTGGACATAGGGGACTGTGGTTGAAGCAGAAGAAGGGAAAGGGTTGTTGAAACGCTTATGGTGCTTTTTCGTTATCTTAAGGATTGCCATAACATCAAAAAGAAAGAAAGATAGGATAGCTTGTTTAAAGTAGAACTTAAAAGATACAAGAAAAATGGCAATATTTGTTTGAGTTCTTAGAGAATACTCTGAACCTTTATAGAGAGTTTCTTTGCTTCAAGTTTGAAGTATTTGAAAAAGGGTGGAAAAGTCTTTTGACTGTGTTTTGTATAAAACGGTCTTCGGGACGAAACCCTGTGTTGACTTTACGTGTGTTCCCAACAGTACAGAGTGGACCGAGCAACCAAATTTGATTGGTATTATTACACTGGAGAATTTAAGACCTGTTTCCTTAGTATGTTCCTTTCCATTTAATAATTTATTTTTATTAGAATTTCATTTAAGATTTTAGCTATGATTCTTTGGATTTGTATTCTCTCCAAAGAAAATAATAATTTTTTTTGTTATGGGAGAAGGATTTTATTTTATTTTATTTTATTTTATTGATCTATTGTTAATTTTTTGTTTAGTAAATTGGTAGAGAATAAACTTAAACATAATAAAGTTAGTTTGTTTTTAGTCAATTTTAAATATATTTGATGTGTATCAATGTATCTAATTATCAATATATAATAATTAAATAAATAAGATAAGGAGAATTGAACTAGTATCTTAAAATTAGGTAAAAATTGATTTAAATATAATAAAATTGATTTTATTTTCTAGCCAATTTCAAATAAATTTGATGCCTATCTAAATATGAAAATATAATAAGGTTTTGAAAATTGAATTCAAAGTAAATTTAAACCTGATAGTATTTGTTTATTTTAGTCAATCTCAAATATATTTAATATCTATCTACATATCAATATCAATATATGATAAATAAAATTGATTTTATTTTGTAATCAATCTGATTTAATTATTTATATTTATATTATGTTATATTATATTGTGGTTTATATATTCAATTATATAATTTTTAATTTAAATTATATATAAATTATAAAATACGTATAATTTCGTTCCCCTAAAAAAAATAAAAAATCTTGACTACCATTGAATATTTGAGAGTAACTGTATGTATAGATATTGTTTGTTTATTGGTTATTTTTCTTATGCACTTAGAACTATTCAAGTTGGTTCTTATCTCAACCTTTTCTTATTTCATATTGATATTTTAATTTACATACTTAACCGTTAAAATCGTTAAAGGTTGAACAATTGGATTCGTATGTATGGAACATTCAACGCATACTTTTATACTAAACCTCAAAGTTTTGTAGTTCAAAAACCGAACTTCAATAAAGAAAATGCGAAATCTCTATGATTTGACACAAGTCAGTCATTAGTTTTCATAACCATAGCCTCTAGTAAAGATGGGAAATACTAGTTAAATTATGCTCCACCGATTTTAAGTGCATTATTACTCATGTTATGTTACCCAATTCTTGAAGGGAAAAAGGACAATTTAAAATGGCGGGAATGGCACCCAAACATGCGATTGAATCTTCCCTTCATTGAGGAACTGTTCCTAACTATGAATCTTCCCTTCATTGTGGAACTGTTCCTAATTATGAATCTTCCCTCATGGATGGAGAATGTTCCTAATATAGCATCTGGCTCTCAAAGGCATGTAATCACCTGAATCTTTTTCTATTTTTGGTTTGAGTAGGGACTTCTTGTTTGATACTTTATTTGGTCATTCAATTTCAAACTGTACCTGGTCTTATTACGATGAAGATTCAATATGTGATGATGGTTTCATGATTTGACTTGAGCATTGCATTCAAACAAGTCTCTCATAGATACACTCAAGTTCAACAACTTATAATTGAATATATAGTAGCATGATCTTTTGACATCGGTGTCAAATTTTAAAATTTGACATCAAATCTTATCTGTTGATTAATAAGTTTGATTCCCAATAAATGATAATTGTTGATTGGGATATGATCCTTTGATATCGGTGTCAAATTTTAAAATTTGACACCAAATCCTATCCGTTGATTTCCGTCAATCAACGGTTATCATTCATTGAGAATGAAACTCCCTAATTAATATTAATTCTCAATAAATGATAATCGTTGATTGACGGAAATCAACGGATAAGATTTGGTGTCAAATTTCAAAATTTGACACAGGTGTCAAAGGATCCTACCCCATATATATATATATATATATATATATATATATATATATATATATATATACTCTTATGTTGTAGGAGTGTTTTTATCTCCTACACATACATCGATTTTCGTGTTACTTTTTTATTTTTTTATAAGTGGCTGGATCCCAATGATTGTCTCTATAACATAAGAGAGCTCTCTCCTATTGCATAAAATTAATAAAGCCCTATATATATATGGGTTTATCATTTTCAAGCTGCTTGAGATAATTTTTTCTTCGGCTGCTAAATCATAGCCGTACAAAGATGGATCAATAGTGATAAAGGAAGAGAGAAAAAAAGAAAATCATAACCATTCAAAGGTGAATCAATTAATATAAGAAAATAAATAAACAAAACGACGTAGTTTTAGAGTGGCCAGAGATAAACTTATCTCAAGTTGTCGGAGAAATATTTTTCCCTATATATATATATTATGGGGTTTACATTTCTAACGTTATTGTATTAAATATGGGGCACTCAAATACTTGCCATATATATATATATATATATATATATATATATATATATATAGATAAGTATTAAATGTGGAGAATCATAATCATACAAAAGAAAAAAATATTAAATATAGAAAATCATAATCATACATTTGTCACTATTGTATGTAAAGCAACTGTAGAAATAATTTTACCATATATTATTTTTATTTTTATTTTTTGATTTCTCCACAAGGACTGAGCTAGAGGATGCTGTAGTCACTAAAATTCTCCGTACGAAGGTTTTAGCTTAAGAACACAAACCCAAAACTGTTAATTAAACTGAAATAATTCCTACGAGTTGATTTACATGCCTGATGGTAAATTGAAGACATTTTTTAACACATACTTATACACTCATTGATTTATATTTGTAAAAATTAATCTATCAGAACTTCTGCATATTCGCATTTTTATTCTACCATGTTATAACCAATGTAAAGTGATTGAGAGAAATAATATTCAACAAATATTTTACTTTAATTTTGATACTAAATGGGGCCATAGAGTAAGAAATGCTATTTGCATGTGCAAAGGCGCACAGCCTGACATGTACGTGACTGACTGCACCCGATTTCAAGAAAGAATTATGTTATATGCTAATTTAAAGAGATGATGGATGATGGTATTTGTTTACCAAATCTTTATCTATCTTATTGTGGGTTTTTTTTTTTTGACCCTTTTGCCTTTCATTAATTAATTAATAATTAATTTGTCCCTCTTCAGAACTATCCACCATCTTGCCCCCATTTAGTCGATCAACTTGCACTTTTAATCGACTAAATGGTCAAAATTCTGAAAACATGAATCACGAACTTTAATCAACTACATCCTCACCTTGATCGACTACATTTCGAGCACTTTTAATCGACTAAGGACATTATTTAGTCGATTAAAAGTCGCAGAAAACCCTATATCCAGCCTTCTCTCGGTCTCATTTGCAATATTTTCGTTTTGTACCCCCTCTATCTCTTGATTGTCAGCTGTGATTCTTCCAATCACGATTCAATTTCATCCCACAATCTCTAAATCATAGTAATTGTGAAATCATTGTCATTCCCCTTATTTTCTCATTTGTTTTCCCCAAATCCGAACCCAAAACCCTAAAATCTGATTCCTACCCCCAAATTCGTGTGAAAGATGAGCTTATTAATATAGCTTATTGTTCTCTTTTTTCTTCTGATTGTAATTAGTTTTAGTTTTCTATTTTTCTTTTTATTAATAGTGCTTCTAGAATCTTTTTCTGTTACACGTGATTAGGCATGAGGTGCACCTCTCCTTTCTGTTGAGCATGAGGTGTCATTAGCACCATTCTGTTAGGTGCATTTCTTCTTGTATAAAATGCACAAGTGCATTCTTCTTTTAATCAATGAAATATGAATATTCAGTTTTACTCTTTTCTCTGGTTATGCCTTATTGCATCTAATATGGTATCAGAAGTTTCTTTTTAATTTTTCTCATGGCTCGTGGTACTAATAATGCCACTCGTCCACCGTCTACTGATGCTTCTTCTGCATCTTCGGGTTCCATGGACGATAACTCGAGTCCCTATTTCTTGCAGAGTGGTGATCATCCTGGCTTAGTTTTGGTCTCCCACACCCTCTCCGGGTCCAACTTTAATTCTTGGCGTCGTGCTATGATCCTTGCTCTGACAGCCAAGAATAAGGTCTGCTTTGTTGATGGTTCGCTTCTTCGCCCTCCGGTATCTGACCTCCTCTTCTCTGCCTGGACCCGCTGCAATTCCATGACTATCTCTTGGATTTTGAATTCTGTTTCTAAGGAAATAGCGGATAGCCTCCTCTACTTCTCCACCGGTTATGAGGTTTGGTCCGATTTGCAAAACCGATTCTCTCAGGCCAATGGTCCCCGGATCTATCAACTCAAACAACAGATTTCTTCTCTCTGTCAGGGACCCCTTGATGTTAACAGTTACTATACTAAGCTCAAATCTCTATGGGATGAGCTTCACGATTACCATCCTCTTCCTGCATGCACCTGCGGAGCCCTTCGTGATGTTCATACTCAGAGGGAGCAAGATCATGTTCTGCAATTCCTGGTTGGTCTCAATGACTCCTTTTCTTCCTCCAGAGCTCAGATCTTGCTGCTTGACCCATTGCCGCCCCTTGCTAAGGTTTTCTCCCTCATTCTTCAAGAAGAGCGTCAACGACAGATTTCTCTGGGATCTGCTGCACCTGCGTTTTTTGAATCACCTCTGATTCACTCAGTCACCGTCGATCCTGCATCTCCATCCATGGCAGCCACCATGCAACGCCGTTCAAGGCCTGTTTGCACCTATTGCAACCTGCTGGGCCACGTTCGTGAGAAGTGTTTTAAGTTACACGGTTACCCACCCGGTTACAAGCCCAAATCTCCACGGCCCAATAACTTAACCAAACCCAGTCACATGCCCAACCCGCTTATGGCCCCAACCGTCTCCCAGGTCTCTGCCTCTCACAATCCTCATCACAACAACCCTCCCTCACTCCACCCTCCCCTAACCTCCTCTGATGCCCCTCTCGCTTTCACCCCCACACAGTATAATCAACTCCTAACGCTCATTCAACAGAGTTCTGCTCCGTCGTCCTTCACCGCTCCTTCAGTCGCTGACTCCTCTCCATCGGTGGCTAGTTTTAGCGGTGAGTCGTCCATTTCTTTTCCTCCGTCTTGTTGGGTTTTGGACACCGGTGCTACGCACCATGTTTGTGTCACCCCTGATTTACTTCTCTCTGCCTCTCCATCTACTTCCTTAGTTTCTTTCCCTAATGGATCCTCTGATGTTGTCTCTTCTGTTGGATCCGTGGCTCTTTCTGATTCTTTGACCCTTTTTAATGTTCTTTGTGTTCCCACTTTTTCTTTTAATCTTCTGTCTATAAGTGCCTTGACCCGCGATTCTCACATGATTGCTAACTTCTCTGATTCCTCTTGTCTTCTTCAGGACCGTGCTTCAGCAAAGACGATTGGGATTGCTAGAAGACACGTCAACCTTTATGTTCTTGATTGTAATTTTTTGTTTTCCCCTACACATGTTCCCCATCCCCTTTGTTTTTCTGTTTCTATCAGAGACCCCGTTCTCTGGCACTCTCGACTTGGCCATTTGTCCATTTCGGTTTTAAATTCAATGAAATCAGTTTTGGGATTTTCTAAAAATTTGAATATTGCTCATCATTGTTCTGTTTGCCCACTTGCTAAACAGAAACGTCTCCCTTTTATTTTACATCCTCAATTATCTGTTTCTGCATTTGATCTCTTACACTGTGATATCTGGGGTCCATTCAACACAGTCTCTATTGAAGGATTCGTTATTTCCTAACCATAGTTGATGATTCAACTCGGTTCACTTGGACGTATTTCCTCCGTGCTAAGTCTGACTTTGCATCAGTCTTTCCCATTTTTTATTCTCTAGTTTAGACCCAATATCACACATCCATTAAGTCTATTCGCTGTGATAATGCACCTGAGTTCAATCTTTCTTCTTCTTTTTCTTCAAAGGGTATACAGCTTTTTCACTCTTGTGTCGATCGTCCTCAGCAGAACTCTGTCGTTGAGCGTAAACACCAACACCTCCTTAATGTAGCTCGAGCCTTGCATTTTCAATCCCACCTCCCTATGCCTTTTTGGCAGGATTGTGTCCTAACTGCTGTTTATTTAATAAACAGAACCCCATCCCCTCTTTTATCCTCTAAGTCTCCCTTTGAGCTCCTCTGCTGCAAGCCACCTTCATATACTCACCTTCGTGTGTTTGGGTGTCTTTGCTATGCCTCCACCCTACCCAAAACACGACATAAATTTTCTCCTCGTGCCTCTCCTGCCGTCTTCATTGGCTATCCACCAGGATACAAGGGCTACAAGCTCCTTGACTTACAGTCTAACAAAATCTTCATCTCTCGTGATGTAATTTTTCATGAAGACATCTTTCCTTTTGCCACTTCTTCCTTTCCTCCCACCACTGAATTTCTTCACTTACCCTCTCCATCTCACCCAATAGTCCAGCCTGATATTTCAGATTGTTCACACACTGATCTCTTGCGGCCTCAACGAGCTCGCAAATTTCCTACTCATCTAAATGATTATATTTGTTCTTCTTCCACTGCCCGCCCATTATCTAACTCTGTTTCTTACCATAGACTTTCTCCTTCCCATTCAGCCTTCATTAACTCCATATCCTCTCATTTTGAACCGACTACTTACTCTGAGGCATCTCAACTTCCCGAATGTCAGGCTGCCATGCTTGCTGAGATTTCAGCTCTTGAGGACAACCGCACATGGACTGTGGTTTCTTTACCTCCAGGGAAACATGTGGTTGGTTGTAGATGGGTCTACAAGGTCAAGTACAAGTCAGACGGCTCTCTTGAAAGGTATAAGGCCCGTTTGGTGGCCAAAGGGTTTACCCAACAGGAGGGTGTTGATTTTTTGGATACTTTCTCTCCTGTTGCTAAATTAACAACAGTCAGAGTGCTTCTTGCCCTTGCTGCCATCAATAATTGGACTCTTGTCCAACTTGATGTCAATAATGCTTTTTTGCATGGTGACTTAGTTGAAGAAGTTTACATGCATCTTCCACCTGGGTATACTTCTCAGCAGTCTTCTCTTCCTCCTAATGCTGTGTGTCGACTTCACAAGTCACTATATGGCCTTCGTCAAGCCTCTAGACAATGGTTTGCTAAGTTTTCATCAACATTATTACAGCTTGGGTTTCTTCAATCGCAATCTGATCACTCCCTCTTTGTTCACTCTACTTCCACCTTTTTTATTGCTATTTTAGTTTATGTTGATGACATTATTGTTGTTTCTAACAACTCTAATAAGGTGCAACTACTCACTGTCAAACTGCATAGCATTTTTAAACTCAAAAATCTTGGCTGCCTGAAATACTTCCTTGGCCTTGAAGTTGCTCCCAGTACTCGGGGTATTCATGTTTGTCAACGACAGTATGCTCTTGACATTCTTAAAGATTCTGGTCAGCTGGGATGCAAGCCTCGTAGCACTCCCATGGACGTTGGCTTGAAGCTTTCCTCCACCTCGGGTGATCTCCTTCCTGATCCTTCACAGTTTCGCAGACTCATTGGGCGTCTCCTCTACCTCACCATCACCAGACCTGACCTTTGTTATGCTGTTAATTTTTTAAGTCAGTTCATGGCTTCCCCGCGACTTCCCCATCTTCATGCTGCTCATAGGCTCCTCGGGTATGTCAAGCATACAGTTGGCCAGGGTCTGTTTTATTCTTCATCTTCTCCTCTTCAATTGAATGCATTTTGTGATTCGGACTGGGCATCATGTCCTGAAACCCGTCGCTCAATTTCTGGTTACTGTGTCTTTATTGGTGATTCGATCATCTCTTGGAAATCTAAGAAGCAATACACTGTGTCTCGGTCGTCTACTGAAGCTGAGTATAGGTCAATGGCCAATGTAACTTGTGAAATTCTCTGGTTGTTTTCTCTCCTCAAGGATCTTCAAGTCTTACATCAAGGACCTGCACATTTATTTTGTGACAATAAGTCTGCTCTCCATTTGGCTGCTAATCCTGTTTTTCATGAGCGTACGAAACACATCGAAATTGATTGTCATCTTGTTCGTCAACATATCCTCAAAGGTCACTTGAAGACGTTCCCTGTTCCTTCCTCCAAGCAACTTGCTGACTTGCTTACCAAGCCTCTGCTGCCTTCTAAGTTTTCTGTTTTACTTTCCAAGATGGGTGTTTTGAACATCCACACTCCATCTTGAGGGGGCCTATTAATATAGCTTATTGTTCTCTTTTTTCTTCTGATTGTAATTAGTTTTAGTTTTCTATTTTTCTTTTTATTAATAGTGCTTCTAGAATCTTTTTCTGTTACACGTGATTAGGCATGAGGTGCACCTCTCCTTTCTGTTGAGCATGAGGTGTCATTAGCACCATTCTGTTAGGTGCATTTCTTCTTGTATAAAATGCACAAGTGCATTCTTCTTTTAATCAATGAAATATGAATATTCAGTTTTACTCTTTTCTCTGGTTATGCCTTATTGCATCTAATAGAGCTCAAACCCAAACATGTATGTTACAATGATCTACTATGATGGAAAGCATTATGAAGGCCCCAACGGTGTTCAATTTGAAGGAAAAACGAAAATGTTGAAAATCAAACGGGGCACTACGTACAATGAGCTGAAAAGGAGGATTCACCATAAATTGGGGCTACAAGGCAGCCAGTGCGTTCAACGGATGATCGCCAGGGTAGAGTCTACAGTTGGTAAGGATGCTATATTCTACATTGGTAATAATATATGTGACGATGAAGATGTGGAATGTGTCATAGATGCAATTGTGGACCGAAAATTTCAAAACTTTATTGAGATATATGTTGAAATAGACTGTGGTCAATCTTCCTCTGCACCTATGCATGAAAGAAGTCAAAGTCAAGAAGACAGAGTGGTCGGTTTATTTGCACCTGCACCTGTCTTAAGTCAGATAACACTGAGGGAAATAGACGAGGATGAGGATGAGCATGAGGAGGATATGGACAGTGAAGACGACGGTGAACCCGAGAGTGTTATTCCGTTGGGTGACACCTCAGATACGGACGTAGAGGGGAATTTTGACGCTGACACAAGTTCAGGAAACCTGAGTTCCTAGGTTATGCCACCACTCTGTGTTAACCCTGTTAGCAGTGGTAAGATAGTAAATTAAAGTTTTTAAATGAATATTTCATATCTGTGTTATCATTCGTACTGACGGATAACTCCTGTAATTTGGACGTAGGTTCTGAGATTGAGCCGTTTTGGAACGAAAGCCCACATTATTCCTTCATTAATTGGGCTCACCTTAATGATGAGACGGAGATATTGTATGGCGACGATGACTTCCACGGTGGCTGGCAATTAGGGGATCCATTATATTTGTACCAGGAGTTTCGAACTAAATCTGAAATGCAACATGCAATCAAATTATATTGTATGAAGGCTCATCGTACTGCTGTGGTGGCAAAAGTGATGACCATAGATTTGTGATGAAGTGTCGACACCATAATGATGGTTGTCCCTGGTACGTGCGGGCTATGTTGCCCAAGAATGAAAATACTTGGGTTGTTAGTAAGTGGGGTAAAGAACACATCTGCCTAAACCAAACCAAGGCCTTACCCGGGACCATAGACAGCTGGATTCTGATATAATCTGTGCAGCCATTATAAGTATGTATTACGCGATGTTTGGTTACATTAGTTATGTTTATGTTATTTTTACGGTATATTTATTGACTGTGTTGACTTCGATTTTTTTATAGGTATGTTAAAAGAAGATCCATCTCTGAAACCAGTTCTTATTCAGGAGAGGGTACAACGTTTGTATGGATATAACATATCTTATAGGAAGACTTGGAAGGCTAAAATGAAGGCCATTGTGAAGTTGTTTGGCGACTGGGATAAATCATATGCCTTCTTACCTGGTTGGCTGACCTACATGACACAGATTAATCCTGGTTCTGTGTTCAAGATTGATACGGACCAGTGTTGTGACGAACGACGTGTGTACACCGATAAGGCTGCCTTTCACAGGGTATTTTGGACTTTTCACCCGTGCATTGAGACTTTCAAATATTGTAAACCCATAATCCAAATTGATGGCATGCACCTGTACGGGAAATACAAAGGTACCCTCTTGATTGCTACGTAACAGGCTGGTGATGGATACATTATGCCTATTATGTTTGCCATTGTTCCACCGGGTGAAAGATTGGATGATTGGTTGTGGTTTCTTAGCCTCATGCGTTTCCATGTCACACATAGGCATGGTCTATGTCTAATATCCGATCGTCACCCCAGCATCATCAGGGCTGTGAAGGTTCATGCCGGTTGGCAGCCTCCATTTGCGTATCACATGTTTTGTTTTCGTCACATTGGAAGCAACTTTAACACTGAGGTTAGGGACATGGAACTGAAGAAAACGCTGATGAAACTAGGTATAAAATTTTCTTGAATGTGTACGTGTTGTATGTAATGTTGTTTATGTATAACTCATTCAATTTGTCTTCATTTTTTGCAGGTTACATGTGTTCGAAGATTCATTTTGATATAAGATTTCAAGAATTTGTCGACAGTAACCCACAAGTAGCTTATGGATAGATCAGATTCCCAAAGAGAAATGGTGCAGGTCTTATGATGAGGAGGGCCGAAGATTTGGTCATATGACGACTAACCTATCTGAGTGTATCAATAAGGTCCTAAGGGGTGCACGTGATTTACCAGTAACGGCATTGGTCAAGATGACGCAAAGTAGACTTGTTGAGTATTTTATCAAGAGGCGTGAAAAGATCCAAAAAGCAAAGGAAAAAGGCTGGAGAATTGCAAAAAAGGTTGATGACTTCTTACAAAAGAATGATCAGTTTACTGTCAGTCTTCGAGTCCGTGTTTTTGATAGAGACTTGTAGTTGTTTGAAGTTGAGGATGCCTACAATCAATCTACGCATGATGTCAGCGACATTATGAGGGTTGACTTGCTAAATCGTAAATGTCAATGTGGACGGTTCACAGCTAGACGATTTCCTTGCAGTCATGTGCTAGCGGTGTGCAAGGTTGAAAAATTGAACCACTATGACTATGTCGATCCTGTGTTCTCAATTACACAAATTGAGAAGGTCTATGCTGCACATTGGTATCCAATGGGTAATGAGTTGTTGATTCCAGAAATAGATGGTCCAACAATTATTCCAAATGTATCTTTGGTTCGTGCACAAGGAAGACCGAAGTCTTCAAGGATACAGAATGAGATGGATTGGGTTGAGTCCCAACCCACAAGCAGTCAAAGTAGATGTAGCACCTGCAAGCAAATTGGTCACAATAAACGTACATTCCCTATGAGGATTAGACAGAGTTGAACCAATATTATGCATGTATTTATGAAGTTGATGTTAGTGAGCACCATGGGAGGGAGCTAATGTGTTTATGGTTTAGTTCATGTAATTATGTTATGAAACTTTATGTTACAATGTGTACTGTATGTTACTTTATGTTGTTTGTATGTTGATTTGTATTCAAATTAGTAATATTGGCCCATATTGATAGATTGAAACTCATAACAATTACTAATATGACCCCAAAATGAATTCACCAAGTTTCGGGAGCGTAAACAAACGGTTTCCATCAATACGTACTCAACAATGCATACGAATGGACCATTTACTTTTTTGTACCCCAAATTATGTTCCCCAAGTCATAATATGCGTGTACATTAGCGTACAATCGATTCCATGCCAAAAATATTCGAGGAAAACAGAATGTGGGTGCTAAAACCTGTTATGTAGTCGATCAACCTGTACTGGTTTAGTCGACTACAATGTGAACCGATTGTACACTAATGTACACGCATATTATGACTTGGGGAACATAATTTGGGGTACAAAAAAGTATCGTGGCGGTTATAAACTATATATGTACATATGTTGGCTAAATGTTGGTTTAGGGTACTCGAAACTTGGTAAAGTCATTTAACTCTCTTATGAGTGACTGTTCTGAGTTGCATTAGACATTTTAGACCTGTTAGGCTGTGATTAAACCTAAATTGAAAATTTTCATGGAAAAATACCATGATCCTTCATGTGGTAAACAATGAAAATGACATAAATAAGTAATAAGTAACAACAAAGTTGATAACATTAAATAGTTCAGCCCCTAAACATAATACCACATAAACTACAAATGTCAAATAGGAAGACCGAAGTCAATTACATAACAACATACACTACAAACGTAAAATAAAAACATAAACCCTAAATCTAATCCTCCTCCTCCTCGGACGTCGTCTCCTCGTCATCCTCATCTGACACATCAGCCCCCTGCCCTGCAACATCCTCAACCTGCTGTCCTCGTCCAAGCTCTAGACGAGCAAGCCTATCTTCAACACCCTTGAACCTTCCCTGTATGTGTCTAAACCTTTCATTCCCTTTCTGGATGTGACTCTTCCTCCATTTTTTGTGTTTCAGCGCCATTTTTCCTATTTTCTTCAGCGTGGCGTTTATGCCCTTCATGACATCATGCAATGAAAACCCACCCTCAGGCTCAACTATATCCTGCAAGTCAGTCTCATCATCATCGCCATCATCATCCTCCACCTCGGGCTCAACCATGTCTGCAAGTGGAGCAACATCAGGATCCTCAACATCAGCCACACCTGTGAACTGCCACACACCCGTTTGTATGTTCTTTGTCATCTTGCACTGCTCCAGTAGACGCTTTCCAAACTTGCAATTATACCCTGTGGTCTTCTTCAAGGTCACATTGCCCATGGGAACACCAAAGTGACCCAATATCCTCTGAACAAGACAAGCAAATGGAAGTGCACCCTTGTGTTTGGCCTTAAACATCATCCAACAGATGTAGTGCCTCCAGTTCACCGAACTACCATGACGGATAGCCCACATGATGGGAATGTCATGTTCCAACACCCTGGAATGATTGAACGCTCGCGGAAACAGAATGTGGGTGATGACATAGTGTAGTATACGAGACTCCACAGTAAGCAACCCCACCGTATAATGCATGTGTTGCCCACGAACTCTTCTCTTCTCCTGCACGGTATCACCTCGTGTATATCCTGGAAGTGTGACGCTGCTATCTGCGTCATATTCCACAGTCTGCGCAGAATCAAAGTCATACCCCAGTAACTCCAACCATACCGGAGCCGTCATGATGATCTCCACCCCGCAGACCCTCGACCTCATCTCACCCTGTACGTAGCTGAGGTTATGGTAGAAGGCCCGTACGTGTAGCTCTGAATATGGACACAACAGTTTAGCCAAAACCCTAAGATGTGCTCCCTCCAACCAGCTCACAATGTTAAAACCTTCCGCTGTAAAAAATGTTGTATCAAGTGATTTGGCCAGACATATGGGTCGGTTAACATGGTCACAGACAAATGCATCATGAACCAAGGGGTCATGCTCGAACAAGTATCCGAATGGGAGGTCGACAGGAGCAGGCTCTTCGTCTTGTGGCCTTGACGAAGACGGCCGGTCATGTCGTAACTTCGTGTGTCTCTCATTTTCCACGTTATCCGATTTTCTACGGCCAGCCATGGGAACAACGGTACCTACAATGCAAGTGGAACCAATATCAATGGACAATAACAATATCAAAAAATTTCAAAATTCAATATAAAAATCAAAACCCTAACCTAACCCTAAAATAAAACAGAAAACAAACCATATACCCTAAACATAAAAACAGTAACCCTAACCCTAACCCCAACCCTAAAATAAAACAGCCAACACAACCCTAAACCCTAACATACAAACAAAACCCCTAAGCCTAAATCCTAACAAAAAACAGAAACCCTAACCCTAGCCTTAACCCTAACCTAACATATAAACCCTAGCCCTAACCCTCACATCAAACTCAACACCCTACTCTTAACATAAAGCCACAAAAACTCAAACAACCTTCTACCATAAACAAGAAATTAAAAAAAAACAGAAACCAAAGCATGGAGAAAACAAAAAAAAACCAAAACTTAAAACCAAATGCAAGTCAGAAAACGTTACCTACAATGACAATTTCGCAAGTTGTGAACCAATGATGGTGCAATTGGACCTTCAAGGGGATGGGATTCGGACTTGGTTGAAGAGAGGGGTTCTTGGAGCCTTCTTAATCGACTAGGGTTTGAAAATAACCCCCTTTGCGAAATGGGGGGTTTTTAAAAAATCGGATCTGCGACTTTTAATCGACAAAATAATGTCCTTAGTCGATTAAAAGTGCTCGAAATGTAGTTGATCAAGGTGATGATGTAGTCGATTAAAATTCGTGATTCATGTTTTTTGAATTTTGACCATTTAGTCGATTAAAAGTGCAAGTTGATCGACTAAATGGGGGCAGGATGGTGGATAATTCTGGAGGAGGGGCAAATTGGTTATGAATTAATTAATGAGGGACAAAAGGTCAAAAAGCCTCTTATTGTGTGCTATGCTTTCATATTTTCTCTGTAGTTTTTATTCCAGTTAGGTTTCTCAGGACCAAAATTTAAAGTGTTCGCTTTTTCTACAGTCAATGTAGATAACTTATCTACATTGAGTTTAAAACGACGTCGTTTTGAGGCAAAAATCAAGGTATTTTTGTAATTATAATTTATTGGTTCGCTTTTTCTGCAGTTACTGCAGATAAGTTATATGCAGTAAGCCAATACGACATCATTTTGAGGTGGAAATCATGGTATTTTTGTAATTTTAATTTATTTCAGGGTTATAATAGTCTTTATATTTATAATTTTTAAGATTTCAATACCAAAACGACGTCGTTTTGGGAATAAATGCAGATAACTTATCTGCATTAACTGCAGAAATATTTTTCCTATAATTTATTTAAGGGTTATAATAGTCTTTTTCATTATAATTTTTTAATTTTTCAACCCAAAACGATGTCGTTTTGAGAGCGAATATAGATAACTTATCTACATTCACTTTAGAAACATTAAAGCAAAATCTAAATTGATAAACTATAAAAACACAATTTTATTTAAACTTATTTCCCCCTATAAATTGTCTTAGTATGGCATGAACGAAGCACTAAGTTTTCTGTTAACTTGGTTGAAGCAGCGCATCAAGGTTTCATCTATATTATAATCATAGATAGCAGCATGGTGAGCCTCCTAGAAATAAAAGGAGCAAATGAAAACGGGCATTGTACGAATTTAAGTTCCAGAACCCTTCAAGAGAGTTAAACGGCTACCATCAAGCATCTTTTATAAGCATGTTAACCAAGTAAAGAGCGACATAACATAAGAAAAGAATAACAAATTATGCAGTAACATGCGCATATTTTTTCTTAAAAAACGAGTTTTTCAAACATACACAGAAAACATTCAAATCCAAGAAGCTTAACCTATTAATTAACTAACAATTGTTGCATAGTTATGAGTAGAAACAATCCTTAAAGAAGGATATCTTAATTTCCTCAATCAAGCAAATCAGAAACTGGACTCTTCCTAAACCCATCAACTTGAGCCAACAGGTTCCGCAAATTTTTGTTGGGAAATACATTATCGCCTTTCATCCTCTCCCTAATCCCATAGGCTGGAAGCTTGGCATTTATATAGGCCTCCATTAGAACTTGGTACTGGGTTGCTCGAGAAATATAACCAGCTTGTCTCATTCTAACGAAAATCTTTTCTGAATTATGGATGTCGCCCCTCTTAGCATACTGCTCCAAAATAGCCATGAAGGTAGACAACATTGGCTTCAACTGGCTCTGCTGGGTTGCCTTCTGCAGAACAGATTCTGCCTTCTCCACTTCCCCTGCTTGGACATAAAGTTTCACTATTGCGTCCCAGGTGAATGGGCCTATTCGGCACCCACTGTCTCCCATTTGCTTAATAAGATCCTTACCCTTCGATAGCAACTTATTATTTGCATAAATCTTCAGTAGTACTGAGCAGTTTTTGGAAGAAAGCTTCCATCTCTTTAACATTATCTCAAAAACAGCCTCTGCTTCATCAATTTTCTTTAACTTCCCCCAAGCTTCAATTGCAGCCATACAATCCTCAATCCGAAGGTGTTTTTCACAGACCTTCCAAACTCTTGCCACTTCATCCGGCTTTCCCAGGTCTGCATAGAGGGGAAGCAAAGTTCGGCATACCCACCAATTCTCTGTCAAGTTTTCACCTTCCATCTCCTTCAATGAAGTTTCAGCTTTATCATGAAGACCAGCTGAGATGTAATGCCCAATCAAAACTGCCTTTGTGTGGTCGTCCGGTTCAATGCCTTCAGCCTTCATTGTATCAATAATTTGATCCATTCCAGCAATATCATGTGACTTGCCTTTCATGTCTATTAAAATTTTGTAAGTAAGAGGAGAAGGTTTGACATTCTTGTTTTCCATCAACAACAACACATCAGCTATTTTCTTCTTGTCATTCCTCTTATACATAAGAAGCAACTGATTGCAAGCAAATGCTGTAACAGGAAAATTCAAATCCTTCATTTTACTGAAAATTTCTTCTCCTTTCTTCCATTTGTTCTGACTAACACAGTTAGCCAATAAAGTTCGGTATATTATCTCCCCTCTAAAAGATTCCGGAATAGTCTCAATGTAAACCTCTGCCTTCTGTAAGCCACGTATTTTAGCAATTAAATCAACTCGAGAAGCATAATCTCTTTCACTAAATTCAAGCTGCTTTTTTGACTCGAGCCACTCTGAGAGCTACAGAACCAACCAAAAAAAGAGAGTTAAAATTGCACTAGGAAACATCCATCCTCTTGTAAAACTCAAAAATCATAAAATAGTAAAAATTACTAACTACCATGTTTTAAATTGGGTTGCATTGTGATTATAAAAATTGTGGACAAATGTGGAAAATGTGGCTGATGCTGCCACAATTGTGGTACTGTAGTCCATTGTGATTGTGGAGACCTCCAAAACCACAATTTTGCTAACTCCAATCAGCAAAATAAACATATAGAATGCATTTCTAGAAAAATAATCCATACAAGACAAGAATCATATCAAATGACTGGTGCAAATCTGCCCAAAGAATATGTCTGCATTCTCAACAGAAGAACAATCCCCCTTTATTGAAAGCATTTGCAACTGATCAATATGCAACATATGAATGTTGCTCTCTCCCCTGCAGCCCTAAATACCAAAAAATAGAGTATAAATCGATATTTAACATCAAACTTAGTGAGTTAGTATCAATCGTCTAGCAGGAATAGGACAAAATACTTTTCAAGCAGTTAACTGCTAAAGCTAGAACCACGGACGAATAGTTCATGTTTGAAGGAATATCTAGTCAGCTTCCAGGAACATTTTCATCTTTAACATTGAAGAACTTCACCATGAAGCAGAAATAAACCATAAAATGAGAAGCAGAAATAAACCATAAAATGAGAAGCAGTAAGCAATGTATCTATGATTGTTAATTATTAATGTAATAGGATTCTTACAACGTAAGGATTGTTAAAGGGTTGGACTTATACTTATTGTATGACACTGGTACTTGACATGGATTATAAGTATTTTTTTGGAATAAAAAAAAAAACCACTCCTCGTTAAACCCAACTAGCGAGTGTGGGGTGGAGTTAATCCTTATACGCAGCCTTATCCTTGCATAATTGCAAAGAGTCTGTTTTCTAGATTTGAACCCATGACCCTTAAATCATGAAGGAACAGTGGTAAGCTTTACCACGGTTCCGGTTCGCTCCCTTTGAAAAATACAAAGAGATTTGGGACAAAGAATAAAATTACAAAGAGAAAGGAGGGTGAGGAATCCTCTTAAGCAAAAGAACAAAACAGAATACAACTAAGAATAAAATAGAAAATCAACGTAACAAAGATTCCCAATCTCTCAACATATGTTAATGAAACCCCATTAAAAAGGCCATTGCTTTACACCAAATAGATGCCAAATGCCTAATCTTATCCAAATCAAGTGACGTACCCAAAAAATTCCTTAAAAATATTAGATTTCGCTCCAACCAAATGCACCAAATTCTAGCATAGATTGCACAGTGCCAAAACAATTTAGCCTCTTTACTTCTATCAAAACCATGAAAGCTAATCATCATGAATTGTTCCAGGGACCTAGGACACACCCGACATCAACCAAAAATGCCGAATAAGAACAGGTGAGGAACATATTATAAGCAAGCACCACACACTATACACATATGGGGGGAAGTGCCTTATGTGGCCTACAAACCTGCAACATGTCAGGTTAGTGTTTTGATGTCAACACAAAACCAGACCAGAATTATTCAGGTTCTTATTAGTTAAATATTTTCCCTGTTGTCTCCTTTCCATTTGTAAAGAACCAATTCAACTCAAAAGCTTAAGCTCTTGGGTGAGGTTACCTTAATGGTTTTATATATCTCTAACACGTCCCCTCACACGAGAGCTCACTGAGCTTGAAGGGCGGACAATACACAGGCCCACCTACCTTTGTTAAGAAATTCCACAAGAGAAAGTAGGAGCAGTGAGGATCGAACCTTGGAAACGAGGTTCTGATACCATGTAAAAACCAATTCAACTCAAAAGCTTAACCATCCTACGCTTTAATTTCAATATGGGGTCAAAGCATTACTATCCTTTGTGACTTGGGTCAATGGTTGCTTATGCTTGAGTTTGCAAAATATGAAACTGCTATGTTTTCACTATACTATAGTTTACGGTGGCTGAATTCATTTTTTCAGCCACCATTTTTTCCTTTCTCCTTCCCCTGCCGTGTCTTTGCTCGAGTTTGCAGTCTCACCACCCCCTGCAGTCTCACCATTTTTTCCTTTCTCCTTTCTCTCTTCCTCTTTTCCATCATATGCAGGATGCATGAAAGTCACTACAATCTATGCACAAAAGAGCTGCGGAAGGTCAAACAAGGATAGCGTGATATTGAACAACATTATTTTTTTTCAGATTGAAAGTTTTAGAGAAATGATATTACCAGAAAGTGTAATAACAAACAAACATCAAATATCCATTATCCACAAATACGAGTAATGAAATTTAAGTTAATTTATTAGCATCAAACTTTAAATGTTAAAATGCATAAATTAGAAGCAAATATAAATTTGATCCAATTACCTGCAAAGCTCTCCCATACATATTACGCCTCCGAAGAGCAAGCATGGCCTGCGAGATCTCTTCTCTGCTTAGTTCTTTCCCTTCTTCAACCCACTTATCCAGAGCTGAATGAACAGACAAACCCGGAGCCTTAACAATCTCCTTGAATAGTTCTACCTCAACCCTTCCACTAGGCGGCTTTTTCTTGGTCGGTTCATCAATCTCATTATCTGATAGCTCATTGCGTGGTTCCTCAACATCCTCATTGTCATCAGATAGGTCTGTATCAGAGGTTAACAGATTTTCATTTCCATCACCAGCAGGCGTCTCCAGTTCAGAAAACCCATCCTCCAAATCATCATCATCATCCTCTTTCGTGCTACCTGCATTAGCTTGCGAAGAAAGTTCCCGTCTACTCACTGTAAATTTCAGGGAAGCATGACCTGAATGGTAATATGTCTTCAGTGACAGAAATCCATCATACGTTATTTGAGGAGACTCAAAGATACCACCCTCAACATCTTCCACACAAGTAGTTGGCATTAATTTGACACAAGAAGCTCTTACATTAAATCCTCTGTTCCTACAAACAATGCACAATAAACAATCAACTTAAACTCTCACTGATATTAAAATATGAACAAACACAAGGTCTAGAAGATATTAATAAATCAATTATCTCTCTGAAATTTTAAATAAAATTCCCAGGATAAAATTCTTATATATAAAAAAAAATAAAGATTACAGGTTCATTTGCGAAGCATCTCTTAATAACTAATAATAGACAATGACATATCACAAGAATAACCATCAAAACATACGAGTGAATTCTCGATCGAAATAACAGAAGAAAAAAGAAGAAGAGAAAATGGAGTTGCATATGAAATGGAGCACATAGCGTAACAGTAATGAATAGAGATGCAGCATTCGATTTTATTTGGAGAAGGAGAAGAGTTACCTGAGAGGGATCGAAGCTCGACGAAGAGCCCACATGGTTACGAAGCTCAAATAACAGTGAAGCAACGATGGTAGTGCTTGAACCCTAGTTTAAACCCTTCGCTGCCTTCGCTTCTAGTTCTATAAAATGCAAAATGCACCCATCTTTTTTTCTTTGTTAGAGTAAAATACATTTTTTTGTGCTCAGCAAACTTCAGCACACTCCGTCCCCAAATAAAAAGGTCCATATGGTCTTTACAAAATTTCAAATGACATAGTTAAAATTGTGGTCTCTCACAATTTCAAAAATTCAAAAAAGAGCCATATTAGTCCCTAAAAGGACTAAAATGGATCCATTTTGAATTTTTTAAAGATCACGATGGATATTTTTATTTGCTAAGGACTAAAGCGGGTATCGTGAAATTTGCTAAGGACCAAAAATGATATTTACTCTTTTTGTTATTTTGTTATTTTTTTCCACCCTTCTTTTTTTCTTGAAATTGCTGAAATTTTACGTATTTTTGTAACACAAAGTTTGAGAATTGATTTAATTAATTGTTTATAATTAAAAGAAAGCACGGTAGTATAAAAATGATTTAATTTTATAATTTTTGTGTTTTCAAGATAATTTTAAACCGGATACTATAAATAATTTATACTGCTTAAGGTCTACACAACTTACCGAGTGCTGAACCCAAGAAATTTTTTTTATATCCGCACATTTAGTGGCGGGGTTCGGGGACAGTGCCCCGAATTTTTTTTTTTTGTAAAAAAAGTTTAAATTAACGCTTGAACTCACTTATAATCTAGTTGTTTTCATAACAAAGGATGAAGAAATCATGGGAATAGGTATGTGACTGGGGAGGAAGAATAAGTTTTCTCTCTAATCAATTTGAGTTGCTACGTTGTTTTAATCATCTCCGTACGTTGCAACGTTGCTAACTAATATAAGAATAAATATCATTTTTGGTCCCTAACAAAAAATTCGGTCCCCACTTTAGTTCATTATAAAAAAAATAGTCACCGGATCCCTATGAAATTTGAAGTAGACCTATTTTAGTCTTTTTGAAACTAATGTAGGTCTTTTTTGAATTTGTGAGGGACCACGATTTTAATTAAATTGATCCACTTTGAATTTCTTAGAAACCTCTTTGAGACTAATTTTTAGTAAGAGACTAAAATAGAGACCATATTTTTTGTTAGGAACTTAAAATGATATTTACTCTTACTATAAATATTGAACTAAGAGATAAATAATAACCTACATGACTACAAAAAAAAATTAAAATGCAAAATCTTGTGTCCGCACTTGCGAACATGTGACCCAACATGGGTCCGCCAGTGTCTATACCATCAACATTTCGTTTCATAATAGGAAAAAATTACTCTTATGTAACATAAAAGTAGTTTTATCTCCGGTATGTGATATTCTTTTTACATTTTTTCTTTGTAAATGATGGGTCCCACCACATATGTCTACATGAACACTTCATAATAATATATAAAATTTCTTTTGGTTTAATTTTCATTTTTGTATAAGGTTGAAATGGAGGTTTTGAAACCTAAAAAGAGAGATGGAAAATGATGTTCTGATTATTATTATACATTGAGCATCAAATGTACATTGAAATTTTAAATTCAATGGAAATCAAGCTTTGGACTTTTATTCATTTTCTTTTGGCAGATAATGGTTTTATAGATGTGACTAATGTATTTGCAGCTAAATTTCTTATAGTCGAATATGATAGTTTAATTAATTTTCAATTTGTCTTAAAAGGCTATAGAAGTTCGTTCTTCTTAATTTCCAGTTTCGAGTTGGAGATATGTAAGTGGTGAAAATGATTCTATAATAGATTCGATAGTGCTTGAACCGAATTAATCTAATAATTGATGAATTAGTGAATATATTAAAAAAAAACTATAGCCTTTGTGTGACTGATGTATTTAAATAAGAGTTCTTTTTTTCTGCAGTTACTGCAAATAAGTTATCTGCAGTAAGCCCAATACGACGTCGTTTTGGGACGAAAATCATGGTATTTTTGTAATTTTAATTTATTTCAGGGTTATAATAGTCTTTATATTTATAATTTTTTAAAATTTCAATACCAAAACGACGTCGTTTTGGAAATAAATGCAGATAACTTATCTGCATTAACTGCAGAAATATTTTTTCCTTTAAATAATTAATAATTAAACGTGTAATTGTGTAATGTTGGCGCACTCAAATATTGGCTAGATTACTCAGCTGGAAGAAAATATTGTTTAATTTATTAGAGGACAAGATAAGGACAAAAATATTTGAATTAATTCAAATATTCATATCGGAATTAATTTCAAATATTGGTATCGAAATTAGTTTCAAATATTTTGAATCAATTTCAAATATTTACATTTATTATGTAACAGTAGCATATTTGTAACAGTTATGTTTTGATTTGTTTGTATCTATTTCTGTAACTCGTGCCTTATATTTGTTTCTATCCATTTGTACAGCTCATGCCTTGTATACGCGTCTATAATAATGACACAAATTTCCAAATGTGTCATTGTCCAAACCCATAAAGAATTGGTACACACTCTTCTTGCCCATTTCATCTACAACGCATTTCAGCACCTGGCATTTATCTCCGTTAGAGCACATGTTCTTTGATGTCGCTACGTGTAATTCATTCCAAACAACCCTTAGTCTGGTGTGGTATGTTCCCACCGTTGTGCCTTCTTGTTTAATAGAGGCCAGAATGCATTTTAACTGATAAATTTAAGGAGTGTTCTCCACTAAATATCTTTCTTTAAGATCATCCCACAACTCCTTAGCAGAGTCGAAGTAGGGGATGTATGGTTAAAGGTTAGGATCAACGGCAATGTGAAGCCAACCACTGACCATGGAATTGTATATTCTCCATGCGTGGCCTTCATCAGAATTTGGATCATCTGGCTAAGTGATTTATCCATCAATAAAACCTTTTTTTTTTTTGCGTTCAATGCATTCTTCATATCCTTTGCCCAGAGTTCATAGTTGCCTTCTCCCTTCAGCAACAGGCTAGTAGAACTCATCTTCTTTCTTTTTTGATTACCTTCCTCGCGTATGTATAAGATCGAATCCATTTGATTTATCAAGATGCCTCAGTTATCTGAAGCAGCACTGGTGTAGAACGGTGGAATTGCATATTCTCCATATGTGGCCTTCATCAAAATTTGGATCATCTGGCTGAGTGATTTCTCCATCAATAAAAACCAATTTTTTTTTTCAAAGCATTCTTCATATCCTTTGCCCAGAGTTCATAGTTTCCTTCTCCCTTCAGCAACATGCTTGTAATCAAGATGCCTCGGTTATCTGAAGCACTGGTGTAGAACGGTGGAGACGAGCGAATTGTCATGAGCATGCAGAAGCTCCTCAACCTCAAGAGATAGATATAGCAATAACTAATGGCTTCCTCAATTTTAAACGGAAAATAAAAGTTATAAATGTAGTATTAAAATCAAAAGGTTCATATCGATAGATGGAGTTGAATTTTATTCTCTTAGTTAATTTTTCTTTGAAAATATTTTCAACTAGTACCAAATTTTGCCAAATTGTATTCATCAAAAGTTCGTGTGTATATGAAGGACAGTTCTAAAAAGCGGATTTTTATGACTTGGGACGCAAGATTCTCAAATACCCTCATGGCAATGGAAAATATCATGAGAAAGAGTGCATGCATGTCTCTTCTCTCATCTTTTTGTCAATGCAGGTAAAGCAAGTTTCAATAGCACCAACTGGAAATATACATGGATTGGAAAATAATGAGGAATCGATTAATCAACCGTAAAAAATGTTGAGAAATCCCCATCAATATATTCACCAATCAAGAAACCATTTCCCCCCCTTTCCATATGATACATAATATTCTACAAAGGGTATCTTGTTTCTTCTTTTACATGCAAAATTAATCTATGTGCATATATAAAAGAGAAAAAAGACCTAGACCCTCTACCCATCAACTTAATGAAGCTGCAGCAAACCCACCAGCCTTCATCATTTGCTTAAATTCTTTGTAGTTAACCATTCCATCACCATCCACGTCCACTTTCTTGATCATGTTTTTGCAATCTTCTATGGTTTTGCCATGCTTTAGGCCCAAAGAAGATAACACCGCACTCAATTCCTCTCCCGTGATGAACCCATCTCCATTTTGATCAAACACATTGAATGCCTCCTTCATGTCCTCTTCTTCATCTTTCTCATCCATTATCGATTGATATAACTCACCAAACTCGTCAATGTCAACATACCCATCTCCATTTACGTCAATTTTCTCTATCATTTGGCTCAAATCTTGTTCCGAGATGCAAATTCCAAGATTCATTAGAGAGTCACTAAGCTCTTTCTTTGTAATACGACCATCCCCATTTCGATCAAACATCTGAAAAACTCGTCCAAGTTCTCCTTGATCCATTGCTTGCAATAAACAAACAAAAATAAGGAGGAGAATATCAAAAGCAAATATTGTGCACAACAATAAAATGGAAAAATTATTAGAATCAGAAAAAACGATGCAAGAAGCTACCGTAGATGGTAGGATATAAAAATGTGAGGGAACAAAGCTCTAGCTACAAGGTTGGCAAATGCTAATCAACATTAACAAACTAAAATCTTGAGCCAAAAATGTTGTTGGAAGTTGATGACACATCCTTATTTGCGTTAAGTCAAAGGTTATTTTTGGTTTGTTCTTCTACAAGGCCGTTGGCAAACGGTTTAGGTCATTGGATAGTCTTATAGCCACGTATATAATAATAATAATAATAATATATTGTATTTTTAAAATTTTATTTGTTGCATTTTGTTTGTAAATGTAATTTTATAATATTTCTGCAGTTACTGCATATAAATTATTTGTATTTATTCTCAAAATGGCATTGTTTTAGGCTAACGTAGAAAACTTATATGCAAAAACATTTTTCTATTTTATAATTGTTTTAAATCTAATTCATAAAGCGTCGTCGTATAAACGCAAGCCACATGTTTCTGAAATAAATTGCTTTGAGTATCGACACTATAAACGCAATTCTAGAAGGTCTTCCCCTTATTGTATCCAAAAAAAAAATGGTCTTCCCCTTCTAGAATTTGAAGAAGAATGAACTTTGAGATATTTGTTGTTATCTTACTATTCTATTTATTCTACTCAGTGGTAGTAACAGAAAAACAGATTACAATTATCGAAATAACTATTAAAAAAAATTCGGAAAAATAGGAAACTGTTGTCTTTTCCTTTTTAATTGGGGTTGGGGTAATAACTAATAATCATAATTGCAAAACCCGTCCCGACCTGGTTGACCCAGAATCCGGTGAACCGGTCATCGAATCGGTTCAGGTTAAGTATTGGATCGGTTATGCATCGATCCAGTCAAAACTCGGATAACCGGCTAAATTTGGTCAAAATCGATGATCCAGTGACTGGGTCGGGTCATGCATTTAAAAAAAATCAAAAAATCAAAATTGTTTCATCTTGTCAAAAAAAAATATAGAACTCAATTTAATTTTTTTTGTAATTTTATTTGCTAATATACTCTTCTACAATGACCTCAAATTTCAGTGCGGAATAATAAATTAATAGAATGTGACATAATTATTTTTAATGTAGTTAAATTTGAAAAATATGAGTTGAATATCATTGAGAGGTATGTTTATGGAAATTCTGAGTTGTAATTTAAATTGACATAGTAATAACATGTATTTGATTTATTTATGCTTCTTGTTTTTTAATTTAGTTTATTTAATGAACCTTGTTTAATTCATTTTAGATATGAAAAATATAATTAAATTTATATGTTCATATATATATATCCGGGTCAACCGGTCCGACCAGTGACCCACCAGTCTGACTAGTAACCCAATAACCCAGTATCCTGATCGGATCAATGCCCGAGTCGGATATAATAACACTGGTAATCATCCTTTCAATAAGTTTGTTTCGTTCTATACATATTGGGCTCTAATATTGCTGTTGTTGGGAGTGGATTGTTTCATATTTTGATTTTAAAATTTCACGTGATAAGTTAATATCAAAATTTCATATTTATCTCTATTCTTTATTAATATTGAAAAATTTTAATTGGACACTTAATGTGTTACACAGTACCTTATATTTTAGGTCTTTATATATAGTTCAATATTTTAGAAGTCATAACCAATAATTCGTGGGGGAAATGCAGGAATCAACTATTATCATCTGGAAAAATGTTCAGGGCGTTAGGGTTAACCTATATAGTGTTTGGACTCTTACAAGATCTAGCCCGTAGAGTTTATTAGGCTTGTAGGCCCAAAAGCATAAGAGATTCATGCCTTAAAAGAATTGAGCTTGGGCAGCCTCATTAGATTGTATTATTTATTTAAAATAAAAAGATGCAAACAAGTGTCACCGGCATTTGGGGTCGATGTGGCAATTGTTGTAGAGCAATTTCCTCGTTGTCCAGGTTCAAATGCCGGTAGAAGAACATAGAAAGCAAATAAGTGATAAATGAGGTATTATATAATACCTCTCTTTTGCTTTGATATTGCTCTCCCGTTGGGGAGTATTTTGAGGGTATGACAATCTTAATATCTCACGTGACCTAAAATGATACATATTCTTTCCCTTTTAAAATGATATCATTTGGTGATTTGGGGACAAAAATATATATGAAATTTTGAAAGAGAAAAGTATTTGTCTTTTTGAAGAATAAGATATTATATCATCTTAAATAAAATGATCGTGTTTTAAGGTTAAAGAGACATGTTACATAATACAAAATTATTATAGGGGAGAGTGAGAAATTATTGATGGATTTTTTTTATTTACATATTAAGTGAAACATTATTATTTCACTTTAAATGACACAATATTTTATCCTTTTGAAAGGATAAATACTTTCCCATCTTAAAAAATTAAAGAGAGAAACAAATTTCTTAAAACATTATTTTGGGTTGTGAGAGATAAGTGATCCTCAAGAAACACTTTTCCTATAAAACTATTAATTGTTAGTAATTATTATTTAAGTAAAATTGTTTTAAATGAGTTAATAACACTAATCACAAATGTTGAATTGATTATTTTATACTAATTTTGTCAGCTCATTTATCATTTTAATTTTTAAAGTAAAACTGGACAGGCTGACAGCAACATAGAAAAATTAAAAAAAAATATTGATAATGTTAAAAGTTTATTATTATTATTATTATTATTTATTATGTTTGTAAATGTAATTTTATAATTGTTATAAATTCAATTCACATATTGATAAAATCGCTTCTAATATGGGAGCATATTTTTTATATCAGAGGAGTAGAGGAGTATGTTCTTTTTCTTTTTTCGGTAAACAGAGCATGTTCTCCTTTACTAAATATCAAATATGTAATATATTTAATTTAATTTTTTATTTTATTCACCATTTTATGATTATTTTCTCTTTTACTAAGCAATTTTCTTTGTGAGAATTATATTCTTCTCATTCTATAAGATCTATTTGATCATGTATACTTACACATAAGTTTATTGAATCAATTTACAATTATATGAAGGGGAAAATGTTTCTGCAGTTAATGCAGATAAGTTATCTGCATTTATTCTCAAAACGATGTCGTTTTGGTATTGAAAACTTAAAAAATTATAAATATAAAAACTATTATAACCCTAAAATAAATTAAAATTACAAAAACACGCCCCAAAACGACGTCGTATTGGGCTTACTGCAGATAACTTATCTGAAGTAACTGCAGAAAAAAACGAACTCTTATATAAATTGAATTTGTCATGAATAGTGGTAGAATAATAGTTTAAAAGTCTCGCATCATGTATTTCTCATTGTATTTTCTTATAGAATAAAACTTTTGTTGTGTCGTTTAGAGAGGCCAGAGAAATCAAATGAAATAAACAATGAAAAAAAAAAAAACAGATGGGAGAAAAAAAAATGACGGCAACTGAAATCCCTCATGGATGATGATATCTCTCTGTTACCATGTTAAATATCAAGATCCAAGAGATATGCGAGTAATCTGTGTGTCTAAACTACACAACGAATGTTCTATTATATAACTGGAAAAAAAGAATATGACGTGAGACTTTTAAACCATTATTCTTAACAAAATGAAACAAAGGGAAAAAATAAAACATATATAAAAAAATGAAGAAAGAAAGAAAATAGATATGAGAATAAATAAAAATAAAATAATAGATCTGGAAGTGAAAAAACCCAAAAATAACCAAGAACACGATCCACGTCGTGATGCCTAAAAGCAAGAAAGAAGAAATTGATCAGAGAACATCAGCCCTTGTGTAAATATTCCCCTTCTATGGTGTAACTTAGAAAAGAAAAATTTATGCAATCAGCCCTGTTTGTTTAGTAGTCAAACGTGGCTCCTTTGCTATCTTCCGCTACTTTGCAAAACCTGAATAGTGTATATCTATTTGGGACAAGGGTGAAAGAGCTCAAACACTTGAGTTATGTTCAGTGATCAATTAATCCAATAATTACAAGCACTATATACGCATGAAAATTTCATGCTACAGCTTTTGAATCGGAGACACATGGCATATTTGCTCACTCTTGAACAGATTGAGAAAAATTAAAAATTAAAATTGACTGATAATAAATACACCCGGAAATATGAATTTCTTATTGATGCATACACTATCGCGGTTTCTGCATCGCCTTAAAGCCCTAAACTATAATAAATTTGGTATCGTAAAGCTTGTGTTTTACTGGGTTCAATGGTGCCTTTAATATAAGGCATATCAGTACAAAAAGATAAGACTAAAAATAATAGACCGCAACCTACGTAAACAACTCTATCCTATCATAACAAAACACATTAAACTAGGTAACAAGATGTACATCATAACAAACTATAACAAACTACATTGATCTGATCTTATCCAAGAATATTCTCCAATACTCCCCCTCAAGTTGGAGCATGAAGACATGAAATGCCCAACTTGGGAAGATTGGTAAGAAAAGATTGCTTTCCAAGAGCTTTGGTGAAGATGTCGGCCAATTGAGAGTGTGACCGTACATATGCCGTTGAGATGGTTTTTGCCACGAGTTGTTCACGCACAAAATGACAATCCAGTTCTATGTGCTTTGTACGCTCATGAAACATTGGGTTTGCATCTATGTGAAGAGCTGCTTGATTATCACAAAATAAATGCATAGGTTGATTATGATTAATGCCAAGAGACGCAAGAAAATTCTTGATCCAGATAAGCTCAGCAGTAGTGGTTGCCATGGAACGATATTCAGCTTCTGCAGATGAGCGAGAGACTGTGGCTTGCTTCTTAGTTTTCCAAGAAATAGGTGAATTACCTAGCATGACAAAGAAACCAGTAAGGGATCTACGCGTAATAGGGCAACTTGCCCAATCAGAGTCACAAAATGCGCGTATTTGAAGATCACAATCAGCTTTTAGGAGAAGGCCCTGGCCTGGATTGAGCTTGACATAACGGAGAACGCGAAGTAATGCATCAAAGTGTTGTTGTTTAGGGCTTTGCATAAATTGAGAGAGTGTATGAACTGCGTAACTAAGATCCGGTCTGGTAATAGTAAGATAAACCAATCTCCCAATGAGCCTTCTATAGCGAGGAGGGTCATTATAGTCTGGACCTTCTGCTAAAGCCAGTCGATGGTTTTGCTCCACTGGAAATGAAGCAGGTTTACATCCAATCAACCCACATTCTGAGAGAATGTCCATGGCATATTTGCGTTGAGATAGGAAAAGACCCTCACTGTTACGAGCTACTTCTATCCCCAAGAAATACTTCAAAGGACCCAGATCACGAATCTTAAAACAAGAGCTGAGATATTTTTTCACAGCTTGACAAGCTTCTGAGTTGTTACTTGTTAAAACAATATCGTCGACATAAATTAATAATGCAACAAACACATCACCTCGTTTTAAAGTGAACAAGGTGTGGTCAGCTTGTGACTGAGTGAATCCATAAGAAAACAGTGCAGAGCTTAGTTTGGAAAACCAGTTCCTTGGGGACTGACGTAGACCATACAAAGATTTTTGAAGGCGACAAACTTTATTACTGGAACCACTAGTGAACCCTGGAGGAAATCTCATATATACTTCTTCCTTGAGATCACCATTCAAGAAAGCATTACTCACATCTAATTGTTGTAATTCCCACCGCTGTGCCGCTGCTACTGCCAAAAGTATCCGAACGCTTACCAT
The DNA here is from genome assembly GCF_033153095.1 of Gastrolobium bilobum. Taxonomy (NCBI): domain Eukaryota; kingdom Viridiplantae; phylum Streptophyta; class Magnoliopsida; order Fabales; family Fabaceae; genus Gastrolobium; species Gastrolobium bilobum. The sequence continues at coordinate 83,857 of NW_026897571.1, forward strand.
CTTGGCTACGGGAGCGAATGTTTCATTAAAATCCTCTCCGGGAACTTGATTATTACCTGCAATGACTAATCTCGCTTTGTACCGTTCCACTGTTCCATCCGAATGATATTTAATACGATATACCCACTTGCAAGGGAGTGCACGCTTCCTAGGTGGAAGATCAGTGACAATCCAGGTGTGATTGTCTTCTAGAGCACAAATTTCTGTTCGCATGGCCTCAACCCAACGATTATCTTGCATGGCCTCCCTAAGAGACGTTGGTTCTTTGCCTGCATCACTTGCTGCTAAAAACGCTTGGTGTTTTGGTGAGAATCTAGAACAGGTTACATAATTATGAATAGGGTAATGTGTACCTGAGATGGAGCCGTCTTGAGTGTTATGACGTGAGTGTGTATGTGGTGCAACTGCATTGCATTGATAGTCAGCTAAGTAGGCAGGGGACTTACGCTCACGTTGTGGTCGATGGTGCACTGTAGCATCACTTACTTGTTGTCCATGTTGCTGCCTCATGGGATATGAGGAGCTCCCCCTTTCTGCCATTGTCACTGAATTGTGATAAGGTATGACTGGTTCTTCAGTTGTTGCATCACTTGCATGATCACGTTCTGGCTCTATGCTATGATCATTATCTGGATAAGTAGCTATATTACCAGCCTTGTCTGGTGCACATTCGTCAGTCACATCATGGTTCATTATGAAGCTAGGCAGTAAGTTACGAGGGGGATCTTGTGTCGAATGCATCTCTTGAAAAGGGAATTCATCTTCATGGAACTTCACATCCCTAGACACAAGGTAATCACCTGTTTCAAGATCATAAACTTTCCATCCTTGCTTGTCAAAAGGATACCCAACAAAGACGCATCTACGTGATCGTGCTGCAAATTTATCAGTGGGTCTAGGTTTAGGGTGCGTGTAGCATAAACACCCAAAAACCTTCAAACGATCATATCTGGGTGCAACTCCATGTAGTAGCTCAAATGGTGTCTTTCCTCCATGCAATTTTGTGGGTGTTCTATTTATCAAATGGGCTGCTGTCAAGATACAGTCTCCCCAAAACTCCAAAGGCAGATGAGCTTCGAATCGCAAGGCACGAGCAACATTTAATATGTGCCTGTGTTTCCGTTCAACTCTTCCGTTCTGTTGTGGCGTGTGCACACATGATTTTTGATGTATAATACCGTTATCTGCATACAATTGAATCATTCTGTGTGAAGTGAACTCAGTTCCGTTATCACTGCTCATGACTTTTACTGTTTTATCGAATTGATTATGCACCATAGCAAGAAACCGTTTCACACAATTATATGTTTCACTCTTTTCCGCCATCAGAAACACCCATACAGATCTGCTATAATCATCAACAAGTGTGAGAAAATAATGTGCACCACTTGATGCAGCAGTTTTATAAGGCCCCCAAGTGTCACAATGAACAAGCTCAAAACACTGTTTACTCCGTCGATCATTCAAAGAAAATGGAGTTCTCGTTTGCTTAGCACGATAACAAATGTCACATGCCTTGTTATTTATTTCACTAAATTTAACTGACAATGCACCAGGAAGAAAACGTACGACTTCATGAGATGCGTGGCCTAGGCGTTTATGCCAAAGGTCAACGAGATTACTTGCACGAACAGCTGCTACGGTTGCAGGTTTTTGCACGAGCACATACACTCCTTCACGTAATTCACCCAAGTCAATCTCCATCTTCATCATTCGGTCCTGCAAAATGCAAGCTTTATCAGTGAAAATGATATTCTTGTTATCTGAACGCACAAGCTGGCCAACTGATATTAAATTGCATCTCAGATTTGGTACATATAACACATTAGTCAGTTTCAAATTATTATTCAATATTGCTGTTCCTTGCTTCATTGCATAAGTAGTTGTCCCGTTCGGCAACCTCACAGGCAAGGCTTCAATATTCTTGACATCACAGAGCACCGAAAGCAACCCTGTCATATGTTGGGATGCCCCACTATCGATGATCCATACTGCATAATTTTCTGCATTAGCATAAAGCTTGTCTGTTGAGCGAGGCTGCTCAACCAAACTCAATAGGCGATTAATAATCTCAGGAGTCATTGCTGAATATGTTGTTGCAGGTTGCTGATCCTCATCCAGTGCCATTGTTGTTTCTGCGACTAAATGAGACCAGGCTGCACACCAGCTATCAACTTTGATCAGAGTTTTGCGGAAGTGTTCGAACCTGCTCTGATACCATAATAAATTTGGTATCGTAAAGCTTGTGTTTTACTGGGTTCAATGGTGCCTTTAATATAAGGCATATCAGTACAAAAAGATAAGACTAAAAATAATAGACCGCAACCTACGTAAACAACTCTATCCTATCATAACAAAACACATTAAACTAGGTAACAAGATGTACATCATAACAAACTATAACAAACTACATTGATCTGATCTTATCCAAAAATATTCTCCAATTAAACTACGTGTTAATTTTCAATACTTGCGACTAATTGTGTACTTTCAACTTCGATGAAAGTTGATGGCTACATTTCAAATTAATTTGCATTAATTTTTAAATTACGAATGGCCACCAAATTTGTCTTTGCCTTAATCAACCAGCTATTTCATTCCAATTTGTCCTTTGTCACTCAGGTAGGGTAGGTAGCTCCTAGCTGTATTATATTAGCTCATGACAAATGAGGATTTTCACCCCCTCCTAGCTACTATGGTATGAACCATTTGTTGTCGCGCAAAACGTTCAACGTCAACGTAAATCTATATAGTCTTTTTTTTTAACAGCTAAATCTATATACGGCTTGTTTGGTGTGACATATAATGCATGATAGTATAAGTTTATACTATACATTATAACATTTTCAGTTATTTGGTGTGATCATCGTAGTATAAGCTTATGCATCATAATCCCTTAATACATCAAAACGATGTATAACTTAATCCGGCCTAAGGGTGAGGGATAAAACCTGATAAGAGATTGATGTATTAATATCGTTGACCAATGTAATTATCAAAAATTAATATATTACTTTAACATTAATCTATTAAAATAAAAATTAATTTTTCAATATATTAATTTTTAAAATATTGAATTTTTTTTTTTTATAAATTTTTTTTATATTTTAGATACATTGATCAATAAATTTTTATAAAAATTAATATCTTATGACATTTTTTGAAGAATTATATAAATTCTTTATTAAAGGATGTTTTTATTAAAATATTTATTTTTATCATATATAGTATTATACAGTGCATTACTAAATATTAAATTATATTATCTTATACAATACCGTGTCGAACGCTGAATAGTATTAAAATTCAATTAAACCTTATACTATCAGAGTTTATCCTATATTATGCACCAAACATGACCATAGTATTTTAACTGTTTCAGGATCTAGCCCGTAGGCCCAAAATCGTTGATGCCAGCAGTACAAGAGACCATGTGACGTTAAAAGAAGTGAGCCTGGTATTCTCCAAAAAAAGAAAAGAAGAAGTGAGCCTGGGCCATTGTTAGCGAGCGAGGCTCATTATATTTAAACAAAAACATGCAGTCTAAGGTCACTGGCATTCATGGTCAATATGGTAGTTGTTGCTTGTTGCAGGACAACACCATAATGGTCATGGTTCGAATGCTGGTAGAGAAAGAAGAAAAAGAAAAACATGCTACATACAATGAGGTATTATATAATACCTCTCTTTTGCTTACATATTTTCCGTGTCATAAGTAATGTTGTTTTTTCCGGGAAAGATTCTTTTCTTATTAATTTTTTTTAGTAAATTTCAGGGAGAGATTCTAGTGGAGCTCTCAAGTTCAATCCTGTTGGAGGCATTTTTAAATCGATTATTATTATTATTATTATTATTATTAGGGAAAAATTCATTTTCACCCATTGTGATTTATCATTTGACTCTCTGTGATTTTAAACTTATCACTGAGACCGACTGTGCTGAAAGAATTTATCATTTAATCCCCTATGGTTTCAAATTTTTACTTAGACCCTTTGTGGTTACAAAAATTTTCACTTAAATCCCTTGTGGTTTAAAAAATAAGCATTTTAAAAATATATTTAAAATAAATTTTCTCTCTTTTTTATTTTATATCCTTATGTAATGCATTTAGGGTTTGAAATTAAAAAGATTATTTTAATTTTTTTATTTTAAAAATATATTTGAAATTAAAAATATTATTTAAGATGAAATTAAAAAAAATATTATTTATGATAAATTAAATATGTACTATCAAAATAAGATATTTACTTTCTTTAAATAGATAAAATAAAAATATTTGATTTGAATTTATTTTCTTGATAAAAATAAGTGAATTTTCTTAGAATTTATTTTGTTTTTAAACCTTAAATGCTTTAGGTGAGGATATAAAATAAAAAGAGGGAAAATTTATTTTCCTCTTATTTATTTTTTTAAATTTTTTATTTTTAAACTACAAGGGTTTAAGTGAGAATATTTTTAACTACAAGGAGTCTAAGTGAAAATATGAAATCACAGAGGATTAAATGATCAATTATTTAAGCGCAATGGGTCTAAATGATAAGTTTAAAATCACAGGCGGAGAGTCAAATGATAAATCACAAAATCACAATGGGTGAAAAATGAAGTTTTCTCTTATTATTATAAGTAAAATTGTTTTAAAGGAATAAATAACACTAATCATAAATGTTGTATTGAGTTATCTTCTCGCAATTTTTTCCACCTCATTTGAACTTTTTAATTTATAATATAACAATATATATTTAAGCTTCTAGAATTGATGGAATGATGAGGTCCTATGTTCAAATTTCAATGCTACCTTTCTACAAAAAAAATAAGATATACTTTTTTTGGTATCCTGTATGTGGAATGACCCCAGTCGGGCTAAGAAGAAGAGATACAACGAGTTCTACCCAAATCACTTAAATCAGCTAAATACAGTAAATAAATCCCACTGAGAGATCTGAAAAAGAGCATAAATCCTCTTGATCTAGATTTTCAAATGGGAGATTAGAGAGTCAATCAGCACAATAATTCCCTTCTCTATATGTGTGATTTAATTTCACTGTTCAATCCTTATTCATCCATGCTCGTATCCGAGTCACAATATGAGACTCACAGGCTGGCTCTCCAACTTGGGTGAGCCATGTGATTGCTACTTCAGAATTACTTTCAATGATAACTTTCCTCCAACCTGCTTCCCATGCCATTTCCATCCCCTTTAAAATTCCCCATAGTTCTGCCACATTAGCATTACAAACACCAATCCGGTAAGAGAATATATTCAACCACTTACCATAACAATCTCTAATCACTCCCCCACACGCTGCCATTCCCGGATTCCCTTTGACCGCTCCATCAATGTTTACTTTAACCCATCCCACTTCAGGAAAATTCCAATGTATTAAGATCTCCTCTTTTGCTCCATGCTCTATGCCATTTTCTTTCCTATTAACAATTGTCCATATCTCCTCAGCATACATAATTATATTGTGCAGGTTGTATGCATTTGGATTCCCTTGGACTCCATGAAGCCTTTCATTCCTCCATTGCCAAATCTTCCAAACAGCCACCGCAAAAACTGTGTGCCAAGAAATACCTCTTATAACTTCAGTGTTTACTTTCAAGTTGGCCATGATCCACTCTTATTCATCTGGTGTTAAAAAATCAATGCAAACCATGCTAGCTGCCAACCCATCCCATAACTTCCTAGCAAAATAGCAATCTCTCAATGAATGCATTAAAGTTTCATCTCCACTGTTACACAGAGTACACATTAGACCTCCCAGATTCAATCTTGCCATTTTCTTTTTTGTTGGGAGCTTACCATGGTCTACCTTCCACAAAAACAGTTTGATTCTCTGTGAGCCTTTACATTTTCATATATCTTTCCAAACATCAGCTCTCTCACTTGTGGGCAATGTGTGATTAAGATATACTTAATTAAGGAGAAAGGATGGCAAGGGCAAAGTGGTACGTCCCTTCATTTTCTTAAACGATTTTACTGTATTTTTAATATCACATTTTTTTAATATTTTATGGTAATTTTTAATAAAATAGAAAATAGAAAATAGAAAACATTTAAAACGTTTTTTAAAAATTTAATTTATTTTCAAAATAATAATGAAAAGAAGTAATTAATCTTATTTGTTGTTAATAAATAATTTAATACTTCTTGTTAGTATAAACTTTAAGTAACAGATTCATTAAAATTATATAGTATGTTTATATTTTTAATTGCACTGATGCATATATAGCGTTCCCTTTTTTTTTTGGTAGACTATAGCGTTCCCTTTTAATTTTAATCCTAGCTTCACTAATTTATCATATTTAATGATAATAAAGTATACAAAATCTTAGTTCAATTATAAGGGGGAAAATATTTATGATTTTAAAGTATTGTTTTAAGCGAAACTAATGTGGTGGATCTTTATATTCTCTCTTCTTTATGATATTTTCTTTTTTTCTCTCCTCCTCATATTGTGTATAAGAGAGAAAGTAAAAATTCACAAAAAATACAGTAATTTAATTTAAAATTACACAAAATTATATCCTTTAAAATGATAAATATTTTCCCCCATTGTAATAGTTATAATTGTCTGATTGTTATTATTTTTCTTTCTTTCAGTTTCATAAGGTTTTTCCGAATTTAATGGCGGAGATTTGGAATAAAATATTTGTACAGAGGTTATTATGAGTACGTAGTAACCAATTGTGATTTGAAAAAGTTAGGCATAAAAAGGAAAAAGGTAAGTGTTACAATGTGACAAACTTTTTTTTTAAAAATTATTTTATGAAATTGCATTTTTATCATTTTATATTTTTCTTTCTTCTAATTAAAACCAGTTTTTTAATAATAGCTTATAAACAATTTTCATATTGTTATAGAAATATGTCGCAAAATACTTTTTTTAAAGGAAGGATAATTACAATGTATGGCTTGGCAAATTTGGAGCTTAATGAAACTCGTTTTCACTTTTGGCCTAATGCCTCCATCGACGATGTAAACAGAGTTTAGGAAATTACAAAGTTTTTGTTTCTGAATATATCTGTCTTTTTCTACAGCTTAAAAAATTAATTACTGAAAAAAATATTTGTCTTTTTTTGTGAGGAATATTTATTTTTTTAAATGACATAGAGGTATGACCCATATTTTTTTTTTGTCCACTTTCTTTTCTTTATGATATATTTTATTCTCTCTATTGAAATAACACAGTTTTACATACTTTAAAATAACACACTTTTCACATAATTAATTATCATCAATTGGATATTAAATGACTTTAGCAGTACGTGTTATCTTTGATAATATTTGCGCGTCTCACTCCCAATTACAAATTCGTTAATTTGGACTACAGGTGCGCTGTATGCTTTATTTGAGTTCGAATTTTAAACTAGCACATAAAGAAATCAATCTCTCAATCATTCAATAATAAGTTCAGATAAAAAAAAAAAAAAATAATAATAATTATAGAATTGTAATTGGATAATAAAAGAAGGGTTCACTTTTTCTGCAGTTATTGCAGATAAGTTATCTGCAATAAACCTAATACGATATCGTTTTTGGGCAAAAATCATGGTGTTTTTGTAATTTTAGTTTATATCAGGGTTATTACAGTCTTTATAATTATAATTTTCTAATCTTTCAATCGCAAAATGACGTTATTTTGAAAATAAATGCAGATAACTTATCTACATTAACTGCAGAAATATTTTTCTCATAAAAGAATCGGTTTTGTAAAATTTTTATGTGTGACATTTCTACTTCAACAAAATATCGACAAATGATATAATATTTTTATGACACGTGTTATACTCAATTAATTATTTAGATAAATGAAAATTTTGCGTCTTTATTGTTATTTTGTTTATGAATAACAAATAAATTTGATTTACTTAGAATTATAGCACCCAATTTCAAGTTGTTCCTCTTGCGGTGCATTTTGAAATTTTGAATTTTATTATCAATATTTATTGCTCTCTTTTGAATTTTAAATTTTACTATTTTAATGTTAACAAAAATAATTTCACTATCATTAAATATACTAAGCCATCTAAAACTTTGAATTTCACAATTACTTCATTAAAGAAATAGCCATCATGATTCATAAGCAATGAGACAAAGGTAGAGGGCATATGTCTTTACTCTTTATATATCATTTCTCTTCCCGTTTTTATAAATCTGAAACTCTGTTTTATTCCACTATTCATATAGCTATATATGAGTGCACTAGTTGTATCGAATACTCACCCTTATATGACAATATAAAGTAATCAAAGAAACTAGCCTCAGACATGGAGAGTATTGAAAAGGGTCGTTATATCTTTTTGCACGAAGTGCATATTCACATCTTTTTCATGATATTTTTTTATCTTCCCTCTGAATTGATTGATCTTTATTTGGACTCTTCAAGATGACCTTTGTAATATTGTTCTCTCCTTCTTCTTTTTTTATTTGATTTGGCTTGATTGTTTGGTTAGGTTTTGATGGGTAGGCATCTATAAGGTCAATATTTTGACCCCAGTTTTGATCTTTAACATAACTGCTTCATATGAATCAGTAAACATTTTCACATTGTAAGTAACTTTTGATTGCAGGTTGAAAGAATTATTTTCTCACTACAATTTAAATGGAAATAAAAAAAAAATTAAATTGATAAAATCAAAATTGTTGATACTTTTAAATTTTAATCTCTAAGGTATGGTTATATTTTTTTTTATCTAAAAGTATGATTTTTTTTTTTTATGAATATTTTAATGGGTTAGTGGGTCAACTTGACATGCCCAGGTTGATTTGCAATATAGTGTGAGCTTGGGCCATTTTTAGCGAGTCTCAATTTTAAACAAAGAACTTGTGGATTGAGATCACCAGCATTCGTGGTTGATATGGTTGTTGTTGGAAGCCAACTACAATGTCCCTGGTTCGAATGCTGGTAGATGAAGAACAAGAAAGAATGAAAGAAAAAAAAATGAGGTATTATATAATACCTCTCTTTTGCTTTTGTATTTTCCGAGGCCGTCTCACTTTCTCAAACGATTTTACTCGTATTTTTAATATCATTTTTTTTTAATATTTTAGGGTAACATTTTGAAAGATATAAAATAGTTAAAGAGTTTTTAAAATTTTTAATTGGCTTTTAAATTTTACGATAACTTTCAAGGGATTTAATAGCTTTTTAACTTTCATTTTAATTTTTCTTAGACGAATATTAGAAAAATAATAATAAAAAGAAGTAATTCATTTTATTTATTATTAATAAATAATATAATACATTTCGTTAGTATAAAATTTAATTAAGTGATTCATTAAAAATATATAGTATGTTTTTTTTTAATTGCACTTATGCATATATAGCGTTCCATTTTAATTTTAATCCTTAGTTTGCTAATTTATGATTTAATAGTTATTTATTGATGTAACAGTTGTTACTTGTTAGGGTATGTTTGGTGTGATGCATAATATATTATAGTATAAACTTATACTATACATTATGATATTTTTAGTTGTTTAGTGTGACCATCGTATAATATAAGTTTATACAACTGAAACTCTTAATACATCAAAACAATGCATAACTTAATCAGATTTAAGAAGATAAGATTAAATATGATAAGAGAGTGATAAAATCGCTTAAAAAATGAAAGTATATTTTTAATATCAAAGGAGTACGTTCTCCTTTCCTAAATATGAAATATGTAATATATTTTATTATTTTTTTCATTTTACTCACTATTATTTTCTCCTTCACTAAGCAATTTTCTTTGTGAGAATGATATTCCCATGTATACTTACATAAAAGTTTATTGAAAGAATTTACAATTATATGAATCAAATTTATGACTTTTAGATGATGTGGTGAGAACATCAGCCCTTTTGTAAATATTCCCCTCCTATGGTGTTGTTGGGAAATCTCGGTTCCCTCAAGCTCGGCTCAGGGGCCTTTGTGCAGAAGTCAATCAATAAGATCCTGATCTCGGATCTCGGCAATACCTCAGCCTGAACTTCACCAGGTCAGGCAGCGCAGCGGAAAAATCAAAACGTAAACACAGGAGAGAGAGAAGAAGAACACAACCAGATTTAACGTGAGAAAACCTTCTCCAATGAAGAAGTAAAAACCCACGGGACCTAGTCCAGATCAGAAATCTACTATGAAAATAATGGTTACAAATAATCAAAAGGTGGTTAACTCAACCTCTCCAACAATGGTGATAATCAAACTACCATAGAGATGTTTCACTCAAACTCTCTCTAGAGATCTCTCAAATGCAAAGCATAAAGCTTTACTCAAACAATCAAATAATTTTCTCAAATTTGTTCTCTCAAATCTGACCTAGCCTCCACCTCAACTAATGAGTATATATAGAGGAGGTGGAATTTAGGGTTAGGGTTTTTAGGAAATCCCTCAAATGAGCTTGGGCTTAGCATTGAAGGAGGAAGCCCAACAGGTGTAACTTAGAAAAGAAAAATTTATGCAATTCGTCCTGTTTGTTTAGTAGTCAAACGTGGCTCCTTTGTTATCTTCCGCTACTTTGCAAAACCTGAATAGGGTATATCTATTTGGGACAAGGGTGAAAGAGCCCAAACACTTGAGTTATGTTCAGTGATTAATTTGATATGATAGACTAGAATCCAATAATTACAAGCACTATATACGCATGAAAATTTCATTGGGTTTAATATAAAAATTTGTCATATCTTATGTTTCTTTATAAAATTAATAGGTATTATAAGTTTAGCTTCACTTTTTTTATTAAATCATTGAATATTAAATATAATATACACTACATAAATTAAAAATATCATTTAATATTAAAACGTGTCAAAATTTAATATTTTTTGAAATTGATGAATTGGAATATAGTGTCGCGTCCCGCATTAATGTCAGTGCAATATAAGTCATTAGAGGTGGACAATATGGGTTGAACCTGAAGGGTCAACCCGCCAAAACGGGGTGGGGCAGGGGAGATTATGCATTTCAATCCACCAACCCACCTCAACCCACCGCGCTTAGTTGTGGGTCAAAATCGGTTGGTGGTGGGTCGGGACGGGTTGGCCCGCAGGTCAGGTTTTTTTTTATTTCTATTGGGTAGTACTTTATTTGTCACTAAATTTTTATGATATGCATTTTTTTTTATCTTAATACTCCTCTAAAAAAAATAAAGAAGAAAAATTTTATTTATAACAAAGGTTATCCATATATAGAATCAAAAATAAGTTTCTAAAAAATATATGACTGAATATTAATGTACATTTAAGTTTGAGATTGAAAAAAAAAACTAAAAAAATTGTGAAATGAAGATAAGTAATATTATAAAATTAATATTTTTTATTTTTAAGTAGGTTGACCTACCAACCTACTACAAAATAAGATGAGTTAAAGTTTTCAACCCATATTTTACCGGACGGGCCATCCATTTTCTCATCTCTACATCCCATTATGATTTATGAACCATTTGTCGTGAGGCAAAATGTTCAGGGTTAACGTAAATCTAGATAGTCTGTCAACTGTTTCAGGAGTCTACCCGTAAAGTTTATTAGGCCCGTAGGCCCAAAATCATTGATGCCGGCAGTCTAAGAGACCCATGTGACGTTAAAAGAAGTGAGCTCGGGCCATTGTTAGCGAGCCTTGTTATATTTAAAAGATGCAGGCTAATGGCACTAGCATTCGTGGTCAATGTGGTAGTTGTTGCTTGTTGGAGGACAACACCATACTGGTCCTGGTTCGAATGCTGGTAGAATCCAAAAAAAAAAAAAAAATGGTTACTACAATGAGGTATTATATAATACCTCTCTTTTGCTTTCACAATATCCGTGTTATGATGTTATTTTTTCCGGGAAAGATTCTTTTCTTATTAAGATGAGAGCGACAGAAGAGGAGTGGAACGAAAGGCGAGGCACCTAATCATAAATGTTTTAGGTATATAGATTAAGTAATGAGTTCAATCCTGTTGGCGAGCATTTTTAAATCGATTATTATTATTATAATAAGTAAAATTGTTTTAAAGGAATTAATAACACTAATCATAAATGTTGTATTGATTTATTTTATCTAATTTAGAAAATATATATAAAACAATAGACCTTAATATAGAAAAAACAATATATACTTCTTTTTAATTGGTTTTCAAATTTTATTTTAACATTCAAAGGATTTAATAGTTTGTTAACTTTCTTTTTAATTTTTCATAGACGAATATTAGAAAAAATAATTATAAAAAGAAGTAATTAATTATATTATTTATTTAATAATAAATAATGTAATACTTCTTGTTAGTATAAAATTTAATTAACTTATTCATTAAAAATACATAGTATGTTTATATTTTTAATTGCACTGATGCATATATAGCGTTCCCTTTTAATTTTAATCCTAGCTTCACTAATTTATCATATTTAGTGATAAGAAAGTATACAAAATCTCAGTTCAAATTATAATGAAAAAAATATTTATCATTTTAAAGGATATAATTTTGTATCATTATATGATTTAAAATGACAAAGATTTTTTCCAATTATGATAGTTATAAAATGACACAAAATTATATGATTTAAAATGGCAAAAAGTTAAGTTTGAAAACCTAGTTAAATAAAATCCGGTTAGATCAAGAAAGCAGAATCTGCATAAAAAACCTTGGCCAGGTCATGAAATCTGAGTTAAAAATACCTGTGCTAACTAAGTCGATCTATAAAATGAATTTCCAAAACATCCAAACATTATTTGCAAAAAAGCAAAATAACATAAAGATAAAAATTGGGAACAAGCCCGACAATATTTAGTATAGTTAAAAAGGGGGCTCAAAGGCCCCAAAGCAAATGAAAATCATTACAATTTGTAAACCTTCCAGAATTTGGTTAATATGTTTTACAGCCTCCTGAACTTCGTTATCATCCATTTCAATATCCGATGTGGACAAGGGAGGAATGAATTTTCCATTTTCTATATATCCAAAGGGGCTAACAGAACCCAATTTGAGTGAAATATCCAGGTTGAAAGAGGTTATCATTGCATGAAAGAGATAAGGACTCCAAAAGTTGGTCAAGTTATTAAACCGGGATCTCGAAATGACATCTTTAACACTGAGCCAAAAGTGAAAAGAAGACACTCCAACACCTTGGTTCACATATTTAGTGTTATTAAGAAAGATGTTTTGATAGAAAAAATTGCAAATGCTTACACCTATATACATGTCTCTTATCGTAGTGCTTTTCAAATCAAATATATGTGCTCGCCTCCTTATCTAGCTAATTATATTAGCTATGTCTATTGTAATTGAAATTTTAGATAAGTACATTGTATAATTGTATGTGTTTAATTTGCTTTCCTGATTGTAGAGACTTTGATCGTAGAGTTCAAGCAATACATGTATGGGTCAAGCATAAGACGAGTAAAACATGAGACTTTCAAATGTATAGTGTGCTAGGAACAATTATTCAATTCTGGTATTAATGTCATTTTTCTATTGCTCTTTTTGGTTTTCCATTAAAGTTGTTGTTAGGAATGGTGTTGTTATGACTTCTGGTAAAAAAGTATTCATTTAATGATATTCTTTAATAATGAAACTTAGCAAATATAGTAAAATTTAATTTTCACTTATATTAAAATTTTGTTGACATTTTCACTTGTGTATTTGTATATAAATATTATTTTATTAAAAATTAAATTATCAAAATTTTTTATTTTATATAAAATTTGTTATGAAAGTGGTCATTATTTATTTGTTAAAATGATTTTGAATGTATTGAATATAATATAAAAGATATTTGTTAAAATTATAATTTTGGGTGACCCCAGACTAACCCTAGTCCATAGGACTTTTGGCCTGTGCAAACCTTTATTATAATCGGCCATTTGGCCTTGTGAATTTTTTGGCCTAACGAACTAGAGACTAATGAGACAAACTAACCTATTTAGACATATATCTATTTCGTACAAAGATGAAAGAGCTCAAACACTTGACACATGGTATATTTGTTCACTCTTGAACAGATTGAGAATAATTAAACTTTATTGACTGATAATACATCCGGAAATATGAATTTCGTAGTCATACATTCATACATATCCTATTGCGGTTTCCGCACTATAAAGAATGCCTTGAAGCCCTAAACTACGTGTTACTTTTTAATACTTGTGACTAAATGTATACTTTCAACTTTGTGAAAGTTCACGGTTACATTTCAAATGAAGAAAAATCCTATTCCACTCAGAACGTTGCATGTTCACAAAAATGTATCTTCACTCCTCGCGTTATTTCGTTAAAATTAGAAGTGGCCACCAAATTTATTATTGCCTTAATCAACCAGCTGCTTCATTCCAATTTGTCCTATATCACTCAGGTTGGATAAGTAGATCGTAGCTATATTATATGGGAAAAGTGTCTATCATTTAAAATTACACAACTTACATCCTTTCACTCTCACAAAGAGGTGGGACCCACACCTTTATTTTTTTTTGTCAACTCTCTCTCCTCCTTTATCTATCTCTTTCTCTCTCTTAAAATGACACAACTTTACATCCTTTAAAATTATACACACTTTTCCCATATTATATTTTTCTAATGATAAATGAAGATTTTCACTTCGTCCTAGCCAGCCACTACGAATATGAACCATTTATCGTCAGGCAAAATGTTCAGGGTTAAGGTAAATCTATATATATAGTCTTTGAACTGTTTTAGGATCTAGCCCGTAGGCCCAAAATCATTGATGCCAACAGTATAAGAGACCCATGTGATGTTAAAAGAAATTAATGTTAGCGAGTCTCATGTTTTAAATAAAAAACATGCCAGCTATGTCCATCAACATTCATGGTCGATATGGTGGATGTTGGATTAAAACACTACCATGTCCCTGGTTCGATTGTTGGTAGGTGAAGGAGAAATAAAAGAAGGAAGAGGTATTATAAAATACCTCACTTTTGCTTTTGTATTTTCCGAGGTAAGGTCTCCCTCATTTTCTTAAACGATTTTACTCGTATTTTTAATATCAAATTTGTTTCAATATTTTAGGGTAACATTTCAAAAGATATAAAATATAAAACAGTTAAAAAGTTTTTAAAAATTTTAATTGGCTTTTAAATTTTACTATAACATTCAAGGGATTTAATAGTTTGTTAACCTTCTTTTCAATTTTTCTTAGACGAATATTAGAAAAAATAAAAAAAGAAGTAATTCATTTTATTTATTATTAATAAATAATATAATACTTCTTGTTAGAATAAAATTTAATTAAGTGATTCATTAAAATATGTACTATGTTTATTTTTTTTAATTGAACTTATGCATGTATAGCGTTCCCTTTTAATTTTAATCCTAAGTTCACTAATTTATCATATTTAATGATAATAAAGTATACAAAATCTCAGTTCAAATTATAGTAGTTATATTAGTGTGATTGTTATTATTGATTTTTTTTTTTTTTTAGTTTTACAATGTTTTCCCATATTTTTTAACGAGTTTAGTGGCGGAGCCGAAAAGAAATTAGGGTGAATGATCGCTGCCGCTGATTATTAATAATGAAATGTGAAAGTTATTGATTGATCCAAGAGTTGTTAGTCTAGTATTAACTCGGTTAAATTCCAGAGTTTGACTTATCCAAAGGGAAGTAGGTTCACAATTTCTGCAAAGGGTAGGAATATTCTTTTCTTTTTAACTAAAAATCTTGAATTTGAGTTCTGAAAATGGAGAAAATAATTTTGAAAGAACTGTCCCTTATCATGAGTTCGACAATGCTCGAATCAGATTAACAGGAAAATTAATAAATTGATGGATATATATAAAAAGAAATTATAAAATATTGGAACAGATTGATTCTGGAATATGCTCCCTACTTCGAATTTTTCCATGCAATATTGGATATATTCTTCAACAGTTGAATTTAAACTTGTACTCATTTACTTTAACAAAAATATTATGTGGTATACAAATATCTGGAGATTATAATGAGTATGTCACAACTAATTATGATTTTTTATTTAGAAAAGTTAGGTTTAAAAGTAAAATGATAGGTGTTACAATGTGACAAACTTATCTTTTTTAAAACATTATCGTATGAAAATGCATTCTTATCATTTAATATTTTTTTCTTCTTTTAATTAAAACCATTTCTTTTAATTATAGCTTATAAATAATTTTAATATTATTATAAATAAGGTTTAACGTATCTCTGTTGTAAAAATTATCTTCTACACACATAAAAATGTATGAGGTCCATATTTTTTTTTTCTCTTTTTTTTCACATGGCCTCAATGAGCCCCGTACTTTTGATTCCTTTAATTAGAGGGAGTTGTACTTGAAGCTTTCTTTTGAGTGTTTTAGATTCTTTTGATTCCTTTTATTAATGTGAGTTATATTTAGTTTTCTTTTCTAGTCACTTTTGTATGCAAACTGATGATTATTTTGTGACTTTTGTTTGAATTTTATTGATGATCATTACGATTGTTATTTCTCTTCTCGTCTGAGAAATATATGTATGAAATAGTATCTTTAAACATGTTGTGAGCTTAAAAATGTCTAGATGTCACAACTTTTGAGATCTTATGTTGTATTGTGACATGTTGGTTTTTTTGACCTGTGCAATTTCATGTCGTTTGGAAATTGCCTTAATTCAATTTCATGTTGTTAAGAAATTGGATTGAAAATGCAATTTTATGTTGTTTAGAAATTGCATTATGGAGAGTAATTTCATATTGCTTGAAAATTGCACTAATATAATTTCATGTTGTTGAGAAATTACATTGAGGATCGATAAGAATTAGTGCATTATATTGTTGATCACATTTTGGCTCTAATTCTTACTACATTGCTAAGCCTGTAACACCCTGTTCTAGAACCAGTTTGTTATCATTGTTGAATAACGAGAGAGAATAGAGGAACATTGAAAATAATATTGTGTGTATTGATATGAAGAAGCATTTACAATATATAGACACTCTAATGGGCTAAGCCCAAACCTAATACAAAAGAAATAAGGAAACCCTAATTACATAAGAAATAAGGAAACCCTAATTACATAAGAAACAAGGAAACCCTAATTATACAATATATTTCTAACACTCCCCCTCAAGCTGGAGCGTATAGGTCATATGCACCAAGCTTGTTACATATAAATTCTATTCGAGGGCCCCTCAAAGATTTTGTAAACACACCTGCTAATTACTCATTAGAGGGTACAAAGCTAGTTTTAATTTCACCAGCAAGAACCTTTTCTCGAACAAAGTTACAATCTATTTCTATATGCTTGGTTCTTTCATGAAACACTGGATTTGATGAAATATGTAGAGCTGCTTGATTATCACAAATGAGAGTTGCATATCCAGTATCTCCAAACTTAAGCTCTCTGAGAAGCTGTTTAAGCCAGATGAGCTCGCAAGTAGTAGTCGCCATTGAGCGGTATTCTGCTTCAGCACTTGATCTAGCAACTACGCTTTGTTTCTTATTTTTCCAGGAAATCAAGTTACCTCCAACAAAGACACAATACCCAGAAGTAGATCTCCTATCAGTTGGACAACCAGCCCAATCAGCATCACAGTACCCAACAACTTTATCATGACCTTTATCTTCATATTCAAGGCCTTTTCCTGGAGATGCCTTGATATACTTAAGGATACAGATGACTGCATTCCAATGTTCTTGACATGGAGAGTTGAGAAATTGACTGACAACACTAACTGCAAAGGAAATATCAGGCCGAGTGACTATGAGGTAGTTCAATTTTCTAACCAATCTTCTATACTGCTCAGGATCTGAAAAGGGCTCTCCCTGATTTGGTAGAAGCTTGATACTTGGATCCATAGGAGTATCAACAGACTTTGAATTCAACAGAGCAGTTTCTTCAAGAATATCCAGAGCATATTTCCTCTGAGATATCACAACACCAGTTTTAGATTGGGCCACTTCGATTCACAAGAAGTATCGAAGTTTCCCAAGATCCTTAGTCTGAAAATGATGACATAAATATTGTTTCAATTGAGTGATCCCATGCTGATCACTTTCTGTGATGACAATATCATCCACATATACCACGAGATAAATAGATCCATAAGCAGAATGACGATAAAAGAGAGAGTGATCAGCTGAACTCCGAGTCATGCCAAATTGTTGAACAACACTGCTAAATTTACCAAACCAAGCTCTTGGAAATTGTTTGAGGCCCTAGAGAGACTCACGAAGACGACAAACAAGACCAGACTCCCCCTGAGCAACAAATCCAGGAGGTTGCTCCATATAAATTTCTTCCTCAAGATCTCTATGAAGAAAAGCATTCTTGATATCCAGTTGGTAGAGAGGCCAATGACGAATAGCAGCCATGACAATAAAAAGGCGAACAGTAGACATTTTCGCCACAGGAGAAAAAGTATCAATAAAATCCAAGCCAAAGACCTGAGTGAAACCCTTCGCCACCAAGCGAGCTTTAAGACTATCCACTTGACCATCAGGTCCAACCTTAACAGCATAAATCCATCTGCAACCAACCACAGATTTTCCAGAAGGTAGAGGCACCAGATCCCATGTGCCATTATGATGAAGAGCACTCATTTCATCAATCATAGCTTGTCTCCATCCTGAATGTGAAAGTGCATCACCTGTAGTCTTAGGAACAGATACAGAGGACAAAGAGGAAAAACAAGCAAAATAAGATGGAGAAAGACGATGGTAACTAATATTGACTGTATACCTGGCCGGAGGGCGAGTATCATGAGTACCCTTACGAAGAGCAATGGGAAGATCACTATCAGAAGGTGGGACCGAAGCCGTGAGAGGAGATGCAGGTGAATGTGAGTCCACAGAGACATTTGACGAACTATGCTCGTTCTCATCAGCAGAAGAGGTGATAGAAGGAGAGTCAGAAGCATGGACGGGCAAAGACGGAAGGTAAAAAAGGTCACCTGGGAAAGATGACTGTACAGAATCAGTGTCAACAGGAGTAGTAGAGGATCCAAAGAATGGAACTGATTCAAAAAAGGAGACATCCGCCGAGATAAAGTATCGACGTAAAGTGGGAGAGTAGCAACGGTAACCCTTATGAGATCGAGGGTAACCCAGAAAAACACATTTATGAGACTTGGGAGCTAATTTATCCAAACCTGGATCAAGATGATGAACAAAACACGTAGAACCAAACACATGTGGAGTTAAAGGATATAAAGCCTGATGAGAAAATAAAATAGAGTGAGGTACCTTATGATTTAGAACAGATGATGGCATGCGATTAATGAGATAACATGCAGTAAGTACAGCATCACCCCAGAAGGTGTATGGAACATTACCATCAATTAACAAGGCACGAGTGGTTTTAACCAGATGGCGATTCTTGCGCTCGGCTACACCATTTTGTTGAGGTGTATGAGGGCAAGATGTTTGATGAAGAATGCCATGAGATGAAAAGAAATGTTGAAATTGATGAGATAAGTACTCACATGCATTATCACTACGAAAAGTACGAATATGAATACCATACTGAGTTTTTATTTCATTATAAAATAACTGAAAAATAGGAAATAACTCAGACCTCTTTTTCATTAAAAATAACCAAGTACATCTGGAATAATCATCAATAAAAGTAACAAAGTACTTAAAACCCAAAGTAGAAGACTGACGACTTGGTCCCCAAACATCAGAGTGAACCACAGAAAAAGGAGAAACAACTTGACGTCTAAGACGACTCGGAAACGAACTACGAGTATGTTTCCCAAACTGACAAGACTCACAATTTAAAGTAGAAATAGACGATAAATGGGGAACCATCTTCTGAAGCTTTGCAAGACTAGGATGGCCCAGACGAGCATGGATAATAAGAGGAGAATCCACAGAGGAGCAAGCTGAAGAAGAGGGAACTAGTTGATAGAGGCCCTGAGACTCACATCCTTTGGTAATCTCCTTCCCCGAACTCCGATCCTGAAAGATGACAGAGGTTTTAGTAAAATAAACAACACAGTCAATGGATTTGGTCAAACGACTAACAGAAAGTAAGTTAAAAGGAGAATCGGGCACATATAGAACATGATCCAGAGATAAATTGGGTAAAAGAAGAACCGTGTCAATCCCCCTTGATTGGACCAGAGACCCATTGGCCATAGTAATCGTCGGAAAAGAACCAGTAGTACAAAGGGAAGTGAATAAGGACTTATTACCAGAAATATGATAAGAAGCCCCAGAATCAAGAGTCCAAGGGCCTGTAGAGTGCAACTAAGAGATGCCAGCAAAAGAATTACCAGAGGGAGCAATGGATGCAGTGGGACCTGATGTTTGCTTCTCAGACCACCAAGTCACAAATTCATTTAGAAGAGCAGCTGGAGGTTGTGCACTGGAAGGTAACTCTGAAGCAGAGGTACTAGAGAAAGCCTGAGCAACATGAATGAACAACGAGAGAAAAAATCAACGTTCCTTAGGCTCTGATACCATGTTGAATAACGAGAGAGAAGAGAGGAACATTGAAAATAATATTATGTGTATTGATATGAAGAAGCATTTACAATATATAGACACTCTAATGGGCAAAGCCCAAACCTAATACAAAAGAAATAAGGAAACCCTAATTACATAAGAAATAAGGAAACCCTAATTATACAATATATTTCTAACAATCATTATGTATGATATTAAGCGCAGTTACAATAACAACAGTTGATTAAAATACGGATAAACTTTTTACTTTTTCTCTAAAAAAAATACTATTTTCTGATTAAAACATTTTCCGTATTTATACACAATTCATGTTGTAATTATAACTCATACAAATTGCGAAAAACATCTAATCTTGCTTAAACATATTATACCACCATGAAGTTCCCATAAACAACATGGCTTCACACGACAATGATGATAGTTAATCACACAAGGTGATAATCTCTTACCAACATCGCCCAAACAAAATGGATAGAGCTCCGATTATTTATCGGACATCTAGGGATAATTCCCACATGGTATCTCAACATGATAAATAGTTCAATAAATACTAATACAATCTCAATTTTCCAAATAGGCATACCAATCCTTCCATAAAGGAAACAAGTCAGAATACACAATAGTCTAATAATTACATAACCAGGAACTTAGCAAATACCAAAAGCATGATCACAACCCTACATCCCACATACATCATAGGTGGTATAAAATAACACGATCATACATTAAGTTCCCTATGCATCATCAATACATGCCTCACAATAAGATTACATTTACATGCTCAGCAACAGTAATCCAAAATACTGTCTCAAAATATAAACATGTGTCCATCTATATCTATTGTGGCCTTCTGCCAATGAATGCTCCGACATCATCTATACTTGAAAGGGGATCCCACAACACAGGGTGAGATATACATATATATCTTAGTAAACTAATGGTCCTTTAAGGATTCCTCCGCCCAAGCTCACTTCAGCATAAAAGCAATAAACCACATGATGCAACATATACATACCCATGCTATGAAAATAATGCTCATCCAAACATTCCTCCAAAATTCTCATGCCGCAATAACAATGATCCTACTGGCCAGCTAGACACTACACTCTATGAATTACACAAGGGAACTCCTTGACATATAACTGGTGCATAAACATAGCATACACATACATATATCAAATGCATCACATCAAATCTATGCAATTACATATACTTTATAATACCACAACTCCTTCCGAGTCTGGTGGAGCTATCATGGGATTAACCCTAAGGTCCGAAAGCTTACCTGCAGTAGCTTTTCTATCAAATCCACCAACTCAAATCACAAGCGACAAGAAAATTCAAAGCTTGATCCAATGAAGATTCAAGTGCCAAACCCCATTGCTTGATCCAATGGCTGCTCACTTTTATCCCACCATTGAAGTCACTCCTAGAATTCAATGGCAACAACAGACATCAATCGCAAATAGTCAATTACTTGCATTGTAAAAAAACCACACTAAAACACATTTGATTTTGGAAAAAACCAAATCATTGTCCAAATGATGATTTAATCACATTTCTACCAAATATTTTAGTTCCTTAGCATACTTTCCAAAGGACCTAAGGCTACACAAGCCTTTAACCATGTCACCCATAAAAAAATGACAATATACAACCTAGAAATCAATGATATTCAAACTTGAATGAAAAGAAGATTTCGAAACATCAACTTACCAAGATTTGATCCAAGAACGTTCTCCAATCTTTGAATAATGTTAAACAAGTCTCCTTTGGTCTAAAAACCCACTAAACCATCACATATATAGAGGAAGATCTCTCCACACTAAAGCTTTCAATTACTTTTGAAATATAATTTATGTTGGTATCAAGATTCTAAGCAACTCTCAAGTTGGAACATTGTTGATTCATCAATCACACAAGAAGATAGAATTCAAGCTTTCCACCTATGGAGCTCACGGTTTCACGAAGAAGAAGGAAGAGAAATGGTTCTGTTTACGTTTTGAAACATAGATATATAAGAACTAATTTCAGTGTCCTTAAAGTTAAACTATTAAACACGTGTTCACAATCACGTCCTCTCATCCATTTAACTCATCTAACTTGACTTTAAACCTTCATTAAAAATATTTCATTATATTTCCCCCACTTATAGTTCATTAGACCATTAATTTCATGATTAAATCATTAATCATATCCCAAATCCATATTACTCAGGTTAGGGTTATTATAAAGCCTATAATTCATGAAGATATGATGCTTATTGTATGTGAATATGGAAGGTCACATGTTATGTTATTTTTGACATATTGATCGCCATGTTCCTACAATAAGGTCATATTGGATTGAGATGCTGGAATTGGAATATTATTTTCAAAATCGTGGACACGTAAATTTTTTTTTTCCCGTGTTATTAACCCTATAGAGTCGTTTTCAAATAAAATTATTTTTAAAATAAAATAAATTAATATATCCCAAGAAATTTTGTTAAAATCGAGATCTTAAGTAAAATCGGAAGGGGATTAAAAAAAATCATAAAACGTAAAATCGTAATGTAAAAAAATCGTAAAAACGTGAAAGCGTTTGGAATATTAGTAAAATCGTTTTGACGAAAAAAATCGTAAAAGCGTAAAATCGTAGTGATAAATCGAGATTTTAACAACAATGATCCTAAGTGGGAGAATGTTAATTTTTTATATATATGGGCAATATTAATTAATATTTTTTTTTGTATTTCTTAAAATAATCGGGTTAATAGACATTCCAATTTAATCTGCTATAATAAGCCCATTGTGATCATGTTAAGTTGGGCTTTTGGTATCTATTAGTATCGAGCCTAGTTAGACAGCACAATATAGACATTAGTGTCTGATTGAGATTCTGTGATGGGTAGAACCATCAGACACACTGCTGATTAGGAGTTTTGCTAGGTCCCCTATCAATCCTATTTATATTGGGGTTAAGCCTCATGAGCCGTCATGTTCCCACGCCATGGACTCCCTTTGACCTGCCTGACAGTGATATTAGAGCTGGGTTGGGCTTGAGTTAGCAGGTAATTGGCTAGAGGTGAGTTGAGTACTCGGGCTTGGAGTACTCAAAGAGATGGGGAATAACATATCAATGGTGACTTTTACACTTGAGGGGGAGTGATCTGGACCTCATAATGGCAAGATGAAGGCCCAGTCCAAAGAGAGGCCCAAATTAAGGGCCCAAAAATCATGACTTAACTCTAAAGTAAACACATACATCCCGCGTAGAAACTGTGGGCATCTCGCCAACTGAAGTGACAACCACTTGCCCAATTGTACAAACAATTGGGACTGACTAGATCAGCAGCTCAAAACCACTTGACCACCACATAAAACCAATAAAAGACAACACCTTCTCACCGCAACACCTACAAAGGCTAGCCTACTTATATGCATGTCGCCTACTATACAACTTGTGAAAGGCCACCATTAATTATGTACCAATGAAGTTGAACATTGCCGTACAAAGGCAGCATAAGCAATGCACCCTTCCATTATAAGTACAAAAACATTTAGCCAAGGTAAGATCATCTATCATTGAATACTTGAACCATATTGAATATTGAACTGGCTTGAGCGTCGGAGTGCCTTGCGATACACTCCCCAGTCTCTTCAACTCGCCCAAATATTGGAGTATTAGCCTCGTTATCTCGCCAAGGTAATCAGACCATCTCGCTAGCATCTTGTCATCTCGACAAGCATTCTTTTCATCAATATCCTCTACTAATCTCGCCCATTCCAATAGTTGTTGGACAGATCACAGAAATTGTTGAGAATTCAACTGTGAGTGATAAGACTTCCACATTAGAAAGAAATGGGGTTAGCATAAAACATATAAGTAAAATGATCTATAAACCCAATGACATAAGGTTCATAGATCCTTTTACTTATATGTTCTAACTTAACCCTTTGATAATAATTTTCTGCAATGGACTCCTTCTTCCTGCCTCACATAAACATACTAGCCTTAGCATAGAATACGACATGCCACATAAGCAATAGCCGGCATGTTCAATGAGAAACAAATACATAAAAGACAGAGATCATAGTAAGCAACGAGGAAAAAGTCTCTTAAGTCAAACAACATAAAATAATAGAAAAGTTGGTCATCTCTGCTTTACGTGTCTAGAATTCCGAATGAGTTATTGGACACCGATGATTAATTCCTCGTCGAAGAATGACCACCAAACAAACATTATTGGTCAAAATACAACTATAACCAATCTTCTTGGTCACCCATTTCTGATATCTTTTCAAGAGCTCTGTTGTTGTTCTCTGTTCATATATACTCCCTAAAGGAAGCACACTAGTTGTATCGAAAACTCACTAATCTTTGACAATAAGTAATCAAAGAAACTAGCCTCAGACATGGAGAATATTGGAAAGAGTGTTAATATCTCTCTTTTGAATTTTCCTGAATCCACTTTGGATTGCATTCTCAAATGGCTTTCACCAATGGAACTCATTAAAATGTCTGAAGTATGTACATCTTTAAGGGATAGATGTAGAAGTGATCATTTGTGGGATAACCACGTAAAGCAGAAATGGGGTAATGTCCTGGCCTCGGTGTTGCTGCTTACAAAGAGTGGCAATGGCATATAGCAATAGCAAAGGAGGTAGGAAGCAACTTGAATCAACAGATCAATCAGAATGGATCAATGGGGTCTTTCACTGGTGCTTGGCCTATGCTATACCTTGGATCATATTTAGAAGATTGTAACCATCTTAATGGTTCATTGTCAAATAACTTTATGATGACTTTGTATATCTCTCTCGAGAGTGGCAAGTTCTGGTTTCCAGCTCAAGTATATGGGGTAAAGGCTTCAATTAGCTAATTTCATCTTTTAATAGTTATAATCTTCATTAAGAAATTATTAATACGAATTTTTTTATAAATTTTTTTCATCTTTTACTTTATGATGACTTTGTATTTCTCTCTGGAGAGTGGCAAGTTCTGGTTTCCAGCTCAAGTTTACGGGGTAAATGCTTAATTTAGCTGATTTTATATTTTAAGAGTTATAGTTTTCATTAAGATATTCTTAATACGAATTCCTTTTATTTTTCTTCGTCTTCTTTCAGGGATTAGTCGTCAGCGACGCCTTAGTTCGCTATGATTCAAAATTTGATACCTTTCAAGCAAGGTAAGGGTCCTGAATAGTCTACTTAAGTATATATTCCTCTTGTTATTATAAAGAAGATATTTAAATTCTCGAATTTTATATTTGCTTTCCCAATAAGTTAACTAAATTTTTTTACTTTTAACAAGTTGAATTTAATAATAACAGTAGTGACTTTATTGGTTTGGATTTGGAGGGTTATTAATTTGAGTATGATACGATGACTGGTTGTGATGAAATGTATGATGTTTTTGTAGGAAATCTTAGATTTATGCGGAAGCGGTTTAGGACCTAGTACATTGGTATGTTTACCGAATCATCCTTGTTTCACAATTACCTCTCGGTGCGCAGGTCTCGTGTAGAATCTTCCCTTGTAGGATTCCTCTTCACGAACAGCTCACCTCAGCGCCGCAGCACGAACAACCTCTTTGAAGCTGGACTGTGGCAGATCTTCCAAACTATCTCTCGAGGAAGAAGGGGAAGTGTGTGGGCACTGATTAGATTCTGAGCTTGTCTCTTTCTCACAAAAGACCTCGGAGGCTGATGACTTAAGAGGTACTATTTATATGGGTTCCAAGAAATCCTAGCTCATTGGGCTCTAGGTTCCTTGGGCTCTTCTCATACTAATAACCCATTTGGGCTTTAGTAAAAGAGCAAACCCAACAATCTTCCACTTGCTCTTTTGGATACAAACTTGAGTCGTAAAATCCAAGATCACGTAACCCATAAGTCATCATCTATCCGAAAAATACCCCATCCCTTGTCTCAAGCTAGCTTGGGGATCTACCATCTGTTATTAATCAAGGCTTCTGATAATCAACGAATGATTATCTAATTCGGTGCTACTCCACTAAAAGCCCGAACTTGAACTCCAAGATTAACAACACTTATAACATGAATATGCATCGCCCCTTTGTAGAATGTCTATAATTGATTGACAAGTTTTCTGTAACTCAATCAATTATTTATTCCCTTGACTATGATAGTTTCTCTGATGGATTACAAGCACTGGCCAGTGTCTTTAATATCCAAGTACCAAAACATATCAAGGGGACATATCCTACAAATTCCATGTTGTTTATCTCATAAATACCGATAATCAAATAATCTCACTCCCAAAATACCGAGTTATTGGCCGTCAATAGATCGAACCTCACCCGTTGGTAAATCAAAGAATGAAAACTATTTGATTACCTATTTATAATAAACTCAGGATTAAGAGCAATCACATAACTATAGTTAACTAAAGATTTGATACCTTATGACAGAAAAACAACCTTAATCAAATCTCTCCTTGATCCTTTCAATGTGAATGTTAATTCACACCAATATTTTACAATGATTCGGACAAAATCATTTCATAAAATATTGCAGCCTGAATAAAGTGCCCAACTTTATTTAACGGCTGTGACTCCATTCATCAATTGTGAGATCCTATGATCATGTCCTCCATGAACGTATCCATATGATCATATACTCCACAATTTGATCCGGACCTTTATGTTTGTAAATAGTGCGCAAAATAAATAAATAAAACCTTATTTATGAAATTCAGAAAATGATTTTATTGTTTCATCGTCTTATTCCAAGAGCACAATAAAATCAATAACTTCCACTTGCTTAATGCAAGTCTGGGATCCTCCTAAGACCCAAAGAATTAACATGCCTCTCGAACACAAGTTCAGGCAAACTCTTAGTAACTGGGTCTACAAGATCCACTTCTAATGCTATCTGAGTTTAGTGAAAAACTCATAGCTCGAGGTTGATTTTCTTGATTCAATATCCACTTGAAATAACTGAATTTTTGAAAACTCAGCTTTTCAAGACTCCCACTAGAATATACCAGCATATAATCTCTCGTTCTCCAAAGATACTTGAGTACATGGTTAACAATAATCTAGTATTCTTCTAGGTTCAAAAATGGTACTATCTCACTACTCCCACTACGTGACAGATGTCTGGTTTAACGCCCAACATGATATGCGTGAGTCTACCTTTGCCAAAGCATAAGATATCTTGCTCATGCGTTCTTCCTTCTTAGAAGTCTTTGGTCACTCCTTAGGAAGATGAATTCCACATCTGAGAATTATAATTCTTCTCTTAGAATTCTCATGTTGAATTTTGGGTTTTGTCAATGTAAGTAGCCTGAGGTGATGCCAACAACTTATTCTTCCGGCCTCATAAGAGTTTTATACCAAGAATATAATTGGCTTCCCCAGTACTTCCATACCAAAACACTAACTTAGCCAACTCTTTATGCTTGATATTACCTCCACATTGTTTCTAATAAGGAGCATATCATCTACATAAAGTACCAGAAAAACTACTGTCTTCCATTGTATCCTTTACATACAAATACACATCATTCATCAAGGTTATCTCAAAATCAAAATTTTGATAACCTGATCAAAACTGATGTTTCAAGACCTGGATGCTTGCTTAAGTCTATGAAATAGACTTTCACAACTTGCATACCGTGTGTTCCTACTCATTTGCTATAAACCCTTTTGGTTGTTGTATATCCAACTCCCAAAATGAAATCTCATAATTGAGACTTATAGCAACTAAGAGAATCTGGATAGACTCAAGCATGGCGTCTGGCAAAAAATGCCTCCAAGCTAGCTTTGAAGGTTTTCGCCTTTGTGTCCATCCTCTCTTTGCCTTTTATGTCCACATGCACCTTGTGGGTTTTACCCCTCTTGGCGTCTTTACTAGGACCGAACGGAGTTGAAATACAAGTATTTCATCTCATTGTTCATAGCCTGAGCAACACTTGATCAACAACATCTTCTAGTGCATTATCGTAACTAGTAGGATCAATGTCACTCAACAAGAAACAACTTGATACTTAACAAGGTTCTCTCCCACTACGAACGTACTGCACTAGACCTTGTGTATTTATAGGTAAAACAAAGAGTGGGTCAAATGATGGATCTTCAATTTCTTGAGGATCCGCTTATCCTTGATACTGTTCCTTTACATGTGATACTAATATTTCTACTAGTTTCACTTATATATTATCATGTTGAATTTCCAATCATGGTTCTCTTGTTTGTTCACTTAGAGATATATCTATCCCCCTCTTGAACAATCAAGGGAACAGTGGATGAAGCTTCTAGATATTCTGGAAATTCTTGATCTGAGATAAATCTCATCAAGAATAACCTAACTTAAGAGCTTATAATTTCTTATCTAGTCCTCCTTTAAGAAAATCATGTGAGTGCTCACTTAGATTATCTTGTCCTTAAGACTAAATAAAAAATCATCCCTAGTTCTCTTAGGGTAGCCAAAAGATATGCACTCTTCCATACAAGATTCCATCTCATTTGACTATTGTTGTAGGACGTGTGCCGTAGCACCCTAAATCCGAATATGGTTTGATCTGGGCTTGCACCCTTTCCATAATTCTTTAGGTGTCTTTACAACAAACTTTGACGGAATCAAGTTAAGAAGGTACATTTCCTTCTCTTAGGCATCTCCCTTGAACAACATTGACAAAGATGAATAACTCAACATGATCTTCACCAAGTCTAGAAATGTTTGATTTTCGCATACTGCAACTTTATTCAACTAACGCGTTCTTAGAGTTGACAGTTACAAAAACTATCCCCTCTTAAATCAGGTAAAACCTGAACTTACCAGACAGGTAGCCAACACTTTAGTCAGACCAAAGTGTTTTTGATTTGAACACCTACATGCTTTTCTGCCTCAGACTAAACCTCTTGGAATTTCCAAAAGCTTTAGACTTATGGCGCACTCGGTTCATCTATCCAAATCCAGAGTAAACATTCATATAATGAAGTACTCATCACCTCTTCTGGACTGAACGCTAATTGGTCCACATACATTAGTATGTACCAGTTCCAGTTGAATAGTTGCGCAAACCTTTTTGGCCCTTGTAGGATTGCTTGGCCACTTTACCTTCCAAATAGGACTAGCATGTAGCTGTTAGTTAAAAGATTCTTGAACTTTCAGTCCCTCTTTTAACTAAAACATGTTTCCTACTTGAGATAATGTAACTCAATCACAAAGGCCAAAGTTATGTTTCATTTGAAACTTTTATTTCTTTGGTGAAATTCCTTGTTCATCATCCTTTCCATTCAACACAAAAATTTAGGGGGTATAGGACAAAGGTAATAAAGACTATTTAAACAATGTACCAGAAAAAACAAGACGAAGATGAACTTCGAAATGTAACTGAGGAATCAATTGCATTGTCAACCCATGTTTTACCCAAAACAACTAACAAAAATTGAATTCCTCTTGAAATCTGGAACAAATAAACAGTCACCCAAAACCATAGTCTTATTAATAACTTGTCATACTGCAAATGCAGACACAAGTTCCCAATTTCAAGCTTAAAATATCTATGTTCATTGCTGACAGGTATGCCATGTTTGAACTACTACAAAGAGTAAAAACATAATCAGTGATTCCTGAATCAATAATTCATTCACTGATCAGGCCTTGATATGCCCATGTCAGGTTCTTTTCATCACCTCTGGGCAATTTTTCTTTCAGTGTCCCTTCAGTTTGCACTTGAAGAACTTGCCATGCGGCTTCTTCATAGTAACTGGTTTGACAACTGATAACCAAGTTATTTTGTTCTTGTTACCACCCTTGGGTTTTTCCTTGGATTTAACAAGACTCTTAGCAAAAACTGCACCGACTGTATTTTGTCTAGCAGAACTGCTAGACGCAGCAAACATGTCATTAAGAGTCTGAAGCATTTCTACTCCACTCTTAATCATGTACACTTGCTTCTGCAAGTATTTGGAAAGACTGACAGTAACATAGCAGCGAACTACCATATCTGCCCTTTCCCAATCTGAGAAATGCATCTTAGTTTCCTTAGACGCATCCTCTGCAGGTTGCTATGGCCCTCGCATTGTCAGGACAAATTTTAGCTTCTATGTTTTAGAACAATATCAAAAAATTTGCTTTTCACTTATTCATAGTTGGTACCATCTAGAGGTTTTCGACTCAAAATCATTTCTAAGATATTTTCTGAAAAACATATAAAGCACACAATTACAAACAAATAATGCAATAAACAAACGAAGTGCGAGTAGATTCTCATAACTACTCTTGTTTATTGTTAACAATCCTTCAGTTTATCTTTACAAGGCTTACGATGGGCAAGTCACTTGTAAAAACCAAAATTGTTATTTGGGCCTTCAGTGCCATTGCCAGAGCCTCGATGGGAGGGTTAACAATTTTACCAAAGTTGAATGTAATTAACCATTGTTTAATTTCAAAATTATCCTTAGTGTCTAAGCATTGCCGACGATGGGCCGTACAATACTTTACTAAAATTTTGAAATTATTAAGATTTAATCTAGTGAAATCTGATTATACTTATCCGATGGGGCTTCAGCGATAACCATTTCACTAATAAACCCACAAATGGAGCCCGCAAGTTTTAAAATTAATTAATTTTTAAAACCTTCACCCATTCAACATTTTTGTTTGAGAATTTTCATAAGCCCAGTTGAATTCATTGTTTAATTTCAAAATTATCTTTAATAACTTAGTATTATCGACGATGGGCCGTACAATACTTTATTAAAATTTTGAAATTATTAAGGCCCAATAAAATCCAATCATGCTTATCCGTTGGGGCCTCACATGATTATTTTATTGATAGGCCCACAATGCGCCTGGAGGTTAAATTAATTTCTTAATTTAAATCTCCTCCCATAGATATTTAAGTCCAATCTAATAAAATCCAATCATGCTTATTCGATGGGACTTCACATGATTATTTTATTAATGGTCCTATAATGCGCTTGAAGGTTAAATTAATCTCTTAATTTAAATCTCCTTCCATTCAACATAAGCAACATTTTCTAATTTCCAAGAATTATTTAATGGAGAGTATCCTTTGTTCGATTTCAAAAACTATATAAGTAAGAGCGCCGATAAACGTGAACTAAGCTTAACATAATTTTGAAAGCATTAAGGTCCTGGAATCCGGTCACTTTACGTCAGCGTGTGCTCCAAACAATTATGATACATGAAGGTTGTATGCAGCGTGTGTTATTCCATGACCATTTTAGAAAACCCACAAATTACTCGCAAAATAAAAGAATTCTCTTAGAAAATTTTCTCTAATTATTTTTCTAGATTTAAATCATCCAAATAGCTGACTTAATTATTAATCTAGATTGCAACAATCATAATAATTATCATTTATGAGGATAATTTGAAATCAAAATAATTTCCATAACGATTATTTGTCTTGATATTAATTATCCAAAATTAATTAATTCAATTATTAATCTAGATTTTTAATAAAAATCATAATAATTATTAATTAATTTCTTAGGATGATTTAAAATCAAAATAATCCCATAATAACTATCATACTAGTCGCTGAAGACATAATACCTATTATGCTCATGCAATCATACAAGTTATGCAACAATATGGCACCACCTATTCTATATGGCATGTTATCGCAATAAAACATGTTATCAATCATATAATTTATACCAATCAATAAAAGCATTAAATAATAAATCATAATTACTTTAATCCATGGCCTTCCTATTTTAAAGAAAATAAAATAAAATTAAATTAAATAATACAACTTTGGAATTCGACTTTCGCCTAGCCTATAGTATCTGTCTCAAGCCCCTTTAGGATTTCAAGGGCCCAAAAGCCCAAAGACCCAATCCTTTGGCGAGAAACCCTAGGACGCGAAAGAGGAACCCTAGCCGTCAGGTCTGCCGCGCCGTCACCCGAAGTCAAATCAGGCTGAAACTCCAGGGGAAGGACCGCCACGTAGAGACGAGTGCACCGCCGCCAGAACCACCCAAAAAGGTGGCCGAACGCTCCCTCACTCTCCCATTCTTTGCCGGAGAGTGGCGACCACTTTCAGCCTCTTGTGGAGGCGCTTGGTGGTGCGTGGAGTCTCCGATGGCGGTGATCCACCCACCGTTGCGTTCGTCTTTCTGTCCTCTTTCCAACCATATATAGATCGCCCCATTCCGAGATCGGTATGTCCTCGAAAAGTCTCCGACAGTGCTGACTGCGCATCTTCCTCGCGATTTCTCGATCTTGAACTTTTACAAAATATTGAAAAAATACACAGAAATTCCAAAAATAAACAAAAACAGCAAGGAGGAAACCTAATCATATGGGATTAGCCTCCTTGTTACAAATCGAGAAATACATGAGAGACCCTAACCATGGATTAAAGCATTTTTACCGATTAAAATTTAAACTTTATGAAAATGAATTATAAAATACACATGCTAGATTCATACCATAATCCTAGAAACCTAGGTGCCACATTTCAAGAAGCAAAACTAATTACATGAATAGTGAAACTAGATTCACATACCAATGTACAGCCAAGGCTCTGATACCAATTGTATGAAATCTTAGATTTATGCGGAAGCGGTTTATGACCTAGTACATTGGTATGCTTACCGAATCATCCTTGTTTCACAATTACCTCTCGATGCGCAGGTCTCGTGTAGAATCTTCCCTTGTAGGATTCCTCTTCACGAACAGCTCACCTCAGCGCCGCAGCACGAACAACCTCCTTGAAGCTGGACTGTGGCAGATCTTCCAAACTATCTCTCGAGGAGGAAGGGGAAGTGTGTGGGCACTGATTAGATTCTGAGCTTGTCTCTTTCTCATAAAAAGACCTCGGAGGCTGATGACTTAAGAGGTACTATTTATATGGGTTCCAAGAAACCCTAGCTCATTGGGCTCTAGGTTCCTTGGGCTCTTCTCATACTAATAACCCATTTGGGCTTTAGTAAAAGAGCAAACCCAACAGTTTTTTAGGAAACAAAGTGGTGGTTGGGGGTTTATAGGGAACGATATCAAATGGGATAAGCTGAGATCTCCACCA
The DNA here is from genome assembly GCF_033153095.1 of Gastrolobium bilobum. Classification (NCBI taxonomy): domain Eukaryota; kingdom Viridiplantae; phylum Streptophyta; class Magnoliopsida; order Fabales; family Fabaceae; genus Gastrolobium; species Gastrolobium bilobum. The sequence continues at coordinate 117,252 of NW_026897571.1, forward strand.
GTTGACACCCCTTCATTTGTTCGTCATGTCTCTGATTGTTTTGAAGATTTAAAGCCAGGGGATCATATTGAGATCCAATGGAGAATAAGCACTGAATTTCCTTTTGGTTTGTTTCTAAGCTCTCAAGGACCTTAATCTTTTTGAAAACTAAACTAGCCATTGCCACTTCTCTGTATATTTTAAGTTGAAAACAACCATAGGATCAGATTTCGCAAGGTTTTTGTTCGACCGAACAAATATACACACGTTATCGGAAAACAAAAAAGAGAGAAGGAAAAAAATAATAGAGACACAAATTTATCCTGATCTAATGTGAATTATGCATTTTGTTTACAAGGGAATATAAATAAGCTTAAAAATCCTAAGCAACCGTAGTTATTAATGAACTTAAACCCAAACTATTAAAAAAAATAAAAAAATAAAAAAAACTCGAGGCCTATAACAATACAGACTTTTTTTGCATTTTTCTGCATCCCACCAAAAAGAGTCATCATTTGAATATAAAATAAGAGTTATAGCCAACAAGTTTAACGTATCAATTTTCTAGCCACTAGTTTTGAGCTAATGGTAAAGGATTTGAATAATTTGTATAAGATTATTGGTTCATACATTAGTGCCACAATTATATCCAAATATTAATTTTCTTTTGTATTACATGTTATCTTTTCTAATCTGTTCTGTTATTTGATCATAACTTTATCTTAATTCTCAGCGGGAAAATGAATAATTAAATATTAAATGAGGTTTGTAATGTTCAAATTAAAGAGAATGGTTTGCAGATTGGTGGTGCGCTGTTATTAGTCACCCGGACTCATGTAATGAGAATGTGAATCACTGCCGCTGTCATAAGTCTGGTGAGAAATCTTTTGCATTAGTTGGTTTGTCTCCTTTAGACACATTATTAGTTAAGCTTATTACTTAATTTGATCATTCTAAAGTGACGATTGCTCGTTCCAATTATAAACTTTTATTTTATCGAAATAATAATAATAATATAATTAATAAAATGGAAAGTTGACTCAAAATATAATTAAAGTAAGTCAGATAATTAATATAAATGACTTAGTGTAAAACAATTACACAAAAGAAAATAGAACACGCACATATGGAACCATAAAAAAGTACAAGAGTGTAAACACAATATTTGTCATTGTTAACTAAACTTTATTGTACATTAATTGAGTGATTTCCAATTCCTTGGTAATTAAAACAGGATTTTTTACTAGGTCTTTTATTGTTGTTTACATGACTAGTTTCCTGGAATTGCAGTATATCAATTTATTTATAACCAAATTTTTTTAAGTAGCGTTTTTAAATTACACTACAAGGTGGCTAATAGTGTCATAAGTGCATCATCATGGAGATCAAAAAATGAAAACAAAATAATAATAATAAAAGAAATTACTATAAAGAAAGAAAAACAAAAAATGTCGGCATCCTCATGGGTCATCGTCGCCATGTTCCCAAGCAACGAACTAGAATCAGAACGATCCTTTGATGCTGGTGCTGGCGCTGGTGCTACATGAGGTGGTGGTTTATATAGGATCCTGAGGTGAGTAATAATAGCCTAAAGTTGTGCCTCCATACTGTCCTACCTCTCCATAATCAGAGTTTGATTCTGTGCTTTCTCATGAAATTACTCTAATGTACTCGCACGCTGAGAACGGCCACGTGCTCGGCTCGGCCCAGAAGCAACAACAACAGGGGAATCTAGATCAGCATCATCTGGCAGTAGGCGACGTAAATAGTCAACAATTTTTAGAGTGTAGCTCTCTCGACAAATCTTGCAGTCTGGTGGACTAACCACCCCAACACTCAAACATAAAGTTTGGATCAGAGAGTTGTGACCTAGGGCAACATTCCCTAGGCGCATAAATACTGTCTCATAGATGGAATTTTCCAGTAGGGAGAAAACGTAAATCCAATCGTGGGTCATGATAGTGCAAATAAGAGCCACTCGACGGAGATTAAAACCGAAATAATGTATCATTGGTAATAGGTTATATACACTGAACCTATACCATAACTTAGCATTTGGAAGTAAATCATCATGTTTAGTAAGACGAGGCAATGATGGGTCTATAATAGACATCTCCCAAGTGGTGCCAGGCTTGACGATCTTTCACAAAATATGTTATTAAGGGCTGTTTGGATCCTAATCCAGCCTTGCTCTCACAGCCATTGGCTGCTCAAAGGTCTCTGTCAATTATAATAATCTAAACGAGTAAAATGAGTAATTAGGAATTATTCCATGATCATGAGAGGTTAACTAGATAAGAAATCTAATTATGAGATTTTAGTCATTTTTCGGGCTCCTGAAATTCATCATCTTTGACTTCGGTTTGCTTCTATTTGCCTTTGTCATCTCCGTTACAGTCCTTTTTCCTGTGGTCCTTCTTCGGGATTGCACTCCTGCTATGGCTTCATTGTTTGCGTTTGCCGCTCCTTCTGCCTTGAGTATGTATCAGGTACTGTTTCAACTTTCCTTCCATGATATGCTTTTCTATCGCGTCTTGGAGGTCCAAGCTCTCATCCATGGTATGTCCGTGGCCATCATGGCACACATAATACTCTAAGTGATCTAGTCTGCCCTTGTTCTTGATAGGTGCTGTCCTCAGCAATGTATTAGATCAAAGATAGAAGCAATGATGAATTCTGTGGAGAGAAAAACATGGAATACAAATATTTTAAGAGATCAGACTGCTATGCATATATGTATAACTTCATTGTTGAAAAACTCTAAACAATGCTTTTCAGTTTTATCAAGAAATTCAGATCGTAGCTTGAATGTTCCTCTCTGGATAAATATGTAACTCTCATCACTCACCTAATGCTCCTTCACCTCTCATGGCCGATGGTGTTCCAAAAATAAAACTAAGCACACACCTAATGCTCCTTCACCTCTCATGGCTGATGGTGTTCCAAAAAAACAAAAGCTTTGTGAGTTAAACTTCCAAAAATCATAACTTGAGCTATATAGCTCTGATTAAGGTGTATGATACCTTGTTGGAAAGCTAAGGAAGTCTAAAAAAAATACTAAAATATTGGAATTTATCGATATACAGTTCATCCCCAACTTCAGTTTGAATGAAGGTAACTCAAGTGAAAAAATATGGAAACACTAATTTGAGCCTTATTGGTGATGGGAACCACTTGGGTATAATAGATAAGTGTTGTAAAAGGTATTTTAGAAGCTTGATTGGGTCATTCTAAGAGCCTACGTAAGGTAAGCATCCTTAAATGATCTAACTAATGAGTTTAAGAAATTACGGTCTTAACTTGTGTATTGGCATAAAATTGGCAAAAATGTAAAGAAATGAAAGTAAGCGATAAAATATATGCCTTATGTAAAATCATGGCATGGTATCATTTTATTGATTTTTATTTTGGATTCCTTCTATAGGTGTGCCTAGGGACTGAGAGGGTTTAGATCCTGTTGGAGCTATATAAATAACTTGTGTTACAAGTAAACGAACTGGTAAAGCTTCAAGAGGTAAGCTTTATGTTTAAGGAGTCTTTTCCTGCTTGAGTGCTCCACCATAGTTAGTGAATTATGGTTGGATGGTATGATTGTTTTGATGCCTTGTATAGATGCATTCATATAGAGATATTTGATAACATGATATGACTTGTTCTGATATGATTTCTGTATTGATTGTATGGTACACTGATGTCTTCTTGGGGTTTCCCTGAGATTGACGATGTACGCCTCTGATATGTTCTGGTTCCGCTTGGGGTCCTCCCTTGGGAACACGTGCGTTGATTTCCGCTTGGGGTCCTCCCTTGGGAATGACTGCGTACGCCTCTGATAAGATATGTATAAGTGCTTTGTTCTGTTATGATATCTGTTATATGTTGCATTGGTATACTCTATATCTGACTTTCATGCAGGAGTGAGCCAGGGGTATGGAGAATTCTCTATAAACCTGGAGCTTATTGAGATTGTTATCTCACCCCTCTTTGGGGACATCATTTCAGGTTCTCAGATTCCCGGTGAGCCCTTACTAGGCAGGGACGCGACCCGTGGTTGAGGTGTTTGGACGGACCAGATTTTGAGTAGCTGTAGGCTACTACTATTTTGGAGTGTATTTATGTTATTTAGTATTTTAGCATTTTGGTGGATCATGATGTCTGACCCTTTACTTTGTATATGAACTGTATATGTTTTGTACATGACTTTCAGTGCATGTACATTTGTGTATTCAGGCATGTTGATATGACGATGTAGTATTTAGTTATGTTTACGTGTTGGATTGCATGCCGTTAGATATAGGGGCACAGAGCCCAGTTATGCATTCACCCATGGATGAGTATATGATTTTATATGGATGTTTGGTACTACTGAAAGTATATACTGTATAAAATGTCTATCAGGAACTCTAGAAAGTGGGATTGGAAACTCCCTAGTTGTCCGATTTACAGAGGTTACTCTGCCCGATTTTTCGTCTCCGTCGAAGAAGAATTAAACTAGAAAAAAAAGAAAAAGTCAGCTCGTATTTTCGTAAGTTAAGTCTTCCGCTATTTCTGTTTGTATCATATGCATGTTAATTGAACCGACTCGAGACGAGGATGTTACAGCCATCATGGAGCACATAATACTCCAAGCGATCTAGTCTGCCCTTGTTCTTGATAGGTGCTGTCTTCAACAATGTATTAGATCAAAGATAGAAGCAATGATGAATTCTGTGGAGAGAAAAACATGGAATACAAATATCTCAAGAGATCAGACTGCTATGCATGTATAACTTCATTGTTGAAAAACTCTAGACAATGCTTTTCAGTTTTATCAAGAAATTCAGATCGTAGCTTGAATGTTCCTCTCTGGATAAATATGTAACTCTCATCACTCTACTGTTTGAAGGTTTCACACTCATTCCTTCAGTGTAGTAGTAATTCCATAGGCTTGATCATATTCTCAAATTCCTAAGATTGAGGAACCCATTTGACATGCATAGACCGATCAAAAGGTCTTTGATATGTTATAACTTAGCCTGGTTTGGGGGTAAGAATCTTTTGGACAGAGGCTAATTAATTTGAGACTGAAATACTGAGATTTCTAACACTACTTCCTTCTCAATCTTTATTTCTGCCACTTTTTGTCAATTCGGGATTCTTATTCCCTTTTTCAATACCTTTTTCTTTTCTTTCCTTGTTTGCATATGTTTTCTTTCTTTCCTCTTTCAAGTTGCATTTTGCATCTTGCAGACCATTCTTCTTTTCCCTTTTTCATTTACTTAACGTTTTCTTTTGAGAAGTATCTTGACTCTTTTTCTTTGGATCATCATTTCAATCTCTCTCAAGGTGTGGCAATGGAAACAGGGTTAAGTAATTTTTCATCAGGTTTTTGAAAAAAAAAATTGGTCTAAATCTCAAAAGGGCTAAACAATGGAAAATTCTTTTAGGTAGGCTATTTGGCTCTAAGTTAACAAGAATATGTGCCTTTATCATGTCAGTAATTAAAATAAAAAAATAAAAATTCCAATCTCAAAGATCGAAAGTTAAGACTAATATTGACGTAATTAATTTCCGGCAACGGCGCCAAAAACTTGTTGCGAAATCGACAAGTATACCGTTCGTTTCAAGTAATAAAAGTGATAAGTAAAGATCGTTCCCTCGAGGATTAATGCACCAAGTATTAATTTAACTATTCCCCTTAAGTTGGAAAAGAAAATTGTTTTGATTGTGAAAGTGATTGATTGTTGTAATTTAAAAATAGAATTTTAAAAACAATAATATTAAAACCCATTCAAGAAAAGATCAAGAACGTCACGAAAAATATGAGATTGAATAAAATTGTAAAAAGACTATAGCCAGGATGCACTTCACCTCCGATTCTCCCTTGTATTCCTATATTGTATTTTATAATTAACTAATTCGTTTGCTCAGACAATTTATTATTTCCCTATAAAATAGTTGAACCCTAATGTCTTAGTGATTTCAATCCTTTAACCCAATTAGAATCCTAGTGTCCTAGTAATCCCTCTTGAATTAAGCATTAAGCAAATGAATTAAAAGTCTGCAATCTATGTAAGCCTATGTCTAGGTCATGCACAAATTGTTATTCTACCCTTGTCCAAACTAAATCTCCAATATGTCTATTGTGAGTCCTACCCCTCAAAGCCCTATAATTAGAGTGGCCAATTCTAATCAGGATATGAAAAAATTAACACAGGCAGAATAAAACAAACTAACTAATTAACTTATAAAAATAATACAGAAAAAATAAAGGATTCACATCGGGTTTGTGATCCCAACTACAAAAAGAAATTAGCCAGACATATTTGGCTTAAACAAATTCAAAGAATAAAAATTGTTCATAAACTAAGAAGAAAAGAAGAAGAATAATAAAAACTCAATGGTCTTCAGTCTTCAACTCCAGTGGAATCCTGATCTCCAGCGCGAGTCTCCAAGAATTCTCTCAATTCTCTGATCCTCACAATTCTCTCCAGCCAAAGATGTCTGTCTTTGGGAGTCTAAGTCTCTATTTATAGAGTGTGTGCCCTTGCTTAGAAATCTTGATCAAATCTTCATCGTATATCTTGGTCCAATGTCCTTTGATACAGTCTGAATCAAGGTTAAAAATCACCACGCACCTCCCGCGCTACTAGGGCCAGTTCTGCGCTAATAGCGTGGGAGTATTGTTCTTGAATCAGTAGCTTGGCGCTACTAACGTGAATCCCGCGCTGATAGCGCAGTTGGCAAAATTGGCTGGCACTGATAGCGCCAGTTCCACGCTAGTAACGTGGAGGTTCTGTCTTAAAAAGTTCATCTGGCGCTACTAGCGCCAGTGCCGCGCTAATAGCGTGGGGCTTCAGACTTGTGCTTCCAATTTGGGCTTTTTTTGTCATGTTTTCCTACAAAATTAGAAGAAAATCAATATCATGACATTTGATTGAGATTTATCAATTTAATAACAATTATAGCCTTTTTTTTATCCAAGATTGATCAAGATTCTTTCTCTTTTTGGCTTAAAATCATATATATGTTGGAGGCATATCAATAGGTCCCGACCTTTCAACATTCCTGAGCTTGGATTGAGTGACGTTCCTCCATATCTAAGCCCTGTAAACGTTCAAAGGAGTGTAACTATCGAACTTGGCTCTCAAAAGGCGCTCTTTTGGCACTCTGGAATGGGTATTGACCTCTTTCCTAGGCCCCTGCCGATCCCTATCTTTGTTTTTATTTTATTCAGAATCTAACGAAGAGGGCTTCGGCCTCTGACCTCCTTATTAGTGGTTGCATAGGCTATCGCCATTTCTTCCATGTCCAAATATCTGTGACCTCTTTCTGAACTCTTCCAGGTCATTGACTGAATTTTTGTATATTGATTTGGCCAGAGAATAATCTCCATCTAGCCCGACAATAATGTAGATGTACGTTATCTTATAAGTTTTGTACATTGAAGTAGCCTCCTTAACGCGATCTAGATAACTGCTTAGTGTTTCTCCTTCCTATTCCCAGACTACACCAAAAGCGTATGCCGACATGGGGTGAGCCTTACTGGTGGCAAAGTTGAGCCAAAAAATTTGTGCAAAGTCTTCGAAAAAATTGATGGAGTTCTTGGGCAACCTAATGAACTAGGTTATGGCTAGTCCAATGAGAGTGGAAGCAAACTTTCGGGCAATGATAGGTCCTTCCACTCCATTAACAAACATCTCAGTGATTAAGGCTTCTAGGTGAGCTTCTGAATCCTAACTACCATCGTACTTCTTCATGCCCGCCTTTCTCCAACCCGGCAGGAATGTCGCGTTCATGACTCTGTCTGTGAATGGGCTGTTGTTTTGCCCGCCCCTAGTATGTCATCGTTGATAGTCCTCATTTCGGCCAGACCTATTATCATTAACCCGACCATTACCTGCACCTCAGCAATTGTCTTGTCCCCCATTTTGGACATTACGCCCACCTCATCCATTGTTGTTAAGTTGGCCATTATTATCTTCCCCCTTTTGAACCTCATGGCAGTTCTGGTTATGGTTTTCAGCACGGTTGTGCTCCACATTGTTAGCATTTTTGTCTAACATCCTGTTCTCCAGCACCTCCGTCCTACGAGCATCCAACTGATGTTGCACTAGGAATCTATTTTCCATCTCTTCTATCCTTCTCAAGATAACATTGAGAGCAGTTTGGGAAATTCAGTTGTCCTCACCGAGTTATGACTCCTGATGGACGTGGGGGGATGGTCTACTGCCTGGTTATCTGGGTTTCGTGCCGATGTAGAGTCTAACTCAGCATCGCTCATGTGGATGTCCTCTGCCCCCTGTGGCTGACCATTCTGAGGCTGGTTATTAGTGAGGGCGAGGGCAGTGATTGCGGAATATTGTTGGCAACAATGCGTGTGTGCTCCATTGTAAGATGGGAATCGAAATTTGTCGATCCCCTCATACAATGCTAATGTTCGATCCGAGTGGATTAAGAATGTTCACCCAATGGGTGACAAATCAATATGGGATCTGTACGTTCACGAGTATCTATGAGAAAGATACCACAAGGATGTATGGATCACTATGCACCGAACAGTAAATGACATAGCCAAAATGTGAGTATGTGTACAGTGATAAAAGAAGTAAATGGTGGTAGCTCAGTTGGCGCATGGGAGCTGAGCATGTGGGGGTGAGGGCATGTGTTCGAACCTCCCCAGTACCACCTTTGGGAGGGGTTTAAAGCCTTAATCCTGGACCCGCCCCGAATCGGACTAATCGCGAAGCGATGAACCGATGGAATATTTCCAAAAAAAAGAGAGGAAGTAAAGATGATCCAAAAGTGTGTACATGATGATATATAGTGACTCCTATTTATAATGAGTTACCTGGTTAGGCCTCCATCCTGTTTGTTATGAGATTGTTACGAGGTCTTATCCTATTGTAGGGATTATGTCTTTGGTATCTTTATCCATCAGTGATATGGTGTTTATCTATTTGTTGGGTTGTTAAGATGAGGACCTAATATCTAGGTCCATAACAGTTGAAAATGAAAGAGAAAAGACATAGAAGCTATCATAAAGGAAAAAAAGAAGGCTACCCCTATATTTTCTGTTGTCAATCTGTATTTGCTTAGTGGGAGTGGATTTCATGAGGTCATATTAAAGTTGGTAATCCACTTCCTCATTCATAAGAGGCCTTGATATGCTTTCTATCTAGGAACAAAGCAAAATTCATTTTCATTCAACTTCATATGTATTTAACATGACTAGCATACTTTGTTTTGCTGAAAATGTATAAGCTTCCGTGACACACATTGCGAAGAGCCCAGCATAATTTTTTTTGGAATATTATTTGGTCTTCAAAATCTTAGTGATATCAAAGTGGCCATTAAATGATATATATATTTTTTTGGTAAGCTGTCCTTTGAATGATATTTATCATTTTATGACATCGATTTGATCTCAACAAATACAACTTTTAATTAGAATATTTATTTTAAATTTTTTTTATCGTTTGTTGATAAAATTGATGCAACAATCTTTCAATGACTAAACGTCTAAACCAAAGATTTACTTTATAGTTTTTGTTCGTAAGTAGTTGTCTTTTTGTTTTTTATTTTATGCATGTCTTGAAAAATAATGAATTATCCTCCATTATTTGGATTTTCAATAACTACAACACGAGGCATCTTTTATATCACTTGCGTGCCTAACTTTCCAACAGTAGACAATGACAAGCAACTCAGCTAATTTCGTGATTAAAGAGGTTTTCTTCATATTTTATTTCATTTGATGTCTAAACCAATGTTAAGAAAAAAAACATTTAAAATATGCCATGTCGCTGTCCTAATTTTTTTTTCTATTTATGTAAAAAAAAGAATAGAGAAATACTGTCTCAAATAACAAAAGATTTGTTATTTGGGATAGTTGATCCGAAAAAGACCATATCTTTAAATGCTCTTTTTTGTTTTGTTTGAGATAATATCTTTAAATGCTTTGAAACACGCAAAAGTTGCAATTCCTTTTCAAGAGTTCTGACCTTGTGCTCTGTTCATAAATACGCCTCTAAGGGAAGCACACCCTTTGACAATAAGTAATCAACGAAACTAGCCTCAGACATGGAGAATATTAAAAAGGGTGTTAATATCTCTCTCTTGAATTTGCCTGAATACATTTTGGAATGCATTCTCAAACGGCTTTCACCAATAGAACTCATCAAAATATGTGAAGTGTGTACTTATTTAAGGGATAGATGTCGAAGTGATCATTTGTGGAATAACCACATAAAGCAGAAATGGGGTAGAGTCATTGGTGATGTTGCTTACAAGGAGTGGCAATGGCATATCACATCGGCAAAGGAGGAAGGAAATAACTTGAACCAACATAGCAAAGAGAATGGATCATTGGGGTCTTTCAGTGTTGTTTGGCCTTTGCTATGCATTGGATCATATTTAGAAGATTGTAAGCATCTTAATGGCTCATTGTCAAATAACTTTATGATGACTTTGTATTTCTCTCTAGAGAATGGCAAGTTCTGGTTTCCAGCTCAAGTCTACAGGGTAAAGGCTCCAATTAGTTATTTTCATCTTTTGTGTGTTATTATTTTCACTGAGAATTTTTTTTGTGAAATTCTTTATATTCCTTGTTTCAGGAATTATCGGTTAGCCACGCCTTAGTTTGCTATTATTCCGAAACTGATACCTTTGAAGCAAGGTAATGGAAGAATGACAATACTGAACTTCTGCTACTCTATTATATTAAAGATTTTAACAATTTCAAAGTTTATAGATTATGAATAGTCTTTCGCTAAAATCAGTTTTGCTCTCCCAACACAGCACATAATAGCACATCTGGTAGTTTAAATCTTAATACCCACGTTTTTGACCAGAAAATCTAGTTTAAATCCCTTTTCACACTTTACAAGTAATATTTAGTAAGGTTTTTAACATGAGAATAAGAAATCACAGTATAAACAATTAAATAAAAATTCGTAACATTTAATATGTTAAAAATTCCGAAATATTTAATTGTTCTTTTTTTTTTTGGGAAATTAAGGTGATTTAATACAAATAAATAAATGTTTCTTAGGGTGGGCCAGGTTAACAAGACCCATTTAATAATAAATTTAGTGACTTAATTGGTTTGCTAGTAAATTTGAGTATGAACTTTGTAATTTAATGCATAATTTCTTTAAGGCAACAAAATGGTGGTTGGCTACGAATGGGGAACATTGTCCAATGGGATAAGCTGAGAGCTTGCTCAGTTGAAATCTCAGCATGTGTTCGATACGTCTCTGATTGTTTAGAAGACTTAAAGCCAGGAGATCACATTGAGATCCAACGGAGGTTAGGAAGACATAATTATTATGGTAGTTTTCTTGCCACCGCCACTTCTCTATCCAATTTTAATTTGGAAACTTTAATAGGACATTTAGGTCAGCATCACGTTCATATGCAATATTCATTATCTTTTGGTTTGCATGTTAACTTCTATTCTATATGATTTCACCTTAAAGGGGTATTTGTTTCAAGTTTTTGGAGAGGATTACCGGTAATCCTTCTTTCGTAAATGTAATTACCACGTTTGGTAGAAGGAATAAATTACGATTCCCGGATATCCAATGATTACCGGTAATTTGATTTATAAAGAAAAGTCACTATTCAGATTACCAAAAATAATATGGTAATTCGGAATACCAATCAGAATACTAAGTAAAGGGAAAACACAACAATAAATTTTGAGACAAAAATACTCCAATACACAAAATAGTTTGGGGTTATTTTTGTAAAATAACCTCATATTCCAAGTCATATTTCGTTCTAAACCAAATATGGAATCAATAATTTTTATTTAATATTCCCAGTAATATTTTGGCCAACCAAACACCTCTTTCATAAGATTCCAAGTAAACTCAATTTCTACTGTATTCCCATTAATCATGATTCCCGGTCACCAAAAAATTTCTCTTGTACCAAACACACCCTAAAATGATAAATGTTACTTAAGATATTATCGTTGTAATTGGATTAGTTGATGATTCGAAAGATTATGATTACTTAGATATTTATTAGTAGGGAAGGGTTATATTTATAAAAAAATTTTGTTTACAAACTCTTACAAATTACACTATGTCTTCTCGAAAGTATACTAGGTTAAACTATATACTTCCAGGAGTTCATAGTGTACTTTGCAAACATTTGTAAATTTTTTTTTGTAAACGGACCATTCCCCTTATTAGTATTTATATTGGATCCTCTCATGTCTTAATTTTATATAATCATTTCATGTGAAAAAATTTAGTCACTGACAAATCAACAATCATATTCATTGACAAATCATTCTTGTAATCATCTTCAAGATGTGAAAGGATCCATTCACCAATAGCATTTCTATCATTTCTATATTTTTCTTTATTATTTTCATTCTATCATGTCTATATTTTTCTCTTATTACATTTCTCTCAAATTCTATTCTCTATCTCTACCAAGTTCTCTTAAACAAGGTTTATCAATTATCACACAGCAATGTCTAATGAATGGTTTGCAGATTGGTGGTATGCTGTTATTGCTCACATGGACTCATGTAATGAGACCGAGAATGACTGCCGCTGTCGTTACTGCGGTGAGATATTTTATTGCATTATTTGGTTTGTCTCGTATTCACTCACGTGTTATTATGTTCAATTAAACTCTTAATTTGATTATTCCAAAAATCCGATAATTTTTCACTCCGGTTAATTATGAAAATGACCCAGTTGATTATTCTCTCTTTCTTTTTGTTTTTGTCTGATTTCATCACATTAGTTTGGCAGCCTTGAAATTTTAACCCTACTACGACATGATTTCAAATTATATCAGCAGTCTCCATTATAATTGAGCTATTAGATAAGCACGTTTTATGCTTATAATTTGTTTTGGTGACAGCTACGTTAATCGTGGAGTTCAAACAATACTGTCAAGGGTCAAGCATGAGACGAATAAAGCTACTGAGAAACAGGGAACAATGTGAAGAACAAGCCGAATACTATGGAGGAATTAGAAAGCTTCACAATGAGGAGGAGATCGAAAGATGGAAGAAGCTCTTACCACTTCATCTTATTGAAGACCATCACTTACAAGCTTAAGCGGTTGAATTGAATTGATTGTTTGTTATGATATAAGAATCAAGGTGATCATGGGTCACGACTTTGATCTTCACCCCAGCCCATCTTTTAGTAGAATTAGTCTATTACATAGTTTTACGATGCAGAATGTGTCTCTTCATTTTTTTTAGTTGAAGATGGTTTACCATAAATGTATTTTATTAAACAAAAAAATGAAGATGGTTTCAGAAAATAAATAATGAGGATTAAGAGACTAACATGTAGTTTAGAAAAAATAAAATAAGAATAAACTTCCTGATACATATAAATTAAAGGAAGTCGGTTGAAGTGTAGACACATGAATAATAAAAAATTTAATGACAAACATAGTTTTACGATGCAAAATGTGTCTCTTCATTTTTTTTAGTTGAAGATGATTTACCATAAATATATTTTATTAATTTTTTTTCGTAATCAAACAAAGAAATAAATATTTCCAAATTTCAAGTAATAATCGAATTATTGTATATTATTTATGGGAAATAGAAGTATAATGTTGTAGGAAAGTTGTTAGGTTATGTTATAGAGATAGAGATTGTGAGACCCACACTTGTTTTGTTTTTTTGTTTTTTGAAAACAAGTGTGGGTTCCACAATACCTATCTCTATAATATAACCTAACAACTTTCCTACAAATTATTTTTCTTTTTCCCATTAATTATTGTAAAGATTAACTTCAAAAGAAGAAGGAAAACAAACACAAAAAATTTAGATTATATTAAATATCATAACGTCAAATAATTAATGTTTAACCTCATGTTCAACGTTAGACAATCATCCATAATTGTTCAATCAAATGTTAAATAAATATTAAGACATTGTATATTTCCTAACTGTGTAATAATTCTCAAATATATAGTTCAACAACACCCAAAACAGTGTTGATGATACATAACTTCTTTTCCAGCAACTCTGTCCATACACAACTTCTCTTTCTCCATCAAGGTGTCTCTGACTTCAGCAATAGAACTAATTAAAAAAAAATTATTGGGGTCACTATACTGTATTAATGATATAGAATATAGAAATAATATGTAGTAGAAAATTATAAGCTCACAAATAGTGGGTAAGTACTACTTAACTCTTTCTCTATCTTAATTTTTTGTTAGGATGGTTAACAGAACAATTAAAATCAACAGTGACTACAAAGTGAGTGAAATATCAACAACATCGACACTATCATATGTTTGACTCTCATCACCATGGTAAGATATTAAAATTGTATAAAATTATGAAACATTATACAAATAATGCAAAAATCATTTAATTGATAAAATTTGATTTTAATTTAAAGATACCACAACTCTTTTCGAATCTGCTAATACAACATCAGTGTCGCAAGCATTATCAAATACTGATTGATCCTGAAAATTAAAAATTTGTAAAATTAATACAAAGTACTAATATAATCAAATAACATTTGAAAACAAAAACAACATACATTCAAGTCAACATGCTCACGAACACAACCATATTCTTTTTTCTACCGGAGACAACATGCTCACGAACTTCCCCAATTCCCGACAGTAAATTAATGACGTCTACGAAACAAAGAAGTTGGACATATGGTATCAGAGACAAAATATATTACCTACAAAATAAGGACAGATAAATGCTTCTTTCTCAATAATGTCAAAAACAACAAAATCGAATACATTGGAAGAAAAAATAGCATCAACAATCAATTTAACATCTATCCTCAAGTTGAAAGACAAAAAATAGTCATGCCTAGTTGGCCTGAAATTGTCATTATTCAAACCAACTACAAAATTTTAGATAAAATAGATTTTCCTTCACGAATTTTATTTCGGACTAGTAAAGAACCTTTCACAGTAGTATGAATCCTTCCACCCTACAAAATGCACACATTAATAAAATAATGAAAATCAAATTATATCATTTCACAACAGTTATGCCAAATAGAAACCAAACGTATTATATGTTCATCCAATTGAACCATCTTTACATTGTCATCAAAATCTTTACGAAACAAATTAGGAACCTTCCAAGTCCTAACCACCCTAACCTTAATCCTCCACTCCTCCTTGGTAGGATTAAGATCCTTTATAAAATCATATTTAGGATACGTATTACAGAAGAAGAGCTTGAGAAGAATAAGAAGAAAAATAGACAGAGAACAAAAAAAATATGTGCACTGAAGTCAACTTTCCAAAGAAAGGAATAATTTTTGGCTAGGGTTTTGGATGGAGCAAAATAAGAAAAATGTCTAATTTAAATAATGAAAATGAGAAACTAAATATGATGGCTAATCAACCCCTTGATTAGCGCCCTATCACTTCCCAATCATATTGGGCAATTTTCTTTTTTTTTATTCAATCAATCCAATTGATTGATTTTCCTGATCTTAGCCAATCAATGTAATTAATTGGTTTTGTTAATTTAAGCCAAGCAATCTAATTAATTGGTTTACTTAATTAACTTCATTTTCATTAAATCTAATTTCATAAAGATATTTAAATTCAAATTTCAAATTCAAATTTCAAATTTCAAATTCAAAATTCAAAATTAGAATTCAAATTAATTTTATTAATTTAATATTTAAATTAATTAGCTTGCATCATGGATCAAGTCCCACTTGGCCCATGAGGCGTATAATTTATTTTTAAAAAAAACTTGCTTAAGATGGAAAGTTTATACTGTTCAAAAGAATTCAAATCATTGTATCAATTACACATGACAAAACTTTCCACATAATGACTTTGAATTATAATATAGTATAGATTAAGTCAGTACAAGGTAGAAAAAAAAAATTGATCTGTGTTATATCCACACTTCAAGCCCAAAAGCTCTTAGAGAAATATAAATATACATGAACTCGATCCTTGTTTAAATGAACTTTACCTTACGAAATATTACTATGCATATGTGTGTGTGTCAAAGTGAGCATTGACACACTAGAAACCAAAATCTGCTTACTTATTCTGATTTTAAACGGTACCAATTGATTATAAGTCAACTAGTACATAATATGTGTTATATATTGGCTCTTTGACTCATTTGGGGTCTTTGACCATTTAACATACTTATACCATTGGGGGCGTTTATTTTCGGTCAGGGGTCCCAACGAGTTTGAGAACTGCCACCCACCCCAGTGAAACTAGGTTTTTTTTAACTAGTTCTGCTCCCTCCCCCACCAGAATTATTATTTTTTACTTCTCCTTCACCAACCAGGAAGCGGGACCCATCAAAATATAACAATTTTGTTTTGGGAAGGGGGTGGAGGCAGGAGGAACGAACATCAAGATCACACAATTGTAATAATGACAAAAAAAACTCCAAATCAAAATCAAAATCAAAATCAAATCAAAATCTACTGCTTGGTGTGTGACCTATTTCTTGGACTTCATAGCGAATGTCACCATTGGAATTGGCTAAGCTGAAGAAACATATTGATGAACTTTCTGCTAAGAACTTCACTCGATGTGTCTTCATGAGGAGCACCCACAAATATTACATTTTTGGAGGTTCCAGACCGCCACAAATGTTATATCATTTTTTGGAGGTTCCGAACGCCAACAAATATTGCATTTTTTTGGAGGTTCCAGACCGCCACAAATGTTAACCGCCATAATTTTTTTATCATTTTGACAGATTTAAACCTCCACTATTTGTCATATTTTATGACAAGTTTAGACTGCAAGTATCTAAAGATTAAAAGATTTATATATCATAATTTGAAAATTGGGCGCATCACTTGATTTGTTAGCTAATTCATTATTTACTTGTTAAATATCTAAAGATTTCCTTGAAAATAATTACTATATAATAGTTATCCAAAAGCTAACACTATAACTCCTGAACAGATAAATGAAAGTGAGAACCACAATTAAGCAGGTAGGACAAAATCAATATGGTTGAGAAATTGAATATAATTTTTAACAATTCACGATAATATTGTTTGTCAACTAATAAACAGAAGGTATCCAAGGCATATAACAAAAAAAATATCATTTTCCCTCCTTGTAAATATATCCTTGCTAACTTTACTTCTACAGTGCACCAAATATATCCTTGCTAACTTTACTTCTACAGTGCACATAGCCATGCCCATTTCTCTAATGCGAGAAACTAGCTAACTGACATAATAGTTAACAGATTCTTTTCTTGTAAAGATTTCATATCATATTTTTTATTCAGGATGTTTCGCTTCTATGTAAGAGAACATAGCACGAACAATACTTAAATATAAAAAATCACTTCATGTACTGCTGTTTTTGAGCTTGTTGCTTGAGTCTTTGAGGATAAGGAGCTTTAGCATAAGGAGATATTTTAAGTGGCTTCTTCTACTCCTTAGAAATCTTCTTCACATTTTCCTTGAGGTGTGAACCTTATCATTCAACTCTCCACCAATAATTATGACTTCCTCATATGATGTATCCTCTGCCTTCTCATCAATAGGCTTCTCACTCTCGGCATTACTGTCATTGCTCTGTGCAACTATAGTCTTCTCCACTAGTTAAATTATTATCCCACTCCTTGTAGTACTTATTGCTTTGTAATGCTCCTTAGGGTTAACAATTGTGTCACTAGGAAAAGTACATGGTGTCCTCTCAGCTATCTTCCTGAAAAGCTGACCAATCTAATTCTCTAGATTATTAATTGAAGCCTCTTGATTCTTCATAGATGCTCTGGTCTCTTGTATGAAATCCGCAATAGACAAATTCAACTTCTCAAGAGCTTTCTCCAAATCAGGAGGAGGTTTAGGCTGCGCCGGTTGAATACTTAAGTTTGTTGGCTGTGATGCAGATTTGTAAGAGAATGCTGGATGATTTCTTCAGCTAGGATTGCAAGTGTTGTTATATGGATTATTCTCCCTTCTCTGGTTATTAACCAAATAGTACACTTGAGCTACGTCTACCACAACTGTTGCATTACAATTATCACTAGTATAAGCTCCACCACATATATCACAGACCACAGGAAATTGAGTATTGATGGATGAGATATAAGACTGACTAAACAACTTTGTAAGTGTCTTCAGCTGCTACATTGCATCATACCCTTCCAATTGCAGAATTCCTTTCTTGGGGTGTACCGAAGCAACGTCATTGTCTTCATATGTAATCTTATCTATCAACTACAGAGCTTTGGTTGGTGTTATTTCTCCCACACGTCCTCCAGTTGCAACATTAAGTAGTGCCCTGTTGCGAACCTTTTCACCATTGGAAAGCACATAATATGGGCATCTTCTCATCAGCTCCTTAAACCTTCCCCATGCAATACACAATGACTCTCCCTCCAATTGCTTGAAGTTGTCAATATGATCTTTCAGCTCAAAGAATCTAGAGAGTAGGTAGAATTTCTTCTGAAATTTGGCAATAAGATCATCCCATGAATAATACTACCCGGAGGTTGCAGATCCAACCAACTCATTGCTCTTCCTTTCAGAGAAAATGGAAAAAGTGTCATATAGGTTGCCTTAGTAGAACTCCATTAATCTTCATCAATTCACATATTTGCAGAAAAATAGTGATGTGCTAATTCAGATCTTCAGAAGAGCTCCCCTCAAACTGGTTGTTCTGAATCAAGTTCAGAATGTATGCCTTGATCTCAAAATTATTTGCCTGAATTTGTGGCCTCACAATACTTGCTACTGGAAGAGAGTAGTTCGGATTCAGATATTGATTATCAAGCCAAGTTATAATTGGTTCATATTTTTATTATTTTAATGTTATTATTGATTTGTTAAAATAAACGTTTTAAAAAATTTAAATATCTACATGAGTTGATAATCCAACCCTAAGTAACACAGATTTGATCAAGCTGATTTGGTTTGGGTTAAGTAATTTTTTCTTCTCAAAAGCTGAGCCAAATTAATTTAATAGGTTTAATGTTACGAGTCCCGCATTGATTATATAAGAAACTAATGTGAGGTTTATAAAACCTTGAACACTCTCACAATTTGAGCTAGTTTTTGGGGTGATGATCTCAAGGTTCGTAATAATTTGTGTTTTCATTGAGAGTTGAAACCACTCCCACCATGAAAATCTCTTTGAACTAATGTCCAAAACATTTAGGCTCTTGGAGCTCGTGTCACCGATAAAAACAATAATGAATTAGGCTAGCTCAGAATTTCTATCAAATAATTGAACTGATTTATTTTTTAAATACAATGCCAAAACATGGCCTATTACTCGACATAAGTCCCTTTCAGGCTTGATCTGGCTTTTATAAAGCTCTGGCTTAAAAACGTAACCTATTTCCTTTAAGGTCCTTCGTATTGGCAAACAGTCGTACTTTTAAATTGGTTAGTAGACAAACATGCTAAAATTCCATTTATGTTAAAAAAAAAGAAATAGCATAAAAAATACTCTATGCCTAAAATAAACAAAAAATTGGTCCGAAATTTACGTCTACGCTGAAAATACGACATGCCACACAAGGAATAGCCGGCATGGTCAATGAGAAACAAATACATAAGACATACATCATCATGAGCAACGACCAAAAGGTCTCGTCAATGGAAACAAATAACAATTAACACTTGATTTCATCGGAACACACGAAAATTATTAATATTTTTAATTGAAAAAATGGGCAACAGAATCAAACTCTAGACTCCAAGATAATATATTCTCTTATCTTAACTCGAAAAATTAAGCCCTTAGGTAAATTACGGAACAGTGCCACTGTTGGAAAAAAAACACCAAAATGCTACGCTAACTGTAAATTTTATCAAAATGCCACATGGCATATTTCGCTACACTGTGTAGCCAAATATATGTGTAAATAATTCTCTACACGGTGTAGCAAAATATGTCACGTCAGAACTAAAAATGCCACGTGTCACACGGGGAGAATTTCGCTATACAGTGCAGCGAAATTCTCCCTGTTTGACACGTGGCATTTTTGGTTCTGTGCATTCTGACGCGGCATATTTCACTACACCGTGTAGCGAATTATTTGTATACATATTTCGCTATACAGTGTAACGAAATATGTCACGTGGTATTTTGACAAAATTTACTAGTAACGTGACATTTTAGTGTTTTTTTTCCAACAGTCACAAAATTGTCATTGTTCCGATAAATTACATTTATTATTTTATATTATATTATTTTTTTAACAAAATCAATGTTCTTAGTCACCCCATTTATATTCATCTTGTTTGGGATTTGAGCCTGATAGGAAACACTTTTAGACAATATCTTTAGGAGACGTTTGGTTGAGGAAATTTTTTTGGAATAGTAGGAAAATGTAATAAATAGAGAAATGATTGGAAAGATAGATAAAGTGAGATAGATAGAAAAATGTAAAAAAAAGTTGTTTGGTGAGGAAAAACTTTATTGGAAAAATTAGATAACTTTATGAAATCAACAGTGCATTAAAAACTAGATAACCGATTTTCCGACAAATCTCACCTTCAAATTGGGTTTCTAAACAGCGCGGATATCTATGTTTCTCATAAATCCATACAAATTGGATAGATGAGTTTTTGGTGAAAATACGTTGAAACAAACATGACGTTTCTAAAAGCCATACTTGAGAAACATAGATATCCGCTGAAAAGTTCCCAACCAAACACCACCTTAAAGGGTTATGGTTTGATTATGTTACAGGAAAGTGCATCTGATTCCGGTGGATCCTTCGAAATGTGTGATATTTTTCTTAAGGGTTCATTTAATTTTATGTTGAAAGAGAGATCTTCTCTCATGTCGTGACACATATGTGGTGAGACCCGTCATTTAAAGAAAAAAGAAAAACAAAGAAAAATGAATGTCACCATTTTCGATGAGTGTGTAGGAGATAAAACTGAACGTAAGAGTAATTTTTCGCTTTTTTTAATGTTAGAAAAATTGGTGGGCTCCGCTTTTGATGTTTCTAAGAAGACATGATATAATTATTTTCCTCCAACATTGTTTTTGTAAATCCCATCTTTATATCCTTTGAAACAAGCAAAGAATTGCAATTCCTTTTGAAGAGCTTTGATCTTGTGCTCTGTTCATAAAGGGAAGCACGCTGCACGCTGCACACTAGCTGTATCGGATATATTCATCCTTCTTTGGCAATAAGTAATCAAAGAAAGAAGCCTCAGACATGGAGAATATTAAAAAGGGTAGTAATATCTCTCTCATGAATTTGCCTGAATCCACTTTGGAATGCATTCTGAAACGGCTTTCACCAATAGAACTCATTAAAATGTCTGAAGTGTGTACATCTTTGAGGGATAGATGTAGAAGTGATCATTTGTGGGATAACCACGTAAAGAAGAAATGGGGCAGAATCATTGGTGATGTTGCTTACAAGGAGTGGCAATGGCATATAACAACAGCAAAGGAGGAAGTAAACAACTTAAACCAACATAGCAAAGAGAATGGATCATTGGGGTCTTTCAGTGTTGTTTGGCCTTTGCTATGCATTGGATCATATTTAGAAGAGTGTAAGCATCTTAATAGCTCATTGTCAAATAACTCTATGATGACTTTGTATTTGTCTCTAGAGAATGGCAAGTTCTGGTTTCCAGCTCAAGTCTACAGGGTAAAGGCTCCAATTAGTTATTTTCATCTTTTGTGTGTTATTATTTTCACTGAGAAATTCTTTTTATGTAATTCTTTATATTCCTTGTTTCAGGGATTATTGGTTACCCACGCCTTAGTTTGCTATGATTCCGAAACTGATACCTTTCAAGCAAGGTAAGGGGAGAATGACAATACTGAACTTCTGCTACTCTATTATATTAAAGATTTTAACAATTTCAAAGTTTATAGATTATGAAGAGTCTTTCGCTAAAATCAGTTTTGCTTTCCCAACACAGCACATAATAGCACATCTGGTAGTTTAAATCTTAATACCCACGTTTCTGACCAGAAAATGTAGTTTTAATCCCTTTCCAAATTTTACATGTAATATTTAGTAAGGTTTTTAACATGAGAATAAGAAATCACTGTATAAATAATTAAGGGAAAAGTTCACCGATGCCGTTATGGGTTTGTTTCAGAATCACTTGTGTTCCATGTGATTTGCAAAAGGATATGTTTTTTTATCACATATGTCCCTGTGATTTTTTATTTTTTACAAAGCAAAGAAGCATATGTGATAAAAAAAAATTACAGGAACATGATTTTGAAGCAAACCACATGGACATCGGTAAACTTTTTTCAATAATTTAAACAAAAATTCGAAACGTTTAATATGTTAAAAATTCCAAAATATTTAGTTTTTTTTTTTTTTTTGGGTAGTTAAGATGGTTTAATACAAATAAATAAATGCTTCTTAGGGTGGGCCAGGTTCACAAGACCCATTTAACAATAAATTTAGTGACTTAATTGGTTTGCTAGTAAATTTGAGTATGATACCTTGTGATTTAATGCATAATTTCTTTAAGGCAACAAAATGGTGGTTCGCTACGAAGGGGGAACAATGTCCAATGGCATAAGCTGAGAGCTTGCCCAGTTGAAACTTCTGCATGTGTTCGATACGTCTCTGATTGTTTAGAAGACTTAAAGCCAGGAGATCATATTGAGATCCAACGGAGGTTAGGAAGACAAAATTATTATGGTAGTTTTCTTACCACCGCCACTTCTCTTTATCCAATTTTAAGTTGGAAACTTTAATTGAACATTAGGTCAGCATCAAGTTCATATACAGTATTCATTATCTTTTGGTTTGCATGTTAACTTCTGTTCTATATGATTTCACCTGAAAAATGATAAATGTTACTTTAGGTATTACCATAGTAATTGGGTTGGTTGATGATTAGTTAGGATATGATTACTTAGATATTTATTAGTATGCAATATTGGATAATTTTATATAATCATTTCCTGTGAACAAATTTAGTCATTCATTGACAAATCAACAATCATATTAAAATAAAATGTGAACAAATCATTGTTGTAATCATGTTAAAATAAAATGTGAAAGGATCCATTCACCAATAGCTTTTATATCCTTTCTATACTATTATCATTCTATCATTTCTATATTTTGCTCTTTGTACATTTCTCTCAAATTCTGTTCTCTATCGCTACCAAGTTTTCTTAAACAAGGTTTATCAATTATCACACATTAATGTCTAACGAATGATTTGCAGATTGGTGGTATGGTGTTATTGGTCACATGGACTCATGTAATGAGAACGAGAATGACTGCCGCTGTCGTTACTGCGGTGAGAGATTTTATTACATTATTTGGTTTGTCTCGTATTCACTTGTGTTATCATGTTCAATTAAACTCTTAATTTGATTATTCCAAACATCTGATAATGAAAATGACCCAGTTGCAGGACATAATTTACTATGCTATTTGTGGATCTTGAGGCTGAGCGATTAATAACTTCATGATGACAAGACTTAATGCTTCTCTCTCTCTCTTTTTTTGTGTGTCTGATTTCATAACATTAGTTTGGCAGCCTTGAAATTTTAACCCTATGATGACATGATTTCAAATTATATCAGCAGTCTCTATTATAATTATGCTATTAGATTAGCACGTTATATGCTTATAATTTGCTTTGGTGACAGAGACGTTGATCGTGGAGTTCAAACAATACTCTCAAGGGTCAAGAATGAGACGAATAAAGCTACACAGAAAGAGGGAACAATGTGAAGAACAAGCCGAATACTATGGAGGAATAAGAAAGCTTCAAAATGAGGAGGAGATCGAAAGATGGAAGAAGCTCTTACCACTTCATCTTAGAAAATATTATTGTGAAATTAAGTCGACATAACATAAAACCGAGAAATTAATGCGTGCAATATCCACATTCAAGTACAAATAGCTCTTAGAGAAATATTTATTTTTTGAATACATCTCTTAGAGAAATATAAATATACACTGACTCGATCCTTGTTTAACTGAACTTTACCTTATGGAATATATCCTTGTTTAACTGAACTTTACCTTATGGAATATATATATATATATATATATATATATATATATATATATATATATATATATATATATATATTAAAGTGAGCATTGACACACTGGAAACCAAACTCTGTTTATTTATTCTGATTTTAAATGGTACGGCTTGATTATAGGTCAATTAGTACATAATACGTGTCGTATATTGACTCTTTGACTCATTTGTGGTCTTTGGCTATTTAATATTACTTATTTGGTATTGGGTGGCAACGTTTTACCACTGGAGGGCGTTTGGTTCCGCTCAGGGCTCATAATGGGTTTGAGAACTGCCGCTCACCCCAACGAAATAGTTTTTTATTTTATTTTATTTTAACTATTTGTGCACTCCTCCCACCAGCGGATCTATTTTTTTTTTTTAAATCTCCTTCGTGTAAAGAATTTTGGGATACACCACTCCAAAAGTTAGCTCAAAAGGTAGAAGTGCCCAAGGCCTTATAAAGGCCACATTAGTTGCCCACACAATCAACGTGGGATTATATATCTCAACACTTCAGCAACCAGAAACTAGGACCCATAAAAAAGATAACAATTTTTTTTTTTTTGGGGTAGGAGGAACGATCATCAAGATCACACAATTGTACTAATAAGGTCCTTATTATAAGGACACAAAAAACCCTAAATCGAAATCAGCAAAGAATGCGAAGAATAACAAAATTTGTTAGTCCATAAAGAGAGAGAGATGAAACTGTTGATTGTGGTCGAAGAAGATTGATAGTGGAGCTAAGGCTGATGGAGATCTGAGGACGCAAGGAGATGTTAAAAAAAGAATAAGGAAAAACTAGTTGGAAAACCCTTTTTCATGGGGGGGGGGAGAGGGGGAAACTAGTTGGAAAAAGAAAAAAAGAGTTTCGCTGAAGGGGCATTACTTAAAACCGCTGGAATCGCTGGTCGGAGTCTTCAAATTCTCTTGAATTTGAATATCATCCGCTTGACCAACATGAGAAGCATTTGTTATATATCTCTCAAGCTGAGAAATGTGGAACACATGCAGATTAGCCAATTGTGGAGATAAGACAAGCAGGTAGGCAATTGGTCTCACTCTACGTAGAATCTGATAGGGTCCTCCCTATCCGGGACTCAACTTCCTCACTCAAAGAGCTCGCCCCACACCAGTCACCGTCGACAGTCTCACAAAGACATGATCTCCCTTTTTGAACTCAAGAGGTCGATGTCTGTGATCATAATAACTCCTCTGGCAACTCTAAGCCTTTTTCAGTTGATCTCTTATCATTTTAACCTGTTCAGTGGTTTCCTGCACAAAATCTGGCTCAAACAATTCCTTATCTCTAACCTCAGACCAACATGTAGGAGTTCTACACCTCCGACAAACAAGGCTTCGTAGGGAGATATGCCTAAACTAGCATGAAAGCTGTTATTATAAGAAAATTCTACTAGCAGAAGGTACCTATCTCGTGCAGTACTATGCTCCAGAGTGCAAGCTCTTAGTATATCCTCTAGAGTCTGAATGGTTCACTCAGTCTGACCATTTGTCTGAGAATGATAGTAGTACTCAATCTCAAATGAGTGCCAAAAGCTCTTTGCAATGTGCCCTAAAAATGAGAGGTGAACTCTGGGTTTCGATTAGTGACAATGCTCTCAGGCACGCCATGAAGTCTCACCATCTCACTGATATTGAGCTGAGTCAATCTCTCCATGGAGAAGTTCACTCTCACTGGCAGAAAATGAGCCGACTTTGTCAATCTAACGACAATCACCCATATTTCTTACTATCTGATTGATTACCGTGGGATTAATTTGAAATTAACAGTTGTTAATTTTTTTCATTTTTTAATAATTGATTTCAAATTGATCTAACGGTAATCAATTAGATAATAAGAGTAATAAATCTAAAATAATAGTAAGCATAACTTTTAAAAAAAAATAGCATAAAAAATACTCTATGCCTAAAAAAACAAAAAATTGGTCCGAAATTTACGCCTAGGCTGAAAATACGACATGCCACCCAAGGAATAGCCGGCATGGTCAACGAGAAACAAATACATAAGACATACATCATCATAAGAAACGACCAAAAGGTCTCTTAAATGGAAACAAATAACAATTAACACTTGATTTCATCGGAACATATGAAAATTATTAATATTTTTAATTGAAAAAATGGGCAACAGAATCAAACTATAGATTCCAAGATAATATATTCTATGATTTTAACTCAAAAAATTAAGCCCTCAGGTAAAGTTGCATTTATTATTTTTTATTATATTATATTTTAACAAAATCAATGTTCTTAGTCACCCATTTCTATTGATTTTCTTTGGGATTTGAGCCTGATGGGAAACACTTTTAAGACAATATAGGTTTCTGGTTTGGTCATGTTGCAAGAAAGTGGATCTAATTCCGGTAGATCCATCCAAATATGTGATTTTTTTTTTTTTTAAATCTGTGGGCTGCACTTTTGGAATTTCTATAACATGGTACAATCATTTTACTAAGGCATTATTTTTATAAATCCCATCTTTAAATGCTTCGAAACAAACAAAGAATTGCAATTCCTTTAGAAGAGATTTGATCTTGTGCTCTGTTCATAAAGGGAAGCACGATGCACGCTAGTTGTGTCGGATATATTCATCCTTCTTTGGCAATAAGTAATCAAAGAAAGTAGCCTGAGACATGGAGAATATTAAAAAGGGTGGTAATATCTCTCTCATGAATTTGCCTGAATCCACTTTGGAATGCATTCTCAAACGACTTTCACCAATGGAACTCATCAAAATGTGTGAAGTGTGTACTTGTTTAAGGGATAGATGTAGAAGTGATCATTTGTGGGATAACCACGTAAAGCAGAAATGGGGTAGAGTCATTGGTGATGCTGCTTACAAAGAGTGGCAATGGCATATAACAACAGCAAAGGAGGAAGGAAATCACTTGAATCAACATATCAAACAGAAAGGATCACTGGGGTCTTTCGCTGGTGCTTGGCCTATGCTTTATCTTGGGTCATATTTAGAAGATTGTAACCATCTTAGAAGATTGTCAAATAACTTTATGATGACTTTGTATTTCTCTCTAGAGAGTGGCAAGTTCTGGTTTTCAGCTCAAGTCTACAAGGTAAAGGCTTCAATTAGCTATTTTCACCTTCTAAGAGTTACAGTTTTCTTTATGAAATTCTTGATATGAATTCCTTTTTTATTTTTTATTTTTCTTCATCTTCTTTCAGGGATTAGTCGTTAGCGACGCCTTAGTTCGCTATGATTCCAAAACTGATACCTTTCAAGCAAGGTAAGGGAAGAATGGCACCCTCCAACAAACTTCCTTAATTATTTATTTCTCCCACTAATTGCTCTTGTTATAGAAAAGAAAATCTTTAAATTTCGGAGTTTATAGATATTGTTGTAAATAATAGTTTAGAATAGTAGTATAGAAGTCTCATATCATGAATATCTCTTTGTATTTTCTTTCTTTTAAGTTATATAATAAACTTTCCGCTATGTAGTTGAGACACATGGATTACTTATAAATATCCTTGTTCATGATATTCAACATGGTATCAGAGTAATGGGTAAGTCAATGTCAGAGGGCGGGACCGAATCCGCAGGAGTTGATGACGACAGATCTGAGTCCATAGGAACCTCATCAATGTATTGGTGGATGTGACTGTCGGTGATAAACCTGGAGAGAAGGATCTGGTGCTGGGACATATGGAGAGGTGACAGTAGGCAGTGGGGGTGTGGAATCTGGTACCGGAACATATTGAATTGGAACAAAGGGTAAAGGTAATTGAGTATCAACAGAGTCATCGGGAACGAAGGTGGAGCCAAAAAATGGCACAGACTCAAAGAAAGTAACATTCGCCGAGACAAAAGAGCGACGAAGACTAGGAGAGTAACACCTATAACCTTTTTGTGTCCGGGTGTTATCGAGGAACACACATTTGTGGGATTTGGCAAACAACTTGTCACGATTGAGACCGAGTTCATGGACAAAACAAGTAGAACCAAAAATATGAAGGGGTAAGGAATGTAAAGGCTGATGGGGAAACAAGATAGAGTATGGTACCTGGTTACCAAGGACAGAGGAAGGCATGCGATTAATGTGATAGCATGCGGTGAGAACAACATCACCCCAAAAACTAGTATGAACATTCCCATGAATTAAGAGTGTTCGAGCTGTTTCAATAAGATGATGATTTTTTCTTTCAGCAACCCCATTTTGTTGGGGGGTGTGCGCACATGATGTGTGGTGAAGAATGTAACATCCCCGTCTCGAGCCAGTTCAATTAACATGCATATGATATAAACAGAAACAGCGGAAGACATAACTTGCAGAAATACGAGCTAACTTTTTCTTTTTCTTTTTAACTTCTTATTAAGCATAACCGAAAATCGGACAGAGTAACCTCTGTAAATCGGACAACTGGGGATTTTCCAATCCCACTCCCAAGAGTTCCTGATAAACAGTTTCAACAGTGTTTATATCCAGAAATACCAGTTATGCAAATATAATCAAATACCCATCCATGGGCGCATGCAGAACTTGGCTCTGTGCAACTAATCTAACAGCATGCAATCCAATACATAAGCATAACTGAATACTACATGGTCATATCAACATGCCTGAATACAAAAATGTACATGCATCAAACTAAAGAACATGTACAAGACATATACAGGCCATATACCAAGTAAATGGATTCAACATCATGATCCATCAAATGCGGAGATACGAAATAATATACATGCACTCCAAAAGGGGTAGCAGCCTACAACTACTCAAAAACTGATCAGTCCCCAATGCCTCAACCACGGTTCGCGTCCCTGTCTAGTGAGGTCTCACGAAAAATCTGGGCACCTGAAAATATGTCCCCAAAGAGGGGTGAGATTACAAATCTCAATAAGCTCCAGGTTTATAGAGAATTCTCCATACCCCTGGCTCACTCTTGCATGAAAGTCAGATACAGAGTATACAATGCATATATAACAGATATCGGAACAGAACAAAACAGGTATTCAATATAACATATATCGAATCAGAACAAACATGTATTCAAGTCATATCAGAGGTGTGTGCCGTCATTCCCAAGGGATGACCCCAAGCGGAAATCAACGCACGTTTTACATCATAACAAAACAAAGCATATATCCATATCATATCAGAGGCGTGCGCCGTCAATCCCAAGGGAGGACCCCAAGCGGAAATCAATGCACGTGTTCCCGAGGGAGAACCCCAAAGCGAAACCAGACATATCAAAGGTGTACATCATCAATCTCAGGGAGACCCCAAGAAGACATCAGTGTACCATTCGTCAATGCAGAAATCATATCAGAGGCGTGCGCCGTCATTCCCAAGGGATGACCCCATGCGGAAATCAAAGCACGTGTTCCCAAGGGATGACCCCGAGCGGAACCAGAGTATCTCAGAGGTGTACATTGTCAATCTCAGGAAAACCCCAAGAAGACATCAGTGTACCAGAAATCAATACAGAAATTATATCATATCATATCATATCATATCATCAAATAACTCTATATGAATGCACCTATACAGAATATCAATACAGTCATACAGTCCAACCATAGTCCACTAACTATGGTGGAGCACTCAAGTAGGAAAAGACTCCTTAAACATAGAGCTTACCTCTCGGACCCTTACAATTGCTTACTTGAAGAACAAGCTACTTATCTTGCTCCACGAGAATCCAAACGTTCACAGTCCCTAGGCACACCTAAAGAAGGAATTCAACACAAAACTCAATAAAATGATATAATGCCATGTAAATCTACAAGACACACACTTTATTGTTTATTTTCTTTTTACTTAATCATATTACGTCATTAGTGGGTGGTTCTTTGTTTAACCAATCCCCACAAAATTCCACATATTCACTTAGTCTTAGGATAGTCCCAAAAGGCCTTTAGAACACTCATTACTCTTCTTAACACCTAAAAGCCTATTTTTCCCAATTTAAAGCAGAATGCCCATTACAAAGGAGCTATAAGATTTCTCTTTGTCTAGTGCCTAAACCCAAGCTTAACCACCTATATAAATTATTTTACGCATATAAGTGTTCTCACTTTGCGAAACAATATCTCCGAACATATACCTCCTTTGAAAATGGCCAAAACTCATTTTAAGGCCATACAAGGACCTACCTTATTTTCTTTTCTTTTTTTCACCAAAGCGAAGGTCCATACACCTTAGAATATCATTCCACGCAAAAAAGTATGTTCGCTTTATAAAACAGTAACTCATAGCACATACTTCCTTTGAAAATGGCTAAGAGACACATAAAGGAAATCATGCCAACTTCATGATTCCAATGCTTTAGTCCATCAAATTCAAGCTTATCAGACACCTCTAATCCAAGATTCATTAATTCATTTATACGATACTGTTCATCTCTACAGTACTATTCATGTATACGTCACTATTCACGTATACGACACTATTCAAAAATACGGTATCTTTAATTTTTCCAAATACATTTTCACCGTTAAAATTCTCATCCAAACACTTTTCTCAACATGAGCTAAACCTGAATCAAGCTCTAACATGCTCAATCAAACCAAATTTTCAAAATGAAAACCTAAATTCAATCTTCCTCAAAACTAAAAGAAAACCAAGATTTCTCAACATAAACTTACCTAGAACGAAGGGGAAGGCTTACTTCAAGCTCCCATGGCTTCAAGCTCCATCAAAATCCTCATTATCCATGAAATCCGAAATCTTGGAGGAGGAGGATCTCTCTCTACAATGAAACCCACCCAGAAATACTGGTACCAATGGATTCCTCTCGAAATTTCTCATAAGTTTGGCTTTGGAACGGAGTGATTTGGAGTTTTCTAGCTCAAGTCATGAGCCTTGGAAGATTGGATTTCAAAATCTCATTCTCTTCCTCCCTCACTGTCGTCCGCGAGAAGAAAATAAGAAGGAATAGTAACTTTTTTTGAAATTTCACTTATATACGTCAACTTAAATCCAACTGGGTAAAGGTTTATCTATTTACACACCTCCATTCATAACCAAACTTTACCCAATGGACTAGAATATTTTTCTAGTCATATTTCTATTTTTACTTTCACTTTTTGGATAACTTTATTTACCCGTATTTTTACCTCTTAACTGTCATTTTAACTCATTTTTCACCAAAGGTGACTTTATTTCTTTTACTGCTAATTATTCTTCAATACTAAATCCACAACTACTAATGAGGGTTATTATAAAGAATGCCGTGAGAGGCCATGAATGATTGAAATGGTTGAGACAGATACTCACGAGCATTATCACTACGAAAAGAGCGGATATTAATACCAAATTGAGTAAAAATTTCATGATAAAACTTCTGAAATATGGAGAACAACTCAGAGCGGTTTTTCAGTAAAAATAACCAAGTGTTTCGAGAATAATCGTCAATAAAGGTAAAAAAATCTATAACCCCGAGTTATTCAGTACGACTGGGTCCCCAGACATCAGAGTGAACCAAACTAAAAGGAGAGGAGACACGACGATTGACTCTATCAGGAAAAGAACTGCGAGTATGTTTTCCAAATTGACATGATTCACATTGCAAAGTAGACAGCTTGGACCAACGTGGCACCATCTTCTGGAGCTTTGTAAGACTAGGATGACCCAATTGAGCGTGAATAGTGAGTGGAGAATCTAATACAAAATGAGCATAAGAGTAGCTGGAGAGCAGATAAAGGCCATTGGACTTAAATCCGCCGCCAATTGTCCTCCCCGAATTTTGATCCTGTAAAACAACAGAATTTTGGGTAAAAGAAATGAGACAATCAAGAGAACGTATTAAACGGTTAATGGAAAGGAGATTAAAGGGTGAACCAGGGACATAGAGCACATTATCAATAGTAATGGAGGGAAAGAGATGTACTGTTCCAATCCCATGAGACTGAACCTTGGAAACATTAGCCATAGAGACAGCAGGAAAATAACCATAGGTAGAAAGAGAGGAAAACAAACATTTATTTACAGAAATATGATCAGAGGCACCAGAATCAAGAATCCAATGACCAAATGATGAACTTTGAGTGAAACCAGCAAGGCTATTACCTGTATGCACAATAGTAGTAGTGGAACCAGGGATTGTGAGCCGAGAAATATCTTGAGGAAGGATAAACGAGCTAAAATCAGTCGTGGATCAAGAATAATTCGCTGAAACAAATATGTCGTGAACAGTAATGGAAGGAGGAGAAATGCTTCGGAAGGGCCGTAACGGACTCGAAACCACAAAGTAAGGAATAATCTTAACACGGAAGGAGAGGGCAATCCTGACGGTGGAAGCTGCACGTATGTTTCACGCGCGTAAGGGTGCGTCAGTGGGAATTTGGGAGCGGGCCTTGAACGGAAAGAACCGTCTTGTTGTGACGATCATAACTGTGGGTGGCTAGCCGGAAAAAGTGCCTGAAAAGTGATCGGTGGTGGCGGTCAACGGCGATCCACGGCGCTGGCAACGTCTGATGACGGTGGGTCTTGCGGCGTTGGGTAGATCGAAAAACTTTTCTGACTTCTTCTGAGTCCGTTGATGTACTTTTTGATCAAAACGGTCGTCGGAAAACTTTTCTGACTTTTCCGGTGGAGGACAGTGGTGGTTGACGGTGGCCGAAAATTGACGATGGTGACAGTTTCTGGGAATATTTTTACTCGGTAGAAAGTGGGTCTACCAGAAAGATGCGGATCTTTGTATGGTCTCAAACAGTCTCCACGAGCTTGGTTTGAGAGGTTTAGCACCATTGTCCAGCAGTTTGGTACGACTCGGAGTGCGGCTGATCACTCAGTCTTTTATCGCCACTTAGACTCTGGATCCATTTATTTGGTGGTAAATGTTGATGACATTGTCATTACAGGTGATGACCATCAAGGGATTACTCAGTTAAAACAACATCTCAGTCATTATTTTTAGACAAAGGATCTCGGAAGACTACGATATTTCTTGGGAATTGAAGTGGCTCAATCCAAGGATGGTATTGTGATATCCCAGAGAAAATATGCTATGGACATTCTAGAGGAGACAACTTTGTTGAATGCTAAGCCCGTCGATACCCCAATGGAGTCAAATGTCAAGCTTATGCCAAATCAGGGGGAGCTATTTTCAGATCCATAAAGGTATAGAAGATTGGTTGGGAAGCTGAACTATCTTACAGTTACTCGACCAGACATCTCATTTACAGTCAGTGTAGTAAGTCAGGTCTTGAATTCTCCTTGTGAAGATCATTGGAATGCAGTGATCTGTATCCTCAAGTACATCAAGATTGCTCCATGTAAAGGTCTACTCTATAAAAACAAAGGTCATACCAGAGTTGAGGGATATTCATATGTTGATTGGGCAGGTTCCCCCAGTGATAAAAGATCCACATCTGGGTATTGTGTATTCCTTGGAGGTAACTTGGTTTCTTGGAAAAGCAAGAAACAAAGTGTAGTTTCCAGATCAAGTGCTAAAGCAAAATATCGCTCCATGGCCACATCCACCTGTGAACTTATCTGGTTAAAACAACTATTGAAGGAACTCAAATTTGAAAACATTGGCACAACATCTCTCATTCGTGATAATCAAGTTGCTTTACATATTGCTTCCAATCCAATGTTTCATGAAAGGACCAAGCACATTGAGATAGATTGTCATTTTGTCAGAGAAAAAGTCCTCTTTGGAGATATAGTCACTAGTTTTGTTAACTCAACTGATCAATTAGCTGATATTTTTACTAAGTCTTTGAGAGGACCTAGGATAGATCACTTATGTAACAAGCTTGGTGCATATGATCTATATGCTCCAGCTTAAGGGGGAGTGTTGTAAATAATAGTTTAGAATAGTAGTATAGAAGTCTCATATCATGTATATCTCTTTGTATTTTCTTTCTTTTAAGTTATATAATAGACTCTTCGTTGTGTAGTTGAAACACACAGATTACTTATAAATCTCCTTGTTCATGATATTCAACAGATATTATGACAATGGACTACAAGTAGAAAACCCAAACTGTCCATAATCGACAAGGATAAGTTGGTTGGATATTAAATGTTAATCCAAAACCTCAAACCATTTGAATTATGAATCCTTTAACTTTAGATTGTCCTCCCTTGGTTCATTCCTATCCACTTTGAAACTTAACTACTTATCATATCACTCACACTTAAAATTTCAGGCAACTTAATAGTTTTGCTTTCCCAATGAGTTAATTAGCCTTTTCACTTTTAACAAGTCAAATTTAATAATAATTGCAGTTACTTTTATTGTCTAGTTAGTTAATTTAAGTATGATACGATGGCTAGTTGTGATCAAATGTAAAAGTGCTTTCAGGCAACAAAGTGGTGGTTGGAGGTTGATAGGGAGCAATATCCAATGGGATAAGCTGAGATCTCACCCAATTAACACCCTTCCATGTATTCGTCACGTCTCTGATTGTTCTGAAGATTTAAAGCCAGGGGATCATATTGAGATCCAATGGAAAGGCAGCATTGAGCTTCCCTATGGTATGTTTCTAAGTCTCTTCTATCAAATTTAAGTTGAAAACAACAATAGGATCAGATTTATGTAGGTTTCAAGTATCAATTTTCTTTTGTACTGCATGTTACTTTTTCTAATCTGATGTGATATTTGATAACTTTCTCAATATTACATAAAGTTTATCAAATATCACAAAGTAATGTCTAATGAATGATTTGCAGATTGGTGGTATGCTGTTATTGGTCACTTTGACTCATGTAATGAGAATGAGAATTACTGTGGCTGCCATAATTCTGGTGACAAATCTTTATGTTTAGCTTATCATTTAATTGGATTATTCTAAACAAATGATTATTCATTCCAAATGTGAAATTTTACATTAGCGCCTTTACAGTTGTATGTGTTTAATTTTGCTTTCTTGATTTATAGAGACATTGATCGTAGAGTTCAGGCAATACCGACATGGTTCAAGCTCGAGACGAGTAAAGCTATTCAGAAACAATAATGGGAAACTAGGACAAAATCCTGTGGGATTCTATGGAGGAATTCGAAAGCTTCACAGTGAAGAGGAGATTGAAAGATTCCAAATCGTTATGCAATGTTTTAATGAAGATTGATAAGTATCGCTTGTTTATAATGTAATTAGGTAAAATTATGTCATATTAGAGACAGAGATAGAGACCTGCGACAGCTAGCAATTATGGTTCGTTGCTATATATATATGATAAAAAATTCGATACTATAAACCGTGGTTTATCATTTGACTTAATAATTGAATGATAAGTACTTCAATTATTTGAGCTATGGAATGTAGCAGAATTATTAAGAAAAATGTAATTTGAATTCATTTAGCCATAAAACCAAGTAAAGAATTCAATTTTGTATACGTTTTAGCATTAAGTGCCAAGTATTTCACTACCAAAATAAATATGAGATATGATATTGTGTTTATTTTTATTTTTTTCATATCTACTCTACTTATTATTTTTCAACATCA
This sequence comes from Gastrolobium bilobum, assembly GCF_033153095.1. NCBI lineage: Eukaryota > Viridiplantae > Streptophyta > Magnoliopsida > Fabales > Fabaceae > Gastrolobium > Gastrolobium bilobum. The sequence goes on from NW_026897571.1 coordinate 152,619, forward strand.
TCGGATCAGAATTTTAAGAAAAGATGAATGTTAGTTGAGATTCTGATCTAATAGTATTGAAGATGAGTAAGAAGAATAAGTATAAAAAAAAGTAGCCATAGTATCCTATCCCAATAAATATATGACATGTGGTTTAGTTTTCCACGTTATTATTGATAACTTGGCAATAATTTCCCAAAATAATATAGTATCTTATGCTGTGACTCTTTTAAAAATATTTCTAATCATGTCGATGGTTTTTTTTTTTTTTTTTTGAAGTATTATTGCAAAGTGCAAACCAGTTTTTGACAAGTATGCTCTATAATGAGTAATGACCAATAACGGCAAAATTAACAGATCTCAATCCCCCATGTGTAGAACAATCGCTTCGTGAGCAAAACTTATTTAGCTCCATTTGAGTTTTTGGTATTAAATTAGCTAATAATTTCTCTCCATATCTTTTATCTCTTTTCTCTGTTAATTTTTTCTCAGAATATCCCTATCTTTTATGTGAGAGACTATCGATCCCTAAATTACATATTTTATGGACCTAAGTCCCTTCTACTTGTACCATCACACATTACTTGTTTCTTTTCTCTGTATATCAATAAAATAATGCCAAGAAACGAATTGTGGAGAATGAATCATTTATCATGTTCTGTGAAAAATTTCAATTATATATTCATTGACAAATAACGATCAACAGTTTAAATTACCATATTATTTTATTCATTTAAGAGTTTTGTCATTAAACGTGTGACAGTTGGCATAATATTATGTTTCCTAGTTGGCATTACTCAAGAAAGGATACACAAGATTTGAGTCTTACATTATCCTAAAAATAACATGTCATATAGTCACAATCGACCTTGTTGTTGACGATTATTCAAAACCCACAATAAAATAGTCATGTAAATATAAATTACCGAAAAAACATAGTTATTAAACCCGGACCGACCCGGCCGTGTCGATCCGGGAACCGGTAAATCGGTTATATAACCGGTCCGGTTGAAACAACGGATAGGCTATGCATCAGAACTGGTCCGACCCGGCCGGTTTTTATAAAAATCGATGACCCAGTCGGTTAACCGGTGACCCGGCCCGGTCCAAAAAAAATCCAAATTTTGTTTTTTTCAAAAAAAAATCATAATAGCTATATTTGAATATTTTTTTGCTTATTGACTTACATAAGTTATGTACCTCCAATTAGCTATTTTCAACTTTTATGCATGGGTTATTATTTTCACTGAGAAATTCTTTATCTTCCTTGTTTCAGGGATTATTGGTTAGCCACGCCTTGGTTTGCTATGATTCCAAAACTGATACCTTTCAAGCAAGGTAAGGGGAGAATGGCATTGTCTAATACTGAACTTCTGCTACTCTATTATATAAAAGATTTTAACAATTTCAAAGTTTATAGATTATGAAGAGTCTTTCGCTAAAATCAGTTTTGCTTTCCCAACACAGCACATAATACTATAATAGCACAACTGGTAGTTTAATTCTTAATACCCACGTTTTTTACCATAAAATCTAGTTTAAATCCCTTTTCACATTTTACAATTAATATTTAGGAAGGTTTTTTTTTTTTTTTTTTGGGTAGAAAGTAAGGTTTTTTTAACATGAGAATAACAAATCACAGTATCAAAAATTAAATAAAAAATCGAAACATTTAATGTTAAAAATTCCAAAATATTTAATTTTTTTTTTTGGGGGGGTAAAATAAGATGATTTAGTACAAATAAATAAATGCATCTTAGCGTGGGCCAAGTTAACAAGACCCATTTAATAATAAATTTAGTGACTTAATTTGTTTGGTGAATAAATTTGAGTATGAGACCTTGTGATTTAATGCATAATTTCCTTTAGGCAACAAAATGGTGGTTGGCTACGAATGGGGAACAACATCCAATGGGAGAAGCTAAGAGCTTGCCCAGTTGAAACCTCTCCATGTGTTCGATACGTCTCTGATTGTTTAGAAGACTTAAAGCCAGGAGATCATATTGAGATCCACTGGAATTTAAGACAAAATTATTATGGTAGTTTTCTTGCCACCGCCACTTCGCTTTATCCAATTTGAAGTTTGAAACTTTAATAGGACATTTAAGTTAGCATCAAGTTCATATACAGTATTCATTATCTTTTGTATTATTGCATGTTAACTTCTATTCCATATGATTTGCAGATTGGTGGTATGGTGTTATTGGTCACATGGACTCATGTAATGAGAACGAGAATGACTGCCGCTGTCGTTACTGCGGTGAGATATTTTGTTGCATTATTTGGTTTGTCTCGTATTTTACTGCATTAAATTTCATGTGTTATCGTGTTCAATTAAACTCTTAATTTGATTATTCCAAAAATTCGATAATTTTTCATTCCGGTTAATTATGAAAATGACCCAGTTGCAGGACATAATTTACTCTGCTATTTGTGGATCTTGAGGCTGAACGATTAATAACTTCATCATATTAGTTTGGAAACCTTGAAATTTTACCCCTATGATGACATGATTACAAATTATATCAGTAGTCTTTATTATAATTGAGTTATTATTAGATGAGCACCTTATATGCTTATAATTTTCTTTGGTGACAGAGACGTTGATTGTGGAGTTCAAACAATACTCTCAAGGGTCAAGCATGAGAGGAATAAAGCTACTCAGAAACGGGGAACAATATGAAGAACCAGCCGGATACTATGGAGGAATTAGAAAGCTTCACAATGAGGAGGAGATCGAAAGATGGAAGAAGCTCTTACCACTTCATCTTATTCCTGACTATAGATAGACCTTATCTTCAAAGACCACCAATTCCAAGATTAAGTGGTTGAGTTGAATTGGTTGTTTATCATAGTATAAGAACCAAGGTAATTATGGGTCACGAGTTCGATCCTCAACAGAATTAAGTCAACCAAAAAATGGATTTATACAATATACATACTTTAAGCCCAAATAATTCTTAGAGAGATATAAATATACATGAACTCGATTCTTGTTTAAATGGACTTTACCTTACGAGATATATATAGGAGATATATCATTTGACTCCAAAGTAAGACTTATAAATATTACTTCCCATCTTAGCCATTGATTTCCGTCCATCCAACGGTTATAGTTTAGAAAGCTATATTAATTAATTAATTATTAATTACACTATAAATTATAACCGTTGATTTTTGTCCATCAACGGCTGAGATGGGAAGTAAGACTTAAAAGTCTTACTATGAAATCAAAAGAACCCTCTATATATATATATATATATATATTTTCCGTAAATATGTTAAAGTGAGCATTGACACTGGAAATCAAAATCCTTAAAAATTAGTGGTTTCTGTAAACATTTACAGAAAACAAAATCCGTTTATTCGTTCTGATTTTAAATGGTACAGCTTGATTATAGGTCAACTAGTACATAATTATATGTATCATGTATTCTCACTTTGGAAATTACTATTATCTTCACCATTTGAGCAGCTAATTAATAGTGAACCACAAATTTAACTAGTCTATAACCCCTGCCTTCGCACGGGACGATAGTAAGTAAAAAGTATAAAATAAAAGTAAATAAACAGTAAAATTACATGTACATTATATATTATAGTGAAATAGCAAACTCTTTAAATTAATGTACAGTAGTTCAACAAATAAGACAAATTAACTTACACTACAAAAAATATGGGGTTTTCCCAAGGTAAAAAACGTGGCAAACAATGACTAAACCCGTAGCTAAGTGATTTGACCATGCTTCCACAGCCCGTGCGTGAAACTGGCGTCGCATTAATTTTGCCACAACTATTTTTGCTCTTTGCCACGATGATTTTGAGTGTGGTAACAATTTTTTAGCTACATTTAATCTCAATATTAGCCATGGTAACAACCGTGGCTAATCGTGTCCACTGTATTAAAAAAAATAACAACGTCCGAATCAATTTTGAAGTTCCTATATTGCTACTGATCCAAGGAAATAAAACAAATATCAAAATATATTTCTATACAAATGTAAGCTTACAAAGTACAAAGTATGTATCTTACAACACGAGAACTTTCACCCAATTGTAAGAAAAAAGAAGAGAGTGAATAATTATTTAGCAAAAGAGTCAAAACACTTTATTAAAAGAATTAAACCACAGTGTTGAACATTGTATGGAAGCTGCGATAAATGCTATCATGCGAGTCACCTTATTTGGATCACACTCATTATGGAGCATTGGACAAACCACAAAATCAAAATTTTCTTCCTTCAAAGCACGTGTGAGGAAAGACCTTACCTATGATGACAAGATAGATACAGTTAAGAGTTGTTCCATTGCACCTTGCTCTCCCACAGAAAGAGAAAAGAAACAGAGAAACCTCTCTTTCATGAATATATACATTATGATGATTTTTTAGTTACAAATGTAAGGAGAAAACATCTGATTTGTATGAGTTTTCCACTTGAAACATATAAAAAAGAATAGCTTTTACTGAAAGTGTGCATGGTGCTAAGGCTACATAGAACTAAGCCCTATTCCATACAAAGAATAGCAACCATCATATTAAGGTTATATAAGCAAAATTCAATCGCAGAAATAAACTTAATAAGGAGTTACCTTCTATTAAAGTAGCCAAAGAAACAGCAAGAGGCATGCTTTTATCCAAGTCGTTAGTTCCACATTCTTAATCACGCTATAAAGAAAACTCAGAAAGTAAAAACATCTTGCGAGAGCCTGCAACAATTCTAACTCAATGTAAGTAACAAAGAAATATACCGTTTGCAAAACTCATATCAAAATTCATTTGCCAATTCAAGAAACAAGAAAACATGGAATTTGATTCAATTGAAGGCCTAACAAAGACTACACACAAAGACAATTGGAATTCAAATCTCGAGAATACCTAATTTGAGTATCAAATATAATCAAGCTGAGTTCACATACGCATAAGACAATCTTTCAAACACTTGGTGCTCAAGTTCTGCTTAGCTACAGTCCACCTTAATGGACTAACATATATTCACTATAGCAGCAGAGTTCAAATTTAAGTTCCAGACGCAAACTAATCATTGTTACAAGATAGGCACAAAGTCTCACAACAATTAGTCATAACCACGAGATCAAATGGTTTCAAATTTAACTTCAATCGCATTTTCCAAAGCTTCCCACTAGGTCACCTTCTCAAGAATCACAAAACTTTAAATTTAACAACAAAATAGTGAAAAGCAAAAATAAAATCAAGTAAATGGAAGAATGAAATTAACCTAGAAAAACAAAAATTAGAAATGGAGCAAAGATAAAATACATAGATGAAGAGAGCAATCAAAATGCGTAAGCGAGACAGGAGAAAGTATAAGGTATCTCTCTAATCAATTAGCATTGCTTATTTAGCGTGAGTTGCGATTTGCTACATTCTTCTAATTAGTTGCAGATTTTCCGATTTTTTAATTTTTTTTCCAGTGGCTAAATAATCGTAACTAAAGACCGTTTTTCTTGTAGTGTTATTTCAACCTTTGGAAAATTTCTTTTAACACAATGTTTGTTGTAGTATTGGCAACTGTGCCATGAGCGTCAAGTGTGAGAAACCTTAACCCCTTCTTACTTTTGACCCTAGTGAGAGCAACATACAATTGGCCATGAGTTAAAATTGGTCCTAGAAGATAAATTCCTACATGAGATAAAGTTTGACCTTGACTCTTATTTATTGTCATGGACAGTCCCATTTTACCTACATACAAACAATACAAACAATAAAGTAATGTAATTTTTATATATATAAACAGATAAAACATGAATAACAACTGGAATCATTGCAGACAATATTATCCATAAATTTTTTTCATTCGAGCAAATTGAATGACGATGATCTCCGGGTTGGTTGATATTTAATAACCTCTTCTGCATAGCTCTCCCACAGACAACGTTCAAGTCTCGTACCCCTTAAGATACAAAGAACGGAAGCAGTTCAACATATAAGTTTATAAATACAACAAGGTTGACATTATCTCATCCCTATAAATATAAAAAAAAACACCTGAGATTGTCCACCTCTATGACTATCATCTTCGTCCTCTTTCCAGATACCATGTGTTCCTTCGAATCAATGATTCCACATAGAAATCCAATAACATCGCCAAACATTGATTTTCATTAGTTGTTATAGATGACTAATAATGCGTTGAAGAAATAGAAGAAGACATTACAACTGAATACGCAGTGTCATTAGGATACTTTTTAACATCCTCAACTTCCATGAATGAAAAACCATTGTTAGGAAGGTTGGCATCGACACTCGGTGTCACAACAATTCTTAGATTAAAAGTAAGCTTGTACTCATGTTGAGTTGGCTTAAATTTTTCAGAATTAAGGCCAACACCAAAGTTTCGTATGACATACATTCCACTTTTCGCTAGTTGATCTCTTATCCTCAGGGAATCCTATACAGTTCCCAAAATCTTACAACCCCGTTATTACAAAAATGAGGACCTATAAGCAATGTTTAATAGTTATAGGAATTAAAAAAAACTAATATGCACGATAGACGTGCGTAACAAAACTCACATGTTCATCTATTAAAATCATCTTGACATTGTCTCCCATCTCGAGTCGATAAAAGTAGGGCTACCTCCAGAGTCTGATAACCCTAATTTTGATCCTCCATTGCTCTTTAGATATTGTCAAATCATGGATGAAATCAAATCTCGTAGCCATTTCAATAGATATTGAAACAAAAAATTTGGCCAACAAATAAATTGATGTATCTTATTTAATGAGTCAGCCGAGTCAGCAAGTGGGGCTTATGATATGGGCTTGACTCATTAGATGGATGTTTCTATTTTTTATTTAATTTTTGATTTGCATATAATTTTCATTTCTCATTTAGTTTACGTTTCTCATTTAATTTTCATTTGAGATGGAGTTTTCATTTTTCATTTAGTTCTCATTAAGGGTATATACTATTTTTTTAAGCCCAACTTGGGATGGAAAACTTCTGGTTTTGCTGACTCATTTAGTTTTCGTTTCTCAATTAATTTTCTTTTGAATATAGATTTTGTTTTAATTTAGCTTACATTTTTCATGTAGTTCCCATTAAGGGTATCTACTATTATTTTTTGAGCCTAACTTGGGATGGAAAACTTCTGGTTTTGCTGACTCATTTAGTTTTTGTTTCTTATTTAGTTTCTGTTTATCAATTAATTTCCATTTTTTATGTCGTTTCCATTTTCATTTAGTTTACGTTTTTCTATTAAAATCCCATTAATGGTATATACTATTGTTTTTTTTAGCCTAACTTGGGATGGAAAACTATGAAGCACCGACACCTCAAAAATCTTGACGTGTCATGTCCAACACTTCCCGACACTTTCGAACACTCCGACACTTCAACACGCGTTATAGAAATTCAAAAAAAGGTGCAAAGGTTGCATTGCATTGAGTTTTTAGTTCCAACTATTAGATTCGTTGGGTTCCGATTATCATTTTATTGAGTTTAATATAAATATTTGGGATATCTTATGTTTCTTTGCAAAATTTATGAATATTATAAGTTTAGATTCATTTTTTTGTTAAATTATTGAATATTAATATAATATACATTAAATAATTTAAAAATATTATTTAATATCAAAACTTGTCCTAACGTGTCGAAATCTAACATTTTTTAGAATTAACGTGTCGAAGTGTCATGTCGTATCGTGTCACGTGTCCCGTATCGATATCAGTGCTACATAGATGGAAAGCTTCTGTTATTGCTTACCCATTTAGTTTTCGTTTCTAATTTTGTTTTTGTTTCTCAATCAATTTTCATTTTTCATGCGGTTTCTATTTTCATTTAGTTTATGATTTTCTATTAAAATTCCATTAATGATATATACTATTATTATTTTTAGTCCAACTTGGGATGAAAAATTTCTGCTATTCCTGACTCATTTAGTTTCTGTTTCCCAATTAATTTTCATTTTTCATGTAATTTTATTTATCATTTAGTTCACATGTTTCATTTAGTTCCCATTAAGGGTATATACTATTATTTTTTTTAAGCCCAACTTCTGCTATTGCTGACTATTTTAATTTTCGTTTCTCATTTAGTTTCCATTTTTAGATTAATTTTGGTTTGAAATATAGTTTCCATTTTTATTTAGTTCCCAATAAGGGTATATATTATTATTTTTTATTAATTTATTATTACTATTTTTATTGTTATTGACCGATTAAGTGTGAAAATGAATCTGGTTCATTGGATCTAAAGTAGACACGTGGCATTTTTGTACTCTTGTGACTTCTCTCTTGTAGTTAAGCCCAACTTGGGAAGGAAAACTTTTGCTATTGCTGACTATTTTACCTTTCGTTTCTCATTTATTTTCCATTTTTCAATTAATTTTCATGTGAAATATAGATTTCATTTTTATTTAGTTTACGATTTTCATTTAGTTCCCATTAAGGGTATATATTATTATTATTTTTTAATTTATTATTATTATTAACGGAATAAGTTTGAAAGTGAATCTAGTTCATGGGGTTTTAAGCAGACGCGTGACATTTTTGTCCTCGAATGACTTCTCTCTTCTAGTTATATATATACATTAGTATATGGTAGGTGGAATTATTATCGCTACGATAATATAAATTATTTTGTTAAAGTTAGACATTATTTTGGTAAACTTCTACCCGTAGGTTGTGATATATGTGAACCAGTGTTATAAAAATCGGACTGGCCTGGCCGGTTCGAACCGAAAACCGGTAAATCGGGAGTGTGGCCGATCCGGGTAACACCAAAGATCGAATATGCTAATGAACCGGTGAAAATCGGGGTGTATCAGCCAGTTATTATTAAACCGGTGACTCGCGGGTAAACAAACAAACCAACCAGTGATGAACTTTACCCCTATTTCTTCTGGAATCCTTCAAGATCTGTGATACAGTGATAGACAAAAACAAAGAAAACTCCACCGACATAATAGAAGAAGAAGGAGAAATCTAAACCATCGGTAGATGAAGAAAAAGAAAAATAACAGATTTAGATCCCAATCGATGAAACTTTAACCGAACTCGCCTATTCGTCTGAAAACAGGGTTGCGAGAAGTGGATTGAAGCAGTGATAAAAGGATTTTTCGGTCCTTTGCTCTAACCATATAAGCAAAGTAAAGAAAAGAAAAACACATTGAAGCTGAGAAGAATGGGAAGGGGGGATGGAAGATGATGAAAACACTTTTTTTACCATGCGGAGACACTGTTTTCTAAAAAAAAGTAAATGATGCTTTGATTTTTCCCCCAAGACTTTCTCTATTTTCCATAAATTAATTAATTAATACCTACAAATTCATTGGAAAGTGAAAGGGCATTTTTTTTGTTCCCACATAAGGGTTCTTTTTTAAAAAAGAAAATTTAATAATTTTTAAATGAATTTTATATTTTCATATTTTTTCCATGTATCATTTTTCTTCTATTTACATGAATGTTGCTTTATTTTTATTTATTAATTAATTTATAGTAATGTGTTCATATTCACTTTAGGGAAAAAAATCATGATAAATATTAATTCTACCGTTCTGAGAAGAAGAAAATAAAATGATAAAAAAGAAAGTATATTTATTCATGATTAAAGTATATTTAATTAAAGCATATCTAATGATTTAATTCATGATTTTTCCTAAAAAAGTATATTTATTCTACCGTTCTCAGAAGAAGAAAATAAAATGATAAAAAAGAAAAGAAAAATAAGACCAAATGTTATGAAAAAATAGAACATTTAATAAAATTCTAAACAAAAAAAAATAAAAAAAAATAAATGTGTCTAAATAAAAAAAGTATAAAAAAAAGAAAATAGAATAAGAAAAAAAATAGAAGAAAAAGAAATCACATATATGAATTTCCAATATATTTTCTTTTTATTTTTTTCAATTTTTTTTTTGTCCTTGGTCTATTTATTCTTTCTATTTAGATATGTTCGGTCTTTTTTATATCTTTATTCTATTCTCTCTCTTTTTTTTAATAGATGCGGTGGCACAAGAAGATTAAAAAAAATCAAGAAAAAAAAAGCAGAATAAGATACACCAAAAAATAAAAAATAGAAAAAGACAAAACATATTTAAATAAAAAAGAATAAAATATACCATGGACAAAAAAAAAGAGAAAATAAAAAATAAAACTAAATATATTGAAAACTCATATCTACGATTTCTTTTTATTCTTTTTTTTTTTTTTGTATCTTAATTTTTTCTTCTAGTTTGTTGTCTTTAGTATATGTATTTTTTAATTTGAACTATTTTCAATTTTTTTTAATTTTAGTCTTTTTCGTCACTATTGTGATTTTTAATATATTTGGTTTTATTTTTCTTCTATTTTTTTTTTTTATAAATCTCAGGTATCCTCCATAAATCCTGTTCGGAGTAGGATCGGGATTAAAGCTGTAAACTCTTCCCAAAGATGGTACTGAGAAAGATCAAACATATACTCTCACCCCTACCTACTCAGGTTTCATGCACCAACTGAGCTTCGAACATTTGGTTTCTTCTATTTTTTTGTTCTTATTTTAATTTTTTTTATTTTGACTCATTTTATTCTTTTTTACTATTTTTTCTATTAATCTTTTGTTAAGTGTTCTAGAATTTCATAGCATTTGGTCTTATTTTTGTTTTTTATATCACTTTATTTTTTTTCGAAGGGTAGAATATGTATACTTAGTTGATATTCTAACAGTGTTAAGAAGAGGTGTGGATAAAACAAACCATAAGAAGTTAAGTGATTAAAATAAAAATAGAGTAGCATAAATGATTTCAAATAAGGGGATTTTAAACTTTTCCCTAATAAAAACAAAACAAACAACTTTAATTTATTGGTTCTATATCATCCCCAAGAGATAAGGAAAACAATTGATAAAGCAAAAGATAAAAAACCTTTGTTAAAATTAGGGGTGAAAGTGGGATGGGCTGGGTCGAGCTTTGCCCCGAAAAGCCCAAGCCTATGCCAAAAATTTTCAATTTGGCTTGACCCGAGCCTAGAACGAGTCTAACTGTTAGCCTGACTTTGCTCATTTATAAAAAAACAAATGGCCTGACTTGACCCGTTAGCCTGTTAATTTTCAACTTCCAACCAAAACTATGAATCAACTTCATAAAATACTAAAATTCTATTGCTAAAACAAAAATCATAATTTCAACGTCTAAAAAGAACCATGAATCACAACAAAACTCATCATAATTTGCATTTAAGTCACTTTCAAAAGTAAAATGATAAAACTAAGTAACATATATTTCATCAGATCCAACAAATAAATCTATACTATGTAAATTAAAATAACTACATAAATTCAACAAACACATCCTGATGCTTGTAGTAGCCAAAACTTCTCTTCATCTTCTTTCCCTTACAAATATAATTCCAAGATTAGATAAGTTGGCAAACAATTTCTAAACGTAGAAAACAAAACACAAGAATAAAGAATAGAAACAAAAAAAATAAGATTAAGAAACAAAAAATCTTTTAATAGATTCATATAGGCAATCTCACATATGGAGATGATGGTTCCTCTTATATAAAAAATAAAGCCAAATTTCTATTAACATTTAATCGAATATAATTAAATTCCAAAATAATTTCAATTGATTAAATTTATACCTTTTGTTTTTTCTTAAGTCATACCTATTACGTAGCCAATCTCCGTCGTATATTAACACTTGGATGATATCTTCAGCCAAACTAGAACTATAGGCATCAACAATATTGATTTTTATGGTACTGTAAAAATTGGTACAAATCTTATGCAACTCTCAAAGATAGTATTGATGAGGGAACGAACCTAGGTCCTTCCACCTCTTACTTAGCTCACATGCATCAATTGAAATATCTCCATTTCGTATTACTATAAATATTATTATTTAATTTAATTTAAAATAAATAATATGATAGAGGCAGGCCTATAGGCTTATAGGCCCGACATGTAAAAAAAAAGGCTATCACCTACTTTCTAAATAGGCTTCTTTAAAAGCCCGAGCCTGTTATATTGGACTATATGAAATAGTCCAAGCCCGCCCTGATATAGGCTAGGCCGTAAGCTCCTGTAGGTCAGCCCGACCCACTTTCACCCCTAGGTATAATGTCTCTAACTATTCATGCGTAGGAGAGGAGGATGTCTTCTGCTATATCTCAAACTGCTATCTTTTTCGTTTATATATATATATATATATATATATATATATATATATATATATATGAGAAAAATATTTCTCAAAGAATTTGAGATATATTTATCTCCGTCCATCCAAAAATTACGGTGTTTTATTTCTTTATTTTCTTATATTAATTGATTCACCTTTGAATGGTTATGATTCTCTTTTTCTCTCTCTTCCTTTATCACTGTTGATTCATCTTTGTGCGGTTATGATTTAGTAGCCGGAGATAAAGTTATCTCAAGTATCTTGAGAAATGATACGCTCTATATATATATATATATATATATATATATATATATATATATATATAGGTAGGATCCTTTGACACCGGTGTCAAATTTAAAGTTTGACACCTCATATGAGAGCCATTAAATCAAAAAAGATCAACGACTCTGATTTGTAAACATGTGGCACCATTGATCTTTTTTTTTCTAACGACTTTTAGATGAGGTGTCAAACTTCAAATTTGACACTGGTGTCAAAGGATCCTACCTCATATATATATATATATATATATATATATATATATATATATATATATATATAGGCTTTAATGTTTCTATAATTAATGTAGATAAGTTATCTACATTCACTCCAAAAATGAAGTAGCTTTGGGTTGAAAAATTAAAAAATTATAATTAAAAAGACTATTACAAAAATACCTTGATATTCTCCTCAAAACGATGTCGTTTTGGGCTCAATGTATATAACTTATCTACATTGACTGCAGAAAAAATGAATACATATATATATATATATATATATATATAAATATATATATAGAGAGAGAGAGAAAGAAGGGGGGATGTCTTCTCCTATATATGGGAAAAAAGGTGTCATTTTAAATGACATATCTTTTGTCATTTCACTCTCATAAAGATATGTGAGTCCCATATTTTTATTTTTAGAGTAAAGCTCTTTTTGCATCTCTATCAAAAAATATGGTTTCTATTTTCGTCCCTTACAAAAAAAACTCATATTAGTCCCTTTTTATGGACTAAATTGGGTCTTCATTGAATTTCTGAAGAACCACACTTTCAAAGAACTGGAATTGTAGAGGGAGCAAAAGTTGACATTTTTTTAAGGGACGAAAGTGCGGATCGTGTTTTTTGTTAGGAACCCAAAATGGGCTTGATGTGCCTCTGGCAAGTATAGTTTTCTGTGTTAAAATTGATAATAATTGAATCATAAAAGAGCAACTTAATTACAAATTTGCTAATTATATTGATTCTTTCTTTTCAATTATATTTCTCACCTATTGGTTGTGTTTTTACAGGAAAAATAAGTGAAAACTATAAAAGCCTGTTGACGCAGACCAGTGCCGGATTGGAAAGGTTGCACAGTACAAAAGACAGAGACTTGGCGCAAGTTGGCGCCAAAATGGCGCACACCCGCGCCGAATCACGAACTTTGCAACGGAGAATTTTGGGTGGCACTCAGTGGCACCAAAGTGGCGCTAACTGGCGCCACATTCATTACCATTTCATGGCGCTAACTGGCGCCACATTCATTACCATTTCATGGCGCCAACAGGCGCCCAAATGCACAAGGAAGTGGCGCCAAGTGGCGCCCAAAAAGCAAAGAGGTGGCGCCAGTTTACGTACAATTGGTTCAGGTTTTTTTTCAATTAAGACAGAAGCTCCGCGCGAAGTGGCGCCAGGTTGCGGGAAATTGTACCGTGCTGTTATGAGGGTATTTTTGGAAGAGGAAAAAGAGGTTTATAAATATATCCTCTTGACAGAACCCTAGGGATTGATTCTTCTGAAGAGAGACGACGACAGAGCTCTGAGGGGATTCCTGGGATCAAGTTCTTCTTCTCTTTTCTCCTTAATTTTATGCTTTTGAATATTGGATTATTTTTAGCCATGATTATGCTTGGCTAGTTATCTTTTATTGTAGTTAGGGTCACGAGCCCTTTGTGAACCCTTGTTACGATGGATTGATTTAGTTTTACTCATTTATATAATTATCTTTATCTCTACCTTGTGCGTATTTTCTATTTTCTTTATTAGAACTGATCAATCTGATAGTTGAGAATAGTTTGAGGGTTAGAACCCTAGATAGGAATATTGAGGTTTTGATCTTGAAAGGGGGTAGGATAACAATTGGTATGCATGCTAGGAATAGATGTGTATTTAATTGCGGATGCTTAAATTATTGCGTTCATTGCTTAATACCATGAGGAACATTGCAAGGAATTGGGGTTTCAATTGGGAATTAAAAGGTTAACCTTGCAAGGAATTGAGGGTTAACTAATAAATATTCTTAGATAATAATTTATCCGAGTAATTATATGAATAAGTATTGTGAATCAATCCAAAGTAAGAAGTGAGGATCATAAGGTGAGTGCGCTCTAGCTACAATGTTTTTCTCGTATTTTTAAAATCAATTCTCATTGTTAATGTTTTATTTCTCTTAAATAAAAATTCAAAAACAAGTATTTACTTTTATTTCTTATTGTTACTCAAAATCAATTCACAATTTTTCCAAACAACAAACCGAGTTTTCCAACTTAAGGGGACTGGTTATTGTAGTACTTGGTTTACAATCCCTGTGGAGACGATACTCTACTTACTTCTATATTACTTGTGCGATCGGTATACTTGCCGGAGAGCATCAATGGGCTTTACTCTTATTTTTATTTTGTCTTTATTTTTTCAAGTGATCCCATCTCTTCATGAGAATGAAATGATACAAGAAGTATCATTTAAAATGACATACATTTTACCATGTGCGTGTGTGTATATATATATATAGGGGAAAATGTGTATCATTTTAAGGATGTAAATTTGTGTCATTTTAAGTGAGAGAGAGATAGATAAAGGGGGAGAGAGTGGGCAAAAAATAAATAAATGTGTGTTCCTATCTCTTTGTGAGAGTGAAATGATATAAGTTGTGTCATTTAAAAGGATAAACACTTTTCCCACATATATATATATATATATACAGAAAAATATTTCTGCAGTTACTGCAGATAAGTTATCTGCATTTACTCCCAAAACGACGTCATTTTGAGATTAAAATATTAGAAAATTATAATTGACTATAATAACCCTGAAATAAATTAAAGTTACAAAAATACCATGATTTTTGTCCCAAAACGACGTCGTATTGAGCTTACTACAAATAACTTATCTGCAGTAACTGCAAAAAAAATGAACCCATATATATATATGAAAAATTATTTTTGCATGTAATAGGAGAGTTACGTCATGTTATAAATACATCAATAAACGTGTTTTGTTAAATATTGTTATATAGGCTTATCATTTTTCAAGTTGCTTGACACAAGCAATGGTTGAGTTGTTTTGGATTCTACTACACTAACGCAAACTAAGTAGGTAATTTGATTATTGTTCTAATATTCTCCTCTCAGTGGGCATTTTTATTTCGTATATAAACATATAAATAATCTTATTTAAATAAAAAAAATCGTATTCTTACTTTTCTTTTGGGAGGAGCATAACATAGATGCATAAGTTAATTAATTTTTAAGAATATTATTATTAAGAAATTAAAATAAGTGAAGTATTAAGGATGTTATATGACACGCAACATAATACAATTTTTTTTTTTGAGTCAATTTTTGCCAACATAAATTTATAAATGAGTACAAATTTTTGGTATCATAATTGTTTATATCATATCAATGAGTCGTGTTGAAAATCATCATCCGGCCGATCCAATTGCACCTACAATTATGATATTGAGTAAGTGCTTCCATTATTATTCCTCCTTCTCTTAACGTCATTGAAATTAATGAAATACAAATCAATTGATTTAATCAATGGCTTTTGCAAATCAGCAGTATAAGTAAATCCTGAAATGATGCAAAACAGTTTGATGGTGCTTTTAAGCATTTATCCATTTTCTCTCTTCTTTGGTTTATGCAAAGAAAGCTTAGAAAATTGGTACATGTCGTTTCTATTTTAATTTTTTTTCTTCGAGAGTATACTTTCCGTTTACAAATTAATTACAATTTATATATTTTATTAAACAATCATCAGTCATCACAACATAATCATAGAAAATATAGACGCAAAAGACAGATAACATCGTTCATAACACGGACCTTTGACTAATTATTTAGATAGCCTAATTGTTTACTCTAACCAGAAGATGATTTATTTAACTTTCCATGTCTTTACTTAAACGTCCATATCCTAATGAACAACGAACCAAGATACAATGCTAGAACCGGAACAATGGGTGAATAAAACAATAAGAAATGATATAGAAATCATCATTAAGTATGAAACGGTACGTTCAAGGTAGACCAATTCTCACGCCTTTTGTGGTTTATATATATATTTATATATATATATATATATATATATATATATATATATATATATATATATATCAACGACTTTTGCAAAAAAATATCAACGACTCTGATTCGTAAGCATGTGACACCATTGATATTTTTTGATCTAACGGCTCTCAGATGAGGTGTCAAACTTTAAATTTGACACCGGTGTCAAAGGATCCTGCCTCTATATATATATATATATATATATATATATATATATATATATATATATAGTTTTATCACATATTCAGTAAAATATTTAAAAAAATAATGAAGCTTCCTAAATAAGGACTAAATGAAGATGTTAATAATCTAGATAAGGCCATTGTTTGCCTTGTCAAATTAATAAGCTATGTTTAATTATGGAGGATCCGGTTTCATATATATGCTTATGGTGGTATAACAACATTCTTCATTAATCAGAGAACTTTTAATTACTTTTTTCCTTCCAATTTTGGGTTTGTGGGGTGGGAGCTGCAAAATTATTTCAAACTCTTTGGTTTCCTTCAGGTTCATACAAACCATAATGTCACCAGAGAAGAACTCGAAATTGGAGAAACAAGAAAATTGGAAGGTTTCTCTCTTGGATTTGCCAGAGTGGGCTTGCATTGCATTCTTGAGCTCCTTTTACCACAGGATTTGTGCAGATTGGCACAAGTATGTTCATGTTTGAGGAATATAAGCACAAGAGATTATTTGTGGGAGAAACAAATCAATCAGAAATGGGGTAGGCTTCTTGGTGATGTTGCATACCAAGAGTGGCAGTGGCAGTGGCAGTGGCATACAACAAAGATAAACACAGAGAGTCTCTTGTTACAGCAGAATCAGAGTGGATCATTTGGCTCTTTGAGTGGTGTTTGGCCTTTACTAAACTTTCATTCTTATTTGGAAAATTTTAGGGACTTGATTAGTTAATTTGTTTAAAAATTGTTCAAAAATGGCTTTGTTTATCTGTCTTGAGAGTGGCCGCTTTTGGTTTCCTGCTCAAGTGCATAAGGTAATGAGTACTAATTAATGATTCATTGCTCCTGTGTGTAACTAATCTTTCATTATTATACTTCTTCTAATTTTCATATTGTAGAATAAACAGCTATACTGTTATGATGCCATTGTCAGCTATGATTCGGAAACAGACACCTTCATAGCAAGGTACTGTTCACTCCTTCATAATAATAATAATAATAATAATAATAATCTCCCATTATTCCGAATTTTGTTTATTGTTGGTTTAATTTGGAGCAGAAAGTCAATAACCTTATTGTTCTTTGACATAGAGCTTAATTTGTATAAAAGAAAGTCTAAAACACATACAATGATAGTGTATTATTGTTCTAATTTTACATCATGTATGCTTTCAATTTTACAGGTGGCGACTGATTGAGGGAAATATTCCGTGGGATAGATTGAGATTATCACCAGTTGAGACTTTTCCAATGGGTTTTTATGTGTCTAACTCTTTGAATGATTTGAAACCAGGAGATTATATTCAGATTCAGAGGAAAAAACGCAAAGAATTCCGTTATGGTAAGTAATCAATAGACTCTGAAGTTAAGAACATATTGTATCAAAAATATTTATGCTATTACTACATATAATTTATCTGCATTTACTCTCAAAACAACGTCGTTTTAAGATTGAAAGATTAAAAAATTATATTTATAAAGACTATAATAACCCTTAAATAAATTAAAATTATAAAAACACTATGATTTTCACCTCAAAATGACGTCGTATTAGGCTTACTGTATCTGCACTAAGGGCAGAAAAAAATGAATCCTTATTTTATTTGACTTTTTATCTATTGATATCTAGAATTTTACAGTGATTAACAAATATAACTTAACGTCTTTTTAATTGATTTGCTCACTTATCTTTTGAATAAGATATAGATTGGTGGTTTGCTGTAGTTGGTCATTTGGAATCATGTGACGAGGACATGAATCATTGTCGTTGCCAATACAATGGTGAGATTCATAGAATAGATGCTTAATTTTTATTTTGTACTTTATTGGGTTGCTGTAATGTGTCATAGATCTTTATATATATTTGTTGACAGACACGTTGGTAGTGGAGTTCAAGCAATATCAACGACAGAGTCGATGGAGAAGATCAATGCTGAACAAAAGAAACGTGTATGAGGAACAGGGCTCTAGACTTTGCTGCCTCGGTGGGATCAGAAAACTTGATAAGGTGGAGGAGATTGAAAAGTGGAATACTCTCTTAACATCTAGAAGTTACCAACCATTCATGCATTTGCAAAATCGATAACAGTTTAGTACTGAATTATCTTCGTTTACTCTCAAAACGACGTCGTTTTGAAAGTGAAAATATTAAAAAATTATAATTATAAAGACTATTATAACTCTGAAATAAATTAAAATTACAAAAATATTATGATTTCTGACTCAAAACGACGTCGTATTGGACTTACTGCAGAAAACTTATCTACGTTAAAAAAAAAGAACCCTATTTTAAAATGGAATTGTATTTCTCACAATCTACACTAAGTTTGGTCTTCAATTCCTCAATAATTTTAAACGAAGAGGGGGAAAGAAGCCATGTAAGAGGAATTGAAATGGAACTAGCATGGGAACTTATTTATTATCAATTTATAGCGTAGATAACAGTAGTAACTTCTTTATTATTGCATTTTGTCAGTCTTGTCGATATTCGATTTTAATTATTTATCTGCTTGAATTTAATAACTTACATATTTAATAATTACTTACTTAAAGATGAACAGTCAAGATTAAACATATATTTACACGAGTGTAACATAATATTGAATCTTTCGCTTTACTTTTATTGGTTTAAAATAAGGATTTTATAATTTTCAAATTACATGAGAATCAAAATATGAAACAAAAAAATACGTGGGATTCATATGTTAGAAAAAATCATATATAAAATCCATGTGATCATTACGAAAATTAAAGAGTACGTAGAAAGATTTCAATTCTCATGTTAAATAAAAAATATAAAACCCTTAAAATAATTAGATTTATGTATATTTTGCACGTATTATATACTTATAACATATGGTGGAGCGAAAAAAGAAGCTATAGTGAAATCCTTTAAATTAAGGGAAATGCAACTATTATGTTGCATGAAAGATGTAACTCCATCCTACTGACCCATTGGAAGGCGTAGTGTCACATTTTTTGTTTTTTTTTCTTCTTCTTAAGTTAGGGGCCACATGTAAAAGTTGTGTCTGTAGGAATCTCAAAACCAATCCTATAACGTGACACACATAAACCCCTTAAATTAATACAAACCTTTAGAATTTAATATTATTTCTGATTTTTCTTTTCATATATTTTAAGCTAGCTTGTCCCTTTCAAAACTTATAGAAGTCTTTAATTATAAATATTTTTTATATTTTTTTCACATAAATAGTTACAATTTTTTTAAAAAAATATATATATATTATAATTCCACCCCATTCTGCAATTTTCTGATTCCTTCCTTGCTTGTAACTGTCTTAAAATATGAATACGTAACTATTTCTTAAAAATATTACTGTTTTAAAATGTAATTTATGTTACAAAAATTGTATTTCAGCAAAATATTTCTAGTTATTTTTATTAACATTTAGGAAATATAAATTTTTAAATGTGCTTTTTAGAAAATATAAAAATAAATTTTGCAAAGGATATATTAATATAAAACAATAACGACCGAATCATATTTAAGTAAGAATAGTTTTGACGAATAAGAAAAATATTATTTTTTGAAATTTTAAGAAACTTAATTTAAAAGGAACCAAAATTCATTTACGAGCTGTACTTTGGTCTTATCAGTCTCTAATTAATATTGCGCTCGTTATAGACCTTTTTGCAATGAAAAAAAAAATTATTTTGAACTTTTATATAATATTTTATTTTTAATGCATCTATGATTCTTATATTTTTTTGTGATTTAACCTATGTTCTATTATATTTTATTTTTAACCAAACATATAATAGAACCTCTTGTCCTATTGAAATGTTTAGCAAACACACTCTAAGATAGTATTTGGTAAACGTGTTAGAACTTGACGAAAAATAATATATGAGTTATATTATATGTTTGGTGTATTCAAAAATAGAATAGAACATGACATGTGATTAAAAAGTACTACATTTTGGTTGTAGTAAAAGGGATAGCCATTGAGAACATTAAAAGAAACAAAAAAATTATCCGTGCATTTCATTTCATTATATTATATTCTATCCATGCGACAAACCATTGGTAAGGACGTAGGGTGTACTTAAATGTGTACTATAATATGCTTTCGTAGCAAATTAATTTATAAAGTAAACTCCTAAATTGATTCTACAAAAATTATGAAATCTTCACATTAGTCCCTCAAACATCGTCATCTCATTTTTCTTTATGGAAGACTAATTAAATGACGATATAAAAGAAAAATTTGATAACTGTTTTGCATCTTTTGAGAGAATAATTAATTTGATGAAAAAGAAAATTAAAGATTAATGTAATGACACGTTAATCTTTCTAATTTATATTTCTAGATAGAATGTTCTGTGAATAGTTTAATTTTGATGTACTATTCATGTAACATTTTTTATATTATTATTTTATTTTGTGTTTACATTTCATTCAGTGAATTTGAATATATAATCAATCATATAAGATATTAAATTTATTAAATGATATAATAATAATATATATTATTAGATACTAATGTAAAATCTGTTTACACTGACAATTCTTCCAACGGATAAAAAAGTACATGTGAACATTCATTTGGTGAAATTTCTTCTCTTCCAGAGTTTTGGATATTGGATTTAGCTCCTAAAAAAATAACGGGTGCACTTAGAGAATAAAGTATGAAGTCAAAACTACTGATTAAAAAATTTAAAATAATTAGGATTAGATTATTTTACATATAAATTACACCCTCAATCTTACAAGAAATATAAAAATAGATATATAACAGCTCTAATTTTTTAGCTAGATACACTGTTAATCTAATTTCTTAAATATGTGAGTGATTAAATACAAATAAATCAATAAATAAGAATAAATTTAAGACTTTTTATTCTCTAAATGCATTACTGTTTTAAGAAGGGTCAAATTATAAGCCAATAGATTTGATCTAATAGTAAAAAATTTAGATAAGTTGTATTACATTATGTGTTAAATTCTCATTTTTATGAAGAAGAAAAAATGGTCAAATTATTCGATATTCACGATGTAACAAAAGTTGTGGTGGTTATATGCTCGAGCCTTTACTTTTTTTCAAATAATTTTCATTTTGAATTTTTAAACTTATAAATTTATTTCAAATTATTTATCATTTAAAAAAATTTAAGGAAGTACCAATTATTTTTGAATTTTATTTCTTATTTCTTATTATTCCTAATAAGTGAAATAAAAGAAAGCATTCATAGAGTGAAATAACAATTTAATCAAGTATAATTATATATTTTTTTTCAAAATTAAGGATATTCAAAACGTAAAAAACCACAATCATTTGAAAAACGGCCAAATAATTTGTTATATTAAGAATTCACGCGTCTCATCAAAATATTGATGTGATCAATAGGTTAAAAACATGGGTTTTATGTTTGTTATGTTACATGATGTAACATAATTTTTCTACACACACAATTGAGAAGAGAGAGGAGAGAGAAGAAAAAGAGAGAAAAATCAAGAGACGAGACCGACATAAAATTGTGTGTGTAAAAAAGTTATATTAAATATAAAACCCTAAAAACATCTAGCGTTTATACGCTCGATTGGTTAGTAGCATCACCCAGTAGTTAGGATACTCTAAATGCAAATTATTTTCCAACTCTTCTATCTTATTTATGGGGCAGTTGTAATTACCATTATTTTAGGTTTTTTACTCTTAACCGTTGCATCAACTTGAAATTAATAGTTGAAAAAATAAAAAAATTAATTATTATTGACTTCAAATTGATCCAACGATAACTAAACAAGTAATAAGAATGATAAACCTAAAATGATAATACATATAACATTTTCTCTCATTTATTACTTTTTTTTAAGGAAAAAATATTTCTGCAGATAAATTATCTGCATTTATTTTCAAAATGATTTCTTTTTTATATTAAAATCTTAAAAAATTATAAATATAAAGACTATTATAACCTGACCCATTGGAAGGCGTACTATCACATTTTTTGTTTTTTTTCTTCTTCTTAAGTTAGGGGCCACATGTAAAAGTTGTGTATGTAGGAATCTCAAAACCAATCCTATAACATGACACACATAAAACTCTTAAATTAATACAAACCTTTAGAATTTAATATTATTTCTGATTTTTCTTTTCATATATTTTAAGCTAGCTTGTCCCTTTCAAAACTTATAGAAGTCTTTAATTATAAATATTTTTTATATTTTTTTCACATAAATAGTTACAATTTTTTTTAAAAAAAAAAATATTATAATTCCACCCCATTCTGCAATTTTCTGATTCCTTCCTTGCTTGTAACTGTCTTAAAATATGAATACGTAACTATTTCTTAAAAATATTACTGTTTTAAAATGTAATCTATGTTACTAAAATTGTATTTCAGAAAAATATTTCTAGTTATTTTTATTAACATTTAGGAAATATAAATTTTTAAATGTGCTTTTTAGAAAATATAAAAATAAATTTTGCAAAGGATATATTAATATAAAACAATAACGACCGAATCATATCTAAGTAAGAATAGTTTTGACGAATAATAAAAATATTATTTTTTGAAATTTTAAGAGACTTAATTTAAAAGGAACCAAAATTCATTTACGAGCTGTACTTTGGTCTTATCAGTCTCTAATTAATATTGCGCTCGTTATAGACCTTTTTGCAATGAAAAAAAAAAATTATTTTGAACTTTTATATAATATTTTATTTTTAATGCATCTATGATTCTTATATTTTTTTGTGATTTAACCTTATGTTCTATTATATTTTATTTTTAACCAAACATATAATAGAACCTCTTGTCCTATTGACATGTTTAGCAAACACACTCTAAGATAGTATTTGGTAAATGTGTTAGAACTTGACGAAAAATAATATATGAGTTATATTATATGTTTGGTGCATTCAAAAATAGAGTAGAACATGACATGTGATTAAAAAGTAATACATTTTGGTTCTAGTAAAAGGGATAGCCATTGAGAACATTAAAAGAAACAAAAAAATTATCCATGCATTTCATTTCATTACATTATATTCTATCCATGCGACAAACCATTGGTAAGGACGTAGGGTGTACTTAAATGTGTACTATAATATGCTTTCGTAGCAAATTAATTTATGGGTTATATTTATCTACTTTTACATAAGATAACTACATTTCCTACACACACACAAGCTAGGTGGGTCCCATTTCTTTTTTTTTCTCTCTCCTCTTACTTATGGGTCCCACTTACAATCTTGTTTCTACAACATAAGATAAGCATTTTCCTACAACATAAGAAAATTATTTCCCTTAATTTATAGAGTAAACTCCTAAATTGATTCTACAAAAATTATGAAATCTTCACATTAGTCCCTCAAACATCGTCATCTCATTTTTCTTTATGGAAGACTAATTAAATGACGATATAAAAGAAAATTTTGATAACTGTTTTGCATCTTTTGAGAGAATAATTAATTTGATGAAAAAGAAAATTAAAGATTAATGTAATGACACGTTAATCTTTCTAATTTATATTTCTAGATATATCTACTAGAAAATAACAAAATTCCGTTGAAAGTATCAACGGACCAAAATTCCGTTGGAATTTTCAACAACGGATAAAATTCCGTTGCAATTTTTGATAAAAAAAAAAAAAATCAAAAGCTGTTGAAATTTTGACACTAATCAGTCATTATCTCTCACGAGTCATTTAGGAATACACTTTGCACCAACATAAAATGGTCAAAGTAGAGAATCACGCAAGCCCACCCACCTACTCTATAAATTCACCGCTGTAGTCATAGAACTTCTGGGGTTGCTAAAAGGTGAAAATTTCATTTCTCTATCTCTCACTTAAATAAATTCTTGTAAGATGATGATGTCTAGAACAGTTGCGTCTGTTGTTGCTTTATTCTACTCAGATCAGTATCATATACGTTGATAATTGCATATCACTCATGTTGCCCTTATTTTTGTTGATTTCATTTTTTATATTGTTTAATTCTACTATTGAGGGCTTCCAGCAAGTCTGC
The DNA here is from genome assembly GCF_033153095.1 of Gastrolobium bilobum. Taxonomy (NCBI): domain Eukaryota; kingdom Viridiplantae; phylum Streptophyta; class Magnoliopsida; order Fabales; family Fabaceae; genus Gastrolobium; species Gastrolobium bilobum. The sequence goes on from NW_026897571.1 coordinate 177,229, forward strand.
GCTTAGGAGATTTTGTCCCTCATCGGGCTTTGGCGTGTGTGCTATTTATACGATGAATTATGTCAAGGCCCGAGCATTATTTTTGTATACTTATAACTTTATCCATTATTTCAACACTTCTACTAGTTATGGAAAGTCATGAAAGGACTACTTGCATTCTCAGACGAATGTTTCAATATGTATGCACAACACCATAAACAATTATAAATGATAGCATTCTTGCATAAAAGAAATTTAGTGATTACTTGAAAATTATCAACGGAAAAAATTCCATTGGAATTTTTGACGAAAAACAATTCTGTTGAAATTTTCGACGGAAAAATATCAAAATTCCGTTGAAAGTTTCAACAGACCAAAGTTCCGTTTCTATTTTTGAAGGAAATATTCCGTTGAATGTTTCGACAGAAAAAATCCGTTGCATTTTTCGACAGAAAAAAAATTCTGTTTCAATTTTCAACGGAATATTATGCCGTTTCAAATTTCAACGGAAAAACTCCGTTGAAATTTTCAACGGAATTTGTTGGCCGTCAATAATTTCCAATTACAAAAATTATATGATAAATTTTTGACAGAAAATTTCGACGGTATTTATTTTCCGTCAAAGTTTTTGACGGAATTTATTTTCCGTTGCACATTTCCGTCTCAAAATTCAACGGAAATTTTTTCCTTCTCTATTTCTAACGGAACTATATTTCTGTCAAAAATTCCGTAACTATCTTTGATAGAATATTTTTCGTTAATAAATTCCGTCGATAATAGAGCTTTTTTTAGTAGTGATAGAATGTTCTGTGAATAGTTTAATTTTGATGTACTATTCATGTAGCATTTTTTATATTATTATTTTATTTTGTGTTTACATTTCATTCAATGAATTTGAATATATAATCAATCATATAAGATATTAAATTTATTAAATGATATAATAATAATATATATTATTAGATACTAATGTAAAATCTGTTTACACTGACAATTCTTCCAACGGATAAAAAAGTACATGTGAACATTCATTTGGTGAAATTTCTTCTCTTCCAGAGTTTTGGATATTGGATTTAGCTCCTAAAAAAATAACGGGTGCACTTAGAGAATAAAGTATGAAGTCAAAACTACTGATTAAAAAATTTAAAATAATTAGGATTAGATTATTTTACATATAAATTACACCCTCAATCTTACAAGAAATATAAAAATAGATATATAACAGCTCTAATTTTTTAGCTAGATACACTGTTAATCTAATTTCTTAAATATGTGAGTTATTAAATACAAATAAATCAATAAATAAGAATAAATTTAAGACTTTTTATTCTAATGTTTTTTATTCTCTAAATGCATTAATGTCTTTAGAAGGGTCAAATTATAAGCCAATAAGTTTGGCCTAACAGTAAAAAATTTAAATAAGTTGTATTAAGTTATGTGTTAAATTGTTATTTTTATGAAGAAGAAAAAATGGTCAAATTATTCGATATTCAGGATGTAACAAAAGTTGCGGTGGTTATATGCTCGAGCCTATACTTTTTTTCAAATAATTTTCATTTTGAATTTTTGAATTTATAAATTTATTTCAAATTATTTATCATTTAAAAAAAATTAAGGAAGTACCAATTATTTTTTGAATTTTATTTCTTATTTCTTATTATTCCTAATAAGTGAAATAAAAGAAAGCATTCATAGAGTGAAATAATAATTTAATCAAGTATAATTATATTTTTTTTTCAAAATTAAGGATATTCAAAACGTAAAAAACCACACAATCATTTGAAAAACGGCCAAATAATTTGTTATATTAAGAATTCACGCGTCTCATCAAAATATTGATGTGATCAACAGGTTAAAAACATGGGTTTTATATTTGTTATGTTATAAACATAACTTTCCTACGCACACAATTGAGAAGAGAGAGGAGAGAGAAGAAAGGAGAGAGAGAAATCAAGAGACGAGACCGACATAATTGAGAAGAGAGAGGAGAGAGAAGAAAGAAAAAAGAAAAATCAAGAGACGAGACCGACATAAAATTGTGTGTAGAAAAATTATGTTACATCATATAACATAACAAACATAAAAGCCTACAAACATCTAGCGTTTATATGCTCGATTGGTTAGTAGCATCACCCGGTAGTTAGGATACTCTAAATGCAAATTATTTTCCAACTCTTCTATCTTATTTATGGGGCAGTTGTAATTACCATTATTTTAGGTTTTTTACTCTTAACCGTTGGATCAACTTGAAATTAATAGTTGAAAAATTAATAGTTGAAAAAATAAAAAAATTAATTATCATTGATTTCAAATTGATCCAACGATAACTAAACAAGTAATAAGAATGATAAACCTAAAATGATACATATAACATTTTCTCTCATTTATTACTTTTTCTTAAGGGAAAAATATTTATGCAGTTAATGCAGATAAATTATCTGCATTTATTTCCAAAATGACGTCTTTTTGATATTGAAATCTTAAAAAATTATAAATATAAAGACTATTATAACCCTGAAATAAATTAAAATTACAAAAACATCATGATTTTCGCTCCAAAACGACATTGTATTGGACTTACTGCAAATAACTTACTATAAAAAGCGAACTTTTTTTAATCATCGTGGTATAAATGCATCGAATGAATCCAACCAACTCGTCTGAATTAGTTGGGGTTGGAAACTTCTCTTTGAACATTGAAGGCCATTCCGGGTTCTATTGTTTTGTCCCTCTCTTCTATTCTAGATAAAGTCCACATAAACTTCAAATCTTGATCTCGTGTTCCTCACCAAGTAATATTCATAATTTGATCATAGCCGTTTACTATCCTTGTTTCCTTGTGCCAAAAGCATCAACTTCGAAATGCGCATAATATTGACAAAGGGTTGGAGATTAATCAGTGAAAATATATGATAGGTTCGTTGTGGCAACCCTTTAAAGGCCATATGGGGTCCCTTGTTTCGTCCCTCAGTTCTATTGTTGAAAAAGTCAACAAAACCTTCAAATCTTGATCTCGTGTTCCTCACCAAACAATTGCAAAGTAAATATTGATAAATTGACAGCTGTTTGCTAGCCTTGTTTCCTTGTGCTATAATGGCATCCATTAACTCGCACAATAGATTTATAAAGGGTAGGATAATGGAGCGAAAGGAACTTATAAAAAAAAAAAAATTGGAGTGAAATGGAGTGAAAGGAACTAGTTATCTCTATCTAAATTTTATTTTTATTATTATTATATATATAAAATAAAATTTATCTAATAACAATAGACTATTGCCGTTAATACTTAATAGTTAGCCCATCTCTAAAATATATTTTTAATAATTAGTCCATTTTATTATTCTCAATAATATTTGTAACTTTCATATTTTGTTTTTACCCCATCATAAAAAATTTTGGATCCGCCATTATGGAGTGAAGATATTTAGGAGGTGGGCTTAATGCATTGACAATTTAAGTTTGAACTTAATAATTATGCTAGCACTTAGAGAAATTAATTAATGAACTTTCTTACATTATGAAATTAAAATGAAAGTTAAATAAAAAGAAAATATTCAATATCATTAAAGTTTAAAAATTATTTTATATATTTTTAAAAACAATTAAGTTGATCTAATGAAAGATAATATATTCTTAATTCTTATTCCTTAGCATGTGTCTTTGAAATATTGGTTAAAGAAACCCTTTATTGTCTAACAAAAAAAAACCCTTTACTTATTCATTTAAATGTACCATGCTGATGTGGGAAGTTACATACTTACATCCTTATGATACACAATTAAGGGAAAGGTTATACTTATAATCTATTTTTATTTACAACCATATCTTAATCGTTAATTTTCGTCAATCAAAAGTTATTATTTTCGCAAATCAAACTCATTAATTAATATTTAATTTGCAATGAATGATAACTGTTGATTGACGAAAATCAACGGTTAAGATATGATTGTAAAATATTGTAAAAAAAAATAGTTTGTAAGTATAACATTCCCCCACAATTAATTACTAAATCATTTCTAATTTCCATGAGTTGAGTACGAGACTTCAATTACATTATTATAATCTTTTATGGAAATGAATCAGCAATTAAACAATATATTAAGAATATTTTATATGCGTTTAATGTTTCTCTGGAGATAACTTATCTCTACTGACTTTAAAATGATATCATTTTGATGTTTAAAGAAATGTATTTTTATAATTCTAAGTTATTATGGAATTATTTTAATTTTTATTATTATAATTTTTTCACTTAACCTCGTAACGATATCATTTTGAGATAATTGGAGATAATTTTCTCTTCACTTGAGAAACATTAAACCCATCTTATATTAAGAATTTATTTAAGTTTAATCATATAGAATTAAAATATATTGATTAAATTGTTAAAAGCTTTACAGTAAAGAAGAGTTCCTTGGAATTATACATACATAAATAAAATATGAAAAAAATATTTATGGTTTTGTGGTGCTAGCTGTTCGTGATGTCAAGGAAGGTGAACATCAAAGACACGAGACATAAAAGTGAGTGGTTTTTATTGTGAAGAGAAGAAAGAGAAAAAAAAAAGTAATAGAATCCACTTATTTTTATGCTGGTGTAACAGATAAATATTTGGAGCAAAAGGAAAAATGTTAAAACTATAAAACATATCTGTATACGGAGATAGTTGGAGAGTATTTTTTAAGATTATGAAAGGGAAAAATCCCTAGGAGATACTTAACTGTTCTAAACTTGAATGGATTAAGAGACTGAAAAATTATTTTATCATAAAATGCGCGCCATTTATTCTAGTAATGTCAATCATTTAGCATCACTCAAATTTCAACTTTGAATAACCTCATAATTTGTAATTATATATAAGAGAATCAACAAATGTTAAATTAAAGTAAACTCAAATGCATTTACCAAGAAAAAAAAAGTAAACTCAAATGCAAAAATAAGGATAAAAAACAATAATTAGCATATATATAATGATTTTTAGGTCACAAATTTATCCCTTTTTTTCGTGATAATATAGTTTTGTCATTTGTGTTGATTACAAAGTAGTCGCCGCAAACACAAAAACCAAACTACTGTGATTCTCTTTTTCCCTTCTAAAAATAAAAACGAAATAAGAGACGTACAATTTGTCCACGACCGTTTTACCAAAAATGGATTCTGGACCGGTATTTGTTTTTTTATAGGGCTTTATTAATATCATGTGACATAAGAGAAGCTCTCTTATGTCATAAAGATAGTTACGAGTGAGACCCACTCCTTAAAAAAAAAAAAAACAACAACACGGAAGTCGATATATGTGTAGGAGAGAAAAATACTCTCCTACAACATAAAATAATATTTTTCCTTTTTTTTAAGCATGGTTTCTTTACACAATGGTTGTGTATCCCTTTATGCTTATGTTGATACCCCCAAGAACATTGCGTCCCAAATCCAATAACGCTACATGGGTTTCTTTTAGTAATGTATAAGTTTGCTTAAGAATTTAAGAATATATTCAAAGTGTTTGGTTACCTAAGCACTGCTCTAGCCTAGTGCTTGATCCAAAGACATGGAGGATTCATAATAATTAAAATAACCAATAATATTCTATGCGACACTATGAACCATTGCTAGTACATGCTCCACTGTGTGTCGTCATGAACATACAAGCCCAACATCAATGCAAGCTTTACTCATCAAATTTAAAAATCATGGTTAATTACGTGTGGATGTTGTCTTCTTTTCAATATGCTGTGTCGTGTGGATTCCATCTCAATAGGCTGACATCACACAAATTCTGAAAGATGTTGGTGGGTTACTTGTATATTGTATATGATGGTCTAATTGGCTTTCTATTATGCAAATAATAATATGAATGGCTCTAAGATGTGGGGCATCAAATCAAATTTCGGTTTCTTTATCATGGTTTTCTTATTACACCCTGATCCCTAAACTCTTGGGTCCCCCACCATGTCCTTGATTATTTTACAAATCTCAATATGTCATTCATGTAACAATTATATTTTATTCAACAAAGTAGGCCATAAAAGGCCACAATAGGAAGTTGTTCATACTCATAGCCTTCTAATTCTGCGCATAGATGCCTTAAGTAATAGAATTGGTATTTGTTATTTTATTTTTTTCTTTGTATGCTTGCCTTCTACGTCTTCTGGCCGTTCGAATTATGGATGTACCAATATGCTTACATTACACAAAGGGTAGTTGGCCTGATTGAAAGTCAGAGTAGTAAGAAGTAACAATTAGTTGAGGGCTGCTAACGTTCAAGAAGAAAGCCAGCCATTCAGGTCAACCAAGAAAAATAAATTATTAAATTGAATGAATAGATAAAATGAGCAATCAATGAATTTCTTCTTAAACCTACTTTTCTCAAAGGATTTAATTAGGGGTGTCAATATAGATTATGACACATGGGTCGACCCGCGACACGACACGACACGAAAATTCGTGTTCGGGTTGACCCGTAAAAAAATTCATGTCGTGTTCGTGTTGGAAAAAATAACACGTAAAAAATTCGTATCGTGTTCGTGTTGATGTATTTGTGTTCGTGTTGACCCGCATTTTTATTTAATTATTTATTTTTATTATTTTTTTAAAAAATAATAATTTTGAACCATTTTTTTAAATTTTTTTTGTAAATTACCATTTGGACCCCTATTTTGCGTGTTATTCGTGTCGTGTCGTGTCAATCCGCAAAAAATTTGTGTCGTGTCAGTGTTGAAAATTTTGACACGAATAAAAATCCGTGTCGTGTTAGTGTTGATGTATTTATGTGGTGTCAACCCGTTTTGACACCCCTAAGTTTAACGATTTTTTTTGTGTGACCCCAAAACAAATTTGTTTTTGAGGTTGAAACTTTTTTTTATAATTCTAATCTATTCCGAAATTATATTAGTCTTTATAATTTTTTTTTTCTCTCAACCCTAATCTCAAATCAAAGCTTTTGTATTGGTTGTCTATTTTTCTATATTGCCATTCACAACAATTTATTTAATGGCCTAAATTGCGAACTTTTTAATTTGAAAACTCAAATATTATTTTGTTGTTGGATTTAGTCTTAATACGTATTTTGATTAATTTATTTATTTTTTGTATAATCAAAGCACGTGATCTGTGTTAAATTTAAACAAAAAATGTAAAAAGTTAACACTTACTTGCCTATTCTACAAATGGGAGTAAAATTGCATTACAATTAATTATAAGCATCATGGGTATGTTATATGCCTGCAGAAATATTAGTGTAAACAAATTCTGTCTAGAAGTGTTGGATAGGCTACATTAATTACTGACAAATATATTCGTATTTTATATTAAATAATCACATAAAGGTTATGTTATATGATAATGTGCTTACTGTTCATCGGTCTAGTTTTGAAAAAATTTACAAAAAATGTATTTCTCTATCAAGTGATGCCTATGATATTTTAGTATCCCAATATCGTATTTTCATTGGCTTTATTTGGCATATTCACGATCTAATTCTATCACTCTACATATACGTGAGTGAGATAATATATTTAGTATATTAATGTGCATTTTATGATATAGCACAATCGCTTATCTACTGAGAGATCAATCATGTCATTTCTACATCTTAAGCAATAAAAAATATATAAACTAGACCATCAAAGTAACATCATTATGGTATACTTAATAAGGGAAAGCGATATTACGGTCATTGGATAATCAATGCAGTGAAAAACAAAGTTTTAAGGACATTGGAAATATCACATGCAACAAGGCAGAGGAAGAAGCCTCGTGTCCTTTTGCGCAAACATAGCAATAAATACGAATTGATTTTATGGGGTCTTAAGCAATTCAAGGACACAGCTTCGGTTCTTAGAGGGGACAGGTTGATAATCCCGCAATATCCGTTGTCCGGGTCTTTTGGGTGAAGGGTACTAGAGTTTGGTGGAAGTTAGGCAAAAATAACAGGTAGACTTTTACGACACCTTTGTGACAAATCACATTGACACAACCACCTCTTTTGTGAATCATTAAACCCCTCAAAACCCATCATTCATTTTTAGATATTAGTCCCTTTCTTCTCTTCTTTACACAACCACGCCATAAATACTCACACAAGAGGAGTTGTGATAAAGAATTAAAAAAAGTTTTTGAGACTTTAGAGATGAATTCAAGGGGACCCCACTTGGTATTTCATAGTCATCAAAAGTTATTTAACTAGTTGTGCTAAGCTTTTGTTGTTTTCATTTTGATCAGTGTATGCACTTGTTGTCCAACTCAAAACCCAAGTGGCTTGTATTTCCTTAAATCTCCTAGATTTCAGCTTGTTATTCCCACAATCATGTGATTAAACAAAATGGCTCTATTGGTTTTGAAATTTTGATCCACCATGTTTCTTTTTGGTTACATCGTCATTGTTATCTAAATAGCATAACTGGTGCCTCCCACTGCCCGTACATATTGCTTCTCTCTTTTGTGGGGATTCACTGTATTGTTTGTAGATGACAACACATTTTTAAGGAGCATGCTTGATGTTTGTTTTGTGTTCAATGTGTAAAGTGCTTTAACTAACCAGCTGTGAAAGCTTGTCGGTTGTATAGTCTACACATGTCCTTCTCCGAAAGCATTGTATCAAGGCACTGAGGTAGACAAAATCATCGGTTTGGCCAAACCACTACTCTCATCTTCCATTGGTGGATCTTGTTTCTCTCTAATAGAAAACCATTTGCTTTTGAGTTTCATCTTTGCTGCTCCTTCTGTCAATCTCAAATAGACACTTTTGACAAACCTCCAATTAAAATGCTTTACTTCCTTATATCTTTTGTCTCCTTTGTCATTCTTTCAAAGTCCTTTACCAGTAGGCCACTCTCAGCAGGGGAGAGTGGGACAAAACTAGTGTCGACCGGGTTTTGGGGGAATCTATTAACTTTGCTAGTTTCTAGGCTCAGGAAAGGAAACACTGCTTTTAGTTTTTCTCAGTTTTCTCTTGGCATGCCATTGAAAAAGAAGAGTTTAGTATCTAAAGTTGAGAATGGAGAAGAAGAAGGCAAGGTTTCTCTCTTGGATTTGCCTGATTTGCCATTGGAGTGTATCCTTGAGCACCTTTCACCAGCTGAATTATGTGGTGTGGCAACAGTGTGCACATCTCTCAGGGATAGATGTCGAAGTGATTATTTATGGGAGAAACACATGAAGAGGAAATGGGGTAAAGTGATTGGTGATGCTGCTGATAGACAATGGGAATGGCATGTAGCTTCAAGAAACAGAGAGAAGATCTTCAATCAGCAAAATCAGAAAGGAATATTTGCTTTCCTTCATGGTTTTCGACCCTTCAGATGGATTATATCAATATCAGAAAACGACAGGCAATCAAGAAGCTTATTACCAGAAGATTCAATCATGGCTCGATATCTTTCTCTTGAGAGTGGGAAATTGTGGTTCCCAGCTCAAGTCTATAACCGTGAGGTAATTAGTTGCTTGTAATCTGATTTATAACTTTTTAGTAGGAATGCTTCTCTCAATCTCAATGATTTAAAATTACCAATATTCTGTACAGAAATTCTCCTTTTGGTGATTTTATGCAATTGTTTCACTTTTTCCTTTTTCAGAATGGTCATGCTGGGTTCATGCTCTCATGTTATGATGCCCAACTTTGCTATGACTCTCGAACTGACACATTTCAAGCAAGGTATGTGGAAAGGTTGACTCCTTCAAAGTTGAGCACCTGAGCATAGATTCCAATCCACTTGTTTCTCTACCTGCCCTACTGTCCCTGTGGTTAGAATTTGAAGATATACCAAAATCTTAGTAGCTTAACCTTCTATAGGATTGCTTCTTTTCACAAAATTTTAAAGGTTGATAAGTTCATCCTTTTCTTAAAATTAAGAAGTTCAAGCTTTCTGGCAGGTACTCACCTCATGGGAGATTGACAACTGAGGAAAACATAAAATGGGACCGGCTGAGAGTGCCACCAATTGACTCTTCTCCACATGTTCTTCATATATCTGACTGTTTGGACGACTTAAGACCTGGAGATCATATTGAGATCCAGTGGAGAAGAAACAGAGAGTTCCCTTATGGTATGTCTTATCCTTTTGCTGCACTGTAAAAATCCTGTTTACGTCAGAATATTAATTGTTATCAATATTCCATTATCTTCGTGCAATAATTTTTAAAGTGTTTTATTGTAGGTTGGTGGTATGGTGTCATTGGTCATTTGGAACCATGTCAAGGGCATGGAAACCATTGCCATTGTCACAATAATGGTAAGAAAATTCACTTTGACATTTTAATTCTGCTGTTTTTCTCCCTCCTTTAAATTGAGTTTTCATTGTTTTGTTTCTTGTAGTATACAAAATTAAACAATGCTTTTTATACTTTTCTGAAGTTCAAATCATGGGTACAGTAGATTTTGGTCTTTCATTATTTGAAAAACAGGAAGGAGAAAATATAAGCTATTATAGCCTTGTGCCAAGAACAGCTGGTCTTATGTAATTAGAGATATAGGCTCATAAATCATGGGTTACCACATCTGGTTATGCCAATGGCTAAACAAAGTTTTAGTAGGTGATTAACTGACAAAAAAGTGTTTCTTACAGAAACGGTGATTTTGGAGTTCACCCAGTACAGTGCTGATTCCAGATGGAGACAAGCCATGATAAGCAGGAAGCATCATAGAGAACAAGGAAATGAAATAGATGGCTTTTATGGGGGAATCAGGAAGCTGCATAGCAAGGAGGAGATTGCTAGGTGGAAGAACCTCTGGCCAACCAAAACTGTGGAATAGCATGATTGTTAGTTTGGAACTTTGTAAATTAAGCAGTCCCCCTTCCTAAAATTGTGAAGGTGTGGAGGATTAGTTTGTCAAAGAATGGTGTCGTTCCTGACAAAAGGTATAAACTTTGAAAGACTACATTGGATGAATTTTCAGAGACTGTGTGTAACATTTGTACAACAACATAAAAATAGTGTATAGTTACAGTTTTGTTACTAGCTTTGCTCGTTTTTTTGTCTTTTACAACATTTCTCCAAGACAAGCATGTCTATCATAATTAATGGAAGAACATCAGGTTCCTTAAATGTGGTTAGTTTTCGAGCTGGCAAAATTTTATAGCAGCTTGGCCTCTTAACTTGGAGGAAAAGACAACACTAGGAGGTGAGGGAAAATGGGTTGGGGGCTGCAAATTGGTCCTTCATGCTTGTATACAAAATCGTCATCTCCTAGTAATATAATGTGAACTACATATTTTTGTTTTGTGAGAGCTAAACTAACAATACTTGACCTGAAAACACTATGAAAAATGGAAGTGCAAACTTAAGTCATGCTGGCCATAAGAAGGCTGTGTAGCCTGTGTTAACCATGAACCCTAAGCAAAATATGAACTGTAACAAATAATGAGCCACCAAATTTACCTCTTCCATTACATAGTCATCAACCTTGTCTTCAAACTACTTGTCAAGCATGGTATCTCCTTCAATGCCTGCACTTGATTCAAATGAACAAGGGACACAGCATACAGGAGTTTACTTCTTACATATATAAATTAATAAAATAAAATTCCATGATACATTAGCACAGCAATGATTTGATTCAAAGTTTTAAACCATGTAGCTAGATTTTGTGAGATCATAGAAGTTGGAACACTACTCAAAATCCTCTTGCAAACCCTTCAACTTTTAAGGACATGCTTGATGGAAGCAAAGTTAACAGAATTATTGACTTTAAGTTGCATTCTCTTGCATGAAACATGAAATTCATCCCATAAAAATACAATTAGATATCGTTTTTTGCTTTTTACTTTCGCGTTTCGTAGAGGAAAAAAAAAAATATCAGGAAAATACAATTATTAGAAATATGGTGGAAAAGTAAATTTGGTAGGAGAGTTAAAAAAAAAATTGTTTGGTAGGCCAAAATATTACTGAGAAAATTAAGTTGAATTTTTTGAGTCTATGTTTGGTTCGAAGGTAAAATATTGATAAAAAAAATAGGATAAAATTACCAAACTAACCCTTAACTAAATACAAATAATACTCTCTCTTCGGCTTTCTTTTGGCACGTTTTTTGAGAATGGATATTTGTGTCCATTGCTTTTTTCCTACTTTTTGGTTTGATGGGATTGAAATGGCAAAAGTTTTCAATTTTACACACAAACTGAGATTGCTATGCAAATCCGAATGATAGGCAAATTTTTTAAAACCTCCTACCAAACATGATCAACTAAAAAACTCATCTTAACTTTCCAAGTCATCCTAAAAGAAACCTCCTACCAAATACCCCCTAACTTAAATTTGTCATTGAAATCCATTGTTTGGATGTGGGAAAGCAATAGGGAATGGAGGTGAGGGGAAGTAAGGGAGAAAATAATCTCTATCTTAAGTGGCCGTTTGGTACACGGATTTTTCCCGAATTCCCAGGAAACTGAAATTTTTAAAATTTTAAATTTTTAGATATTATCGAAAACTAAATGTAAAAATCATATTTTTGAAAATCGAGATTCCCGGAGAAATAAAAATTTCTCCTGTAATGTTGTAATATGATACAAAACAGTAACCTAATACTCATATTTGTACTAACAAGTACAAATGAGCGGAGCAGGAAAAAGCGTGATAAAGTACAAATGACACTGCTAATATAATAAGGCTCCTAGCCTCCAAACACCACAAAAATCCTAATATTTCATCACACCCTTAATAAAATTAAAGTAATCAGTACAATTCCAGAAAGAAGTATAATCATAATAGTTGTTCAGAATCCAGAAAAATTAATAAAATAATCCATAAATTATCGCCATCAATCATCATCATCATGGGCAGCAGAGAAAAAGAAAATATGAGGAATAAAAGAGTCATTTACTACCTATCAATGTACACAGGTGCCCCCTTGCTTGAAATGGGAACCACCACCAGAGCAGATCCATGATTCACCAAGCTGCGTATGGTTCACATTAATTTGCCAAACATAATCCCTGCTGGCAGGCCATCTGAAGGGCATTTTTTAATCCTGTGGTGATGGAATCAAGCATAATAATGGCATTTTAAAGTGTCTACCCAGTTCTTCTTTTCTAGAATGAACGACATTTGGGATCAGCAATGTCATGTAGGAACATCGTGCAGGAAACGCAACCATTAATAAGTCAGACCAACTTCATAAGAAAATCTCGAAAGCCCGGTTAGAAATAACATTTTTCTATCATTCACAAACCCAGACAAGGTAGTTCCACATCGTGTGTGCAGAGAAAAACAAATGTATTTTTATATCTAAGAACTGACAGTATGGGCACGACCTTACTTGAACAGGATCTGTTCTATAGGCTCGTACCTCTGTATCCTTGAGTTCTAAGGAGACAGGAACCTAAGTCTGGTGGATGATTCAGGACCGTGTGATCTGAGCGTGATTAATGGCTCTGTGATTCCCCTCTCTGAGAGGAGTCATATTGAGTCGTAGAGGATCGTTTCCCAGCTAGGATAATCTGGTTGGGATGGATCACTCGGTTGTCTGACAGACTAAATATTTTTTTTTTTGTCATTCTACGATTTATTAAAAAAATTCAAAAATAAATAAATAACCTTTTCTCATTCTTCAATATCATAAAAAACAGACCCATCCAAAAAAAATAAGAAGTTAATTTTTTGGGAAAGGAATGGCATTGATTAATGATTACCTTACCACGTAGTATGTGCTTAATGCTGAACATGTTTTTTTTTTTTGTAGAAATGTAAGAAGTGGAAACAGTATGGGAGTGTCCCTTACCTCTCCTAAAGAGAACTTGCTGAATCTCCTCCTTCTTGAAAGCAAGCACATCACATCCATACTCCATACTCGTTGGTTCAAGAGAAGAGAGTGCTTGTGCTTGAGTTCAAGTGTTGAACACAAAAAGGCTATTGTTCATCTTGACCAATTGAGGTGGGGGAGTTGCCACGTTCAAAGGGTAACACCGGAATTTAACATTGTTAATAGGCCACGTGGCATATTTTGGACTTTCAACTTTCCCCACGTGGCTAAATAGCAGTGTTTTAAAATTTCACTCCACTTTTCGGGTTGACCCGGGTCAACCCTGACCCCTCCCCTTCTGAGGGTTGGGGTCACAAGTTGGACACTATATGCACATCGACCCCTCCGACCTCCAAAACCCGATCGGGTTTCAGTGACTCCCGGGTCAGAGGGGTCAAAGGGGGTCACTGCATGTTTTTTTTTTATAAAGAAAATTTCACGAAACAACGTCGTTTTATTAAAAAATTAAAATTAAAATGCTTGCAAACCTAAATCTAATCGTTCTCTTCTCTCCAAACGACCTAGACTTGTGGTATCTTGATAATTTGGTATCATTAGAATATGAGTTTTGTACTTTGGTATCTTGATACTTTAATTAGGTTGTATAATATTGACTTGTGGTTATAATTGGTGAATTATGTTAAGAATATTTTGAATCTTTGATGATTGGTGATTTGCTTTTTAATATTTTCATATAGGATATATATATTTATATTTTTTAATATATAAAACAGGGTCAGCGTAGTGACCTCGTAACCCCCCGGTTGAACCCACGATCCCGTGACCCCTGACCTCGGCCGAGTCGATGGCCGGGCCGAGTTTTTAAACACTGCTAAATAGGACTTGCAGCTTAATTTGGATGGTTTTTTTTATCACCAAAAATTGTTTTTTTAAAAAAATAAATCACAAATAATTAAAATTCTATTTTTAAAAAATTAAAATTTTTGAATTATAAAAATAGAAAAATAAAAAGTCAAATTATTTTCTTAAAATTTAAATTTATCTTAACACCAACCTCCTCGCTACGATTACTATTCAAATATGGCATTTGGAGCAACAAGAAACTCAAACATGTTACATGCACATGCATGCTAATTTTTAGTTTTTCATATATTAGAAGTATTATTCTTCATTTTAATCGTTAATTTTCGTTCATTTAATGATTATAATTTATTAAATTATATTAATTAATTATTAATTTTAAATAAATAATAATTGTTAGATGACCGAAAATCAACGGCTAAGATTGAGAGTAAGACTATAAGTATTACACTAGAGTCAAAAAAAAAAGTCTCTCCCTAAGTAAAGTGAGTGCTCGCTCGTCCATTCTAGCTTTGTGTTCTACAACAAAATTTAGGTGGAGATAGATGAACCGTTGCCTAAAAAATATGAAAATTCAAACAAATAAAAAAATTGACTTACTAGCACAATAGAGTTATAAGTCATTTTATTGAAGAATAATTCAAAGAAACTAACTTTATTGGCATTTTTGGTACTAAACTGTGCTTACTATTTTTAAAAATGGTATTGCATGGACTTATCATTAATTCCAAGTTTTTACTATGTTAAACTATAAATCTTGAGCTTTCCAATGACATATTGTAAGCCTCAATTGGATTAGTATGACTCAAGATACGTATGTCGTAAGTCAACTTCTTTAAACCAGACTTTCGAAAATAGGGCAGAAAATTTAAAACTAAATTGGAATTGATTCAATTATCCAATGACCCAAAGATTTTTTTTATTGTGGTAGGCCTTTGTGTTAGCTTCACATAGGTTCAAATTACACTCAATTTGGGATTCTCTAGCTCAAGATATTTCAATTTTACTACACTTGGTTTGTTGATGCCCAAATATTCGGATATACGTCGAGAAGATATCCGAATATTGATCATGAAATATGCGGATATTTCATGACAGTGGCCAAAAATAGCATTCTAAGCTTAGGGTTACCCTTTGACCATACAAACCCCCAAATTGAACCTAATTGATAATTATGACAATACATACTTGTGTACATCCATTTAATCCTTAAATCAATACTCACAATTTGTTCATGAAATCAAAAGTGGCTAACATGCTAATTTAAACATTTCACCATCATCTATACTCTTCCTTTAAACTTCCTCAAGGCAACATATATCAAGTTCATCATACCACCACTAAAACATAAAACTCTCTTTCAAAACATAACCCTAAATGCATCAATGTTCATGAAACTACAAATAGGTTAGTGAGTTTTACCTTAGAGCTTCAAAGAATAATGAATGAGAGTGGATTCTAAATTTTAATTCCTTAATCAAAATGGAGTCTATGTAAGAGGAGTTTTTCTCTCAATCAAAGCTTATTGGTGAAAATGATGAGTGGGCTTTGGTGTTTATGAGAGGTGAAGTGGAAGAGATGAAGTTGTTGTACCTCTTTATGGAGGCTTGATCGATCAACAAGAAGAAGGAAGAAAAAATGAGCTACTCGGCCAAGAGAGGAAATGAGTCACGATGGGTGAGGGAAGGAGAGAGAGTGTTGTGTTAGTATTTTGACCATGTAAAATAGGCTATTTGACCATTTTGCCCCTCATTAATTAATTAATAACTATTTTGCCCCTGATTCGAAACTATCTACCAATCTGCCCCTCTTTAATCGACTACTTTGCATTTTTAATCGACTAAATGGTTGTTGGGAGATTTAATCGACTAAATCTCCCTACTTAATCGATTAAAATCATACTGACTTATTTTCCTTTGTTGTCAAATATGGAGATTTAGTCGACTAAATAGGGAGATTTAGTCGACTAAATCTCCCAACAGCCATTTTTTGTCTGTTTTGGTCATTTAGTCGATTAAAAATGCAAGGTAGTCGATTAAAGAGGGGCAGATTGATAGATAGTTTCGAATCAGGGACAAAATAGTTATTAATTAATTAATAAGGGGCAAAAGGGTGAAAAACCCATGTAAAATATCTACTATGGTTAAAGGCTTATTTACCCACATTAATTCAGACACTCCCAACTATTAACTTAGGATATTTAATTTATAATTTTGGGCTCTTAAAATTTATGAAGTACATCCACTAATTTATTTTTTAAGATTAGGGTAATTTTGTCTACTTACATTTTTACCCCAAAATTTTCACTATTCACACTTTTTCCCAAAAGTGATTTGATTTTAAGTAATTAGATTTCTTATTTAATTAACCTCTCTTAATTAAAATTAAATTCTTAATCCATTTTCAAATTCATAATTCACAGGTTAGGGTTATTATAGTGGTGATGGTTGGGGTTGACAATGGCTCGACTGGTGATGGTGGTTGGTACGTTAGTTGCGGGTAAGGGGTACTTGGTGGAAGTGGTGGTGGTGGCTGCGTCGACGGTGACCGAAGGCAACTATGGTGGTGGTTGGTGCCTTGTAGATAAGGGTAATAATGGCCCAAGGTGATGGCATGAGGGGTGATCGGTGGAATTGGTGGCAGTGGTGATTGATGCTTGGTGGTTGGGAGTGATGGTAGCCAATGACAATGGTGGTGGCTGGCAGCTCATTGTGATAGCCAGTGGCGACAATGGATGGTAAAGGTGGTCAATGGCCAGCAGTGAAGGCTGGTTGGTGGCAAGGGCTGACCCTCACCCGTAGAAGAAGAGTATATGACTATATTTGAGATGAGAGAGATATGTCATTTTATATCATATCTATTCCATTTCAAACTCGAGTCTCCTCTTAGGATAGCATGATGTGGACATGATAACATGAGCCAACATGATAAACTCATCATATCCACTTGATTCACCAAATAATGGATAAGTATATGGTATTGTTGAGACTTCAGCAAGTGTACCGGTCGTACAAATAATATAGTGTAAAAGAATGGAGTTGTCGTTCCTACGAGGATTGATTTATCAAGAAATAACTTATTTATATAACCAAAGTTGGATGGATCTTGGAAGTTTTTGAGAATATGATGTTGGTTAAATAAAAACAGAAATTTAAAAACAATACTTTTATTTTCAAGACTGATTGTCAAGAAAACAAAATTGTAAACACAACCGGTTTAAAATCAATATGCAAAAAGCGTAGCTAGGGATTCAATTTTCCCAATGTTTTCCTAACAAGTTTATCCTTTCATGAAATCAATATTCAAGATTAAGTTATCGACAATTCTTTCTAAGATGAATAAACCCCTCAATCCCTCAGTGATTTAATCTTTTACTTTATTCAAAATCCTCCAATTCCTTAGAAGTTTATCCTAGAGTAAGCATTAAAGCAAGAACCAATAAGTCATAGAATATGTAAGCCTATGTCTAGATCACACAAACCCTAGCAATTAATTAATTGGAATCAAGATACCAATATCCATATTGACATACAAGACTCTATGTGTTTATCAATGAGTTCACAAGTTATAAACAAAACTAATCATCGGTGAACAGATTAATTGCATAACTCAAATCATAAATCTTATATTATAAAGGAATTCCATTATGTGGAAACCTTACTGACGTGTCGCACTGTGGTTCAATTTCACCTATGTGTTCACACTACAACATTTAAAAAAGTTTCCTTTAATGGTAAATCGGTGAATATAATAAATACAAAAAAGAATTATATTTTCAATTGACAGGATTTGTTACTTTAAATCAATGTCAAGATTGCTTATTCATTGATTTATAACTACTAAATCACTCTTTGTCGTCATCTTTATTTTTTAAATAATTGATGTTGATCATGTAATCTAATCGTTTTTTAACCTTTATTCAGTTTAATTCAAATCTTTACGTTTTTTGAAAAAAAAAAAACAGGATATTCTTTGTTATTAAAACAAATGACTGTTTTATTCCATGAAATGACTGTTAAAAAACGGGATATTCATTGATTTATAACTACTTAATCACTCTTTGTCGTTATCTTTGTTTTTTAAATCTTTATTCAGTTTAATTCAAAAACTTCACATTTTTTAAAGAATACAATTCTATTTACTCGAAAAAAAATAATTAGTAAAAAAAATAATAATTATACATATCCCGACCTTTGTTCCTTATTTTCAGATTTTTAAATTTGAATCTTTATTAACCTCTTGATTCAGTGGAATCAGGTATGAGTGTTTTGTTATTAGAAAAAACTTCTGTTTTATTCCGTGAAAATCTCATTTATAACTACTAAATCACTCTTTTGTCGTCATCTTTGTTTTTTAAATAATTGATGTTTATCATGTAATCTAATCATTTTTTTTAACCTTTATTCAGTTTAATCAAATCTTTACGCTTTTTGAAAGAAAAAAAAAAAGGGATATTCATTGTTATTAAAACAAATGACTGTTTTATTCCATGAAAATCTCATTTATAACTACTGAATCACTCTTTTATCGTCATCTTTGTTTTTTAAATAATTGATGTTGATCATGTAATCTAATCATTTTTTTAACCTTTATTCAGTTTAATTCAAATCTTTACGTTTTTTGAAAAAAAAAACAGGATATTCATTGTTATTAAAACAAATGACTGTTTTATTCCATGAAATGACTGTTAAAAAAACGGGATATTCATTGATTTATAACTACTAAATCACTCTTTGTCGTTATCTTTGTTTTTTAAATCTTTATTCAGTTTAATTCAAAAACTTCACATTTTTTAAAGAATACAATTCTATTTACTCGAAAAAAAATTAATTAGTAAAAAAAAATAATTATACATATCCCGACCTTTGTTCCTTATTTTCAGATTTTTAAATTTGAATCTTTTATTAACCTCTTGATTCAGTGGAATCAAGTATGAGTGTTTTGTTATTAGAAAAAAACTTATGTTTTATTCCATGAAAATCTCATTTATAACTACTGAATCACTCTTTTGTCGTCATCTTTGTTTTTTAAATAATTGATGGTTATCATGTAATCTAATCGTTTTTTTTTAACCTTTATTGAGTTTAATTCAAATCTTTACGTTTTTTGAAAAAAATAAATGGGATATTCATTGTTATTAAAACAAATGACTGTTTTATTCCCTGAAAATCTCATTTATAACTACTCAATCACTCTTTTGTCGTTATCTTTGTTTTTTAAATCTTTATTCAGTTTAATTCAAAAACTTCACAATTTTTAAAGAAGACAATTCAAAAACTATAAATCACTCACATTTATACAATTCCTGATACGCATTATTCTTCAACGTCGATGATTGCTTCTCTGTTTTTTCTTCTTACACAAAATATGAGTTCAAAATATGATTTTCTGAAGGATGTTAATCCTGCCACGGAGGACTGGAGGATTAAGGTGAAGGTGGTTCGGACTTGGAAAGTTCCTAACTTTCAGCGTAAAAATTTGGAGGACAATCTTGAAATGGTTTTATTGGATGAACAGGTTGTGTTCTGTGTTTTAAAAATCTTCCATCTTTGTTTTGATCATTTTAGTTAACGTTGTTGACATAAGTTGGCTCCATTCTTTTGTAGGGTGGTAGGATCCACGCCACTGTCAAAGGTACCTTGCAGGTGCGGAATAAAATCAACGAAGGAGAGTGCTATTTTATAAAAAAATTTGGAGTTGGATTCAATAGCGATGTGTTTAGGCCAACCAAGCATCAGTATCGTTTGTCTTTCAACTTGAGGACTGATGTTAAATCGATTGTTGTTTCTGATATTTGTGCGAGTGATTTTGATTTTGTTGATTATAACATCATTGAGAAAGAAACGTGTGACTCCCCTTATTTAGTCGGTAATAGATTCTTCCTCACTGTTATCTTTTTTTTAATTATTGCGGGTTTTATTTTTTTCCCATACTCTTTGCTGCCTTTTTTTAATTTTTAAATGTCATTGGTTTATTCTGTATCATGACTATTTCCTTATTTTTAAACTCTTTGCGGTTATAGTTTTGTGTTTTTAATGTTTTGTCACGATGCAATTCTTACAGAAGAGTCTATAAAAAACATAACTCTTGAAGAAATTGATAAGGTACTGCAGAGCAATGGGAAATGCCTCTCTGATTATCCGTCAATGCCACGCATCAATAGTGAAACTTTGCTTGATATGCAAAATTGATTAGTGTTGGATGAATTAATGTATGACAGATTTGCTTTGGAAGAGGAGCATAAAAGACTAATTAATTCCCTCACTGATGAGCAGAAAACTGTTTATGATAAAATTGTTTCAGCAGTTACGGCAGGTAATAGAGGGTTATTTTTCCTATACGGGTTCGGTGGTACAGGAAAAACATTTATTTGGAATACTCTTTCAGCATCTATTAGATCAAAAGCTGGAATCGTACTTAATGTTGCTTCTAGCGGAATTGCTTCCCTTCTGCTTCGTGGAGGACGAACATCACATTCTAGATTTCGTATTCTTATTCAAATCAATGAAGATTCAACGTGTAATATAAGGCCGAAATCTACTATAGCTGAGTTTCTGTCAAAAACAAAGTTAATCATTTGGGATGAAGCTCCAATGGTACATAGATTTTGCTTTGAGGCTCTGGATAAGACATGTAAGAACCTGCACCGTTAATTAAGGTATTTAATTAATTAATTATGCAAAATTACGAAATGATTCCATAATTGACCCTAATAATTATTATGAGGCTTTAATAATTATAGTAAGTGAGTAATAATGCTGAAAGTCGCTTTTCGGAAGAAAAATGCGTACCGAAAAAGTATCCCGGAAAATTATAATAAGTGCATGTTAATTACTAGAATAATATGTAGGACTTGTAAAACGAGTTTCAAGTCAAGATAATGAGAACTGGTGCTAGAAACCGGTACTGCGTTTGAAAAGCGAGTACCGGAAAGGGGCTCAGAAAATTATAATAAAAATATGATAAATCTTAGAAAATTATGTAGTTTCATAATCCAAAGTTTGGGATTAAAATGCTAAGCGTAGCAATTAAAGTTAATACTGTGTGTTTAAGTGGCTTGGGCTATAAATATCCATTTTTAAGGGCACGTAGCCCTAGAAAACAGAAAACCAACGTGAGAGGGAGCTGACCAGCTGCTTGGTGACTGCCCTATTGGCCTTTCCTTCCATTCTTGAACCAAGTCTTGATCTTTCTTGATTTTTCTTCATCCTTTCACTTGGGAAACATCTTGAGAGGGTGTGAGGGTGTTGTGCTTGAGGTTTGGCCACTGTTTGTGGGCTGTTTGTGCTCTGAGTTGGGGTTTGGGTGGAGTACCTCCTTACTCATTGGGTTTTGAGGCTTAAAGGAGCTTTCTTGTTGAGTAAAAGGACCACCTTGGTATACCATTTTCGTGTGCAGAGAGAGACAGAATCTTGGAGTGACCTTTTGAGCTCCAAGAGCACCTCTTGTTGGCTGGTTGAGTTTTGGTAAGCCTTGTCACCTTTGGTCTTGAGTCTTTGAACTTAAAAATGCAAGCTTGATGCATGTTAAGGCTTAAAGATGATAACTTGTTGTTGGGTAATGTTGAACACACCTAGAAATGCATGTTTAGGTGTTTAAAATCGGTAAAAACCCAACCTTGGAAGGATATCTTCACGAAATGCAGTTTCTGCATTCTGTCGTGAAATATCCGGTTATGTGCCCGAACAATATCCGGATATTGGATATCCGGATATGGGATTTGGACATCTGGATATTAGATATCCGGATATGGGATTCTGGATAT
The DNA here is from genome assembly GCF_033153095.1 of Gastrolobium bilobum. Taxonomy (NCBI): domain Eukaryota; kingdom Viridiplantae; phylum Streptophyta; class Magnoliopsida; order Fabales; family Fabaceae; genus Gastrolobium; species Gastrolobium bilobum. The sequence continues at coordinate 199,530 of NW_026897571.1, forward strand.
CCGGATATTGCATATCCGGATATGTCCAGTAAGATATCCGGATATGGAATATCCGGATATGGTCACGAGGAATATCCGGATATTCTGGGATTTCGTAGAACAGTAGTTGTGATGTGTGTACAGTAGGCTATTGGGGGTTTGGGGACCCTAGATTGATGAAGTTGAACTTCTGTAATTAATGAACTAAGTCAAAATCAAGTGATTAAGGACTTATGGCTTGGTATGGAGCCTTAAGACGTAAAACGTAAGGAAAGGCGTTGTCTTTAAGTTATATGCTTGTGTTGCATTATTATTAATATAGTATTGGTCCATAACAGATTGTGAATCTGCTGTGTTTGGACTTTGAGCTGTGGACTCTTGGCTTTTGGAGTTAGCTTGCAAGGTAAGCTTTCGTGTCCTCGGTTTAGCCATGTTGTGGTTCCACCATGTCCCATGGGGGTATGGTTTATGCATGCTATGTACATGCTTTTGGATATTTGATATGTTGATTGAACTTTACATGTAATGGCTTTTAATATGCATGTGTTGTTTCATCTTGACGGGAAGCCTGAGTATGTAGCGCCATACAAGACGGTGTACCGAGGTGAATGCAAGTGGTACTTGCACGGTGTGTAGGTTATAGACGTATACCTGCACTGTCTCTGGCCAGTAGATTAGTATTGACACACATGGCAGGATTATCTGCTGCATTGCATTGTTTTAGAAATGATATATGATAAACTGTTTTTGAACTTATATTGCACATGTAAGTGAGCTTGGGGTGGAAGATCCTTGAGGACTCACTGACTTACTGAGATTTCTAGATTAGAGATCTTACCCCACGTTTGGGAAATGCTTATTTCAGGATCAGGTAGTATGGGTACTGATGCCTCAGGCGGCAGGAGGCCAGAGCTTAGCTGATTATGTTGTTTCTACTTATTTGTTAGCATGACTGGATATTGATGCTAATTATGTTTTATGCCTTTTATAATTATGTTGTTGTTGAGATTGATGTTGGGCATGTTGCCTTATTTGAGTGAGCATGTGGATTGTCCATGACACTTTCTGTTAGTACTTGTAGTTTGGAGTTGTATAAACTGTTAGATGGTCCGGTCTACGTTGTTGTAGTTCCGTGACTAGAGCCACACTTATATTATTTATGTTATGAGGTATTTCAGTTAGCTGTTTTATTGTAATTACATACAGGCGATGTTTTATTAATTGATTATTAAGCAAGCTGGTAATGTTAATGGCATCATAATTGAAAAGAAAAAGTAATTCCGCATTTTAAATTAAGCGCAGCTTAATACGATATTATGATAACATTGCCGGATATATATACGGGGTGTTACAGGACACTGAGAGATGTTCTTAGAATTTCTGATATAAGCTGTGTTGATATGCCATTTGGTGGAAAAGTTGTTGTTCTAGGAGGTGACTTTCGGCAAATATTACCTGTCATTCCTCATGGCAGCAGACAAGATATAGTTCATGCAACCATCAATTCTTCTCATCTATGGTCCCATTGTCATTTATTAACTTTGACCAAGAACATGCGTCTTAATTCTGGAAGTAGCGCTCACAATTTAGAGGAAATAAAAGAATTTTCTGAGTGGCTACTTAAAGTTGGGGATGGTAATCTTGGAGATGATGTTGATGGAGAATCTATTATAACAATTCCAGATGAATTGTTGATTAGAGAATCGGAAGATCCGCTGTCGGATATGGTTAATTTTGTTTATCCGAATCTCTTGGAAAATATTTTGGATCAGACCTTCTTTAAAGAACGTGCTATTCTAACTCTTAAATTGTCCGATGTTGCTATGCTAAACGAGCACCTAATGTCTATGATTCCTGGTGAAGAAAGGACTTTTTTGAGTTCGGATAAAATTCTTAAGCAAGGTGGGACTTCCTCTGTTGAGGAAGATGAAATCACCCCTGAGATCTTAAATACATTATCATGCTCAGGGATTCCTGATAATAAATTAATCTTGAAAGTTAAAGTTCCAGTAATGCTATTAAGAAATATTGATCAGTCGAGAGGTTTATACAATGGCACAAGATTGCTTATTACAAAATTAGGGAATCATGTTGTTGAGGCAATTGTACTTACAGGAAGCAATATAGGGGAAACTGTGTTAATCCCTAGAATGACGATGAGCCCATCGAGTCATACATTTCCTGTAAATTTCCAAAGAAGACAATTCCCCCTGATTGTATCGTTTGCCATGACTATCAACAAGAGTCAAGGACAATCACTTTCACATGTTGCAGTTTATCTCCCTAAGTCTGTCTTCACTCATGGGAATTATATGTGGCACTGTCTAGAGTAAAGAGTAAGCATGGATTGAAGATATTGATACTTGATGAAAATGGCTGCGTTACGAATAGTACCCTTAATATAGTTTACAAGGAAGTATTTCAAAGACTGCTATAGTATATTGGGTTCTTTCTTCAAAGATATAACTTCGTTGTATGGTACAGGTAAAGACAAAAAAAATGATTGTTTATTCGCGTCTCTTTTCCTTATCTATCTTCAAAGATATGACTTTTATTATCTTATTTTCTTTCCTATTTTTAATGTAACAATGAATGACTGTTTTGTTATTTAAAAAAATGACTGTTTGGGACCTTCGAAATACTGACAAAATGAGTTCGGCCCGGAGGGCCGACCCACCATGCCAAACAAACCAATTTTTTTTCCCGTGCATCGGCACGGGTAATTCACTAGTATCAATTATAAGAAAGCAAAAACAGTGTTCCAGAACCCATTAGTTCCATCTCACCCTAACTAAATAAAATAAATTAGCCTAGCATATTCATGGAAACAAAAATAATAGATGAAAAGAAAAGAAAGTTCATGATAAAACTTGATAGAGATTATCCACAGTGAAGCCTTGAGTTGTTCTTCTTCTTTATCCTCTCCAAAAGTTCTCCTTTGCCTCCTCTCAGGTCTTTGGTTGTTACTAAATCGTCCCGGAATTATTGAAAATAACCCTAGACGTCCCTTTTAAATGAAAAAGATCCATGGGCCTTTCTGGTTTCGAACTGCTCGCTAAATTCTAGCTATAGCGAGTTATTTCTATCGAAATAAAGTCACTTCTCGCTAACTGCTCGCTATATAGCAAGTTTATGCAGCGAGTTAATGTGCAGATTTCTTATTTTGGGCATATCTTAGGTTATACTCGTTCAATTGATGTGATCTTGGTCTCGTTGGAAAGATAAAAGAGAGATATACAACTTCTATGAAGAACACGAGAGCCAAATACATCATCTTGGATACTAAAAATTGGTTGGAACATAACTTTAGGAATATTTTCATTAAATGACTACTTGGTTCTTGAAATATCACAACTTCAACTTTTCCTCGACTTCTCCCGGCTTCCTTGACCCATCAATGTTGTGATATAGCATTTTAAACCTGAAAGCAATAAAATTTGAAGTTAAAATCATGTACAAACATTAAAACTCAGAAGTCTTTTGCATTTGTTAATATACACTATGTGTTTGACCATTTATAACAACATTTCTTATATTTTTGGCCCTAATAACATAATGTGTTTTACACCTATCAGATATAATAGCCTATCATATCTTATCCTTTTCTATTGTGACCACTAATCAGGCCCTAATGTATAAATAAGTCAAAAGAAAAAAAATGTTAAGATTACGTTTAAAAAATAGGTTTAGTGTCTACCATGCAAACAAGAGATAAATTATTTTCTGCACACACATCGAAGTGGGTGGAGCCCTACAAAGGGAAGAGAGAAAAAAAAAACTAAGATTCATTCACTTCCATGTATGTGCAAGATATAAAATTGTCTCTTGCTTGTAGAAAAAATATTAATCCCTTAAAAAATGATATAAAATTATGCTATAAAGAGCATTTTTTTTCCTATTTAATTTATATCCTGACATTACGTGAATTATTTCAAACCTGAGATAGGATAATGTTGTCATTTCAAAGTGTGTAACGAAACAAACATGTGACAAGATATGAGTTTATTGCACCGACATTACATGGTTTCCTTCAAATATGAGATAAGATAACATTATCATATCAAAGTGAGTAACAAATATGTGACAAGATATGAATTCATCGTAGTAATATCATTTTAAACTTGTATCCACCTCTTCTATATTATTTGGCCTTATCATGCCTTGTCCTCTTAAATGTTTAAAGAATAAAAAAAATTATACATAAGGAATAAAATTTTTAGATATATCAAGGATGGAAATTTTTAGATATATCATCTTTGGGAGGGGTTTAAAACCTTAATCCCAGACATGCCCTGAACAAGATTGACTCCCGATGAGAATATTTGTGGTTTATCCAAAAATAAAAAATGGATGGAAATGTTACTTTTAGATTAATTTAAAATATATTTAGTAATATAATTATTTATGGAGTGTATCAGATTGGGATTTCAAAGGATTTTAATAGATTATTTTTGGACAAAAAAATCCATTGGTATTCAATTAAGATTTTAAAGGATTGAAAAAAGTCATGTGATATTCGATTAAGGTTTTAAAACATTATTTTAGAGTCCAACTAAACCCGTTGGTATTCAACCAGGATTTTAAAAAAAGAAAAAAAAATTGTGGTATTAAAAAATCTGACGATTTTAATGGATTTTCTATTAGTATGAATTTTGTGAGACTTTTTAGTATGAAATATAAATAGGATTTCTCTCTCACAATCTCACATTAACCCTTAGGATTTTTTGAGATTTCTCTATTGCAGTGTCTTCTTATTTCTTTCGCGGCTCGACCCACTCGAAACCGCATTCCGCCATGGGAGCTTCGTTAAAGCTAAAAAATAGCAAATTTTTTAGAGTTTTTGGAAGTTTAAAAAAGATTTTTCAAGCTATTGGTTGCAATTTTATTTTATTTTTGGTAAACTTGGTCGCGATTTTTCATAGCACAAAAATGTGTGATTTTTATATTAAAAACAACTTAAAACAGTGGAAAAATAACAAGGGAACAAAATCCCTAAAATCAATTTTCGTTTTACATCGATGAAATACGATCAATTTAAAGAAAGATTGAAACTTTCATAATATAAACCCTATGTTTCATATCATGAATGAAATTCCTTCACTATAGGAAACAATTTCAACTAATTTTTTTGTCAATAGATCATTAAAAACTTATTTTTTTTAAAATCCCAAAGCAATTTAATTTAATGTTTCAATGTATCGATTGAAAATAATTTGAGAAATTTTCTAAACTTTCATGTAATAAAACCCAGAAATTCATATTCAAAATTTTCTTGGAATACTCAATGAAAACATGCATATGATATATGGTTAGAAAACTCTTATTACGTAGAACACAAATTCCAAAGTATACAAGATCATTTGCAAAAAAATTCAAACGAAATTTTATCATGAATTTTACTAATTGAGAAAATTATATTTGGTTTTACTTTTTTTATTAATATGATTGCATTTCTTTGTTATCTTTTTATTGACTCTTGTAATTTTGAATACTTGTTAAAAAAATCATATGATATTTTAAAATCTTAAAAATTCATATTGTCCTTTCAAATCTTATAAATTCTATTAAAATCATTTAAAATTCAATCTTATGAAATCTTGATTGTAAAAAAAGTCATTTAAAAAAGTCTTTAAAGTCCCTCGAATTCTAAATAGTCTTTTAAAATTTATAAGGTTTTTATCTCAATTTTTTTTTTAAAATCCTAATCCAATACACCCCCTTAATATTTTCTTAAAACCTTTTTCAAATTTTAAATAATTGCATAAGGAGGTAAGAATGAGAACGGAATATAATAATTAACTTACAAGATAACTTTCACTTATCTCAAAATATACTCATTCATGATTAGAATAAAAATTAAATATAAAATATAAAAATATTATTTTTTAAATATTCTTAAAATTATTTTTTCGTAAATAACTTGATAATCAAACACACACTTAACCTTCTTTTTTTGAATGCAGTATGTGTTTGAGTGATGTTGTACTCATTGCAAAGTGAACAAAAATCACATAGATCAGTTACGCAGATTAAGAAACAAAAAAAAAAAAACTACGCCATTTAATTATTTCGATGAAAGGCTTGATATTAGCGGGGTAAATGGGATAAGCCAGCTCAGGCTTAAGTAGTTATAAAACTCGGCCTGACCTGGCCGAGTCGACCCGGAACCATTTGAATCGGTCATCGGATCGGTTCGCATCAAGCATTGGACCGGTTATACATTGACACGAACAAACCCGACCAAACCCGGTCAAACCTGGTGACGCAGTGACCCGGTCATTAAAAAAAAAATCAAAAAATTAAAATTGTTTCATCTTGTAAAAAAAAATGTATAACTCATTTTGAAAATTTTTTATAATTTTATTTGCTAGTATACTCTTGTACAATGACCTCAAATTTCAGCTTCTAATACTGAAGCAATTTGCAGAATAATAAATTAAGAGAATGTGACATATGTCATTTTTAATGTAGTTAAATTTGAAAATATGAGTTCAATGTCATTAAGATGTATGTTTATAAGGATTCTGAGTTGCAATTTAAATTGACATAGTAATAGTATGCATTTTTATTTATTTATGCTTCTTGTTTTTGAGTTTATTTAATGAACCTTGTTTAATTCGTTTTAGATATAAAGAATATAATTGAATTTATATGTTAATTTATATATATATTTTTATATATCTATATATATCCGAGTCAACTGGTCCGACTAGTGACTCACTGGTCCGACCAGTGACCCAGTATCCCGACCGGGTCGATGCCCGGGTCGGGTTTAATAACACTTATAACCTAACCTATATAAGGCTAGGTTTGGCTGATTACATATAGTCAAATGAAGCAGACTTAGACTTTTAAAAAAATCTATTTAAAAAATAGGTCGTAGGCTTTTTTTTAATATGTCAGGCCTGTAAGCCTTCATGTCAGCCTATATCATATTATTTATTCTTAGTAACTGGAGATAAAGCTATTTACAGTGAGCTCAAAACTACATCGTTTTAGGGTTATAGGATTAAAAATTATAATGATAAAATTACAAAAACACCTTAATTTTCGCCCCAAAACGACATCGTTTTGAGCTCATCGGAGATAATTTATCTCTATTGACCGGAGAAATCCTTTACTCTTATTCTAAATAAAACAAATAAATTTATTATTTTAATACTTTTTAATAATAAATTAATATTATTTTAATTATTGAATATTTAATAGGATTAAACAGGCTAAAATAGCTATGTCAAAGCTTTTGATTTTTAAAGATAGGTTAGATTTACACAAACACAAAACTAACAAGTCAAGTTAGACTTAAAATATTTTATACATATCCAAGCTATTTAAGTCAAGGGAAAAGATATTGTGACAATCAAGTTGTGTTACTACCAAGTGACTACCAATCAATCTCACCGATAGATCGATTATGTTGATCCAACGGTTATATTTATTTCTATCTTTGTATGGTCATGATTTTCCAAATTTAATACTTTATATTTATTTTCACCTTTGTATGATTATGATTTCCCATATTTAATGCTTTCACTTTAAATATGGGGAATCATGACCATACAAAGATGGAAATAAATATAACCATTGGATCAACATAATCGATCTAACGGTGAGATTGATTAATAGTCACTTGATAATAACACAACTTGGTTGTCACAATAATCCCTAAGTTAAAATCTAACATAACCTAACATATTTACATTATAGACAGAACAGAAGATTCCAAAGAAGTTAATCACTTTTTTTTTTTTTTTCTTTTCCATCAATATATGCACACGTTAATCAATTAATTCAATATAAACGAAATATATCAACATAATTTACGTAACTGAGAAAACTCAAAAAGAAGAATAGAACAAAACAGAGCAGAAGAGGTAACTATCTGAGAGAAAAAAAAAAAAAAAAAACGAAGAAAACTCAGAAGAAAAGGTCGTTGCTTTCTGCTTCACTGCGAAGATGAACGGAGGCCCGTCTGGTTTCAGTGCGTGAATTCTCCTTTCCGAACCGTATAATCGTTTGGGGTGTTCATATTTCACACCCCTTTTATGTTTCAGTTCTCTCTCTGTGACAAAGTTTTTCCCTTTTCGATTCGATTTTATATTCAAATGCTTTGTTATCTTTGTGTGTGTCACAGTAAATGCTCCCGTGACAAGGGCTTTTATCATCGCCTCGGCGCTTTTCTCTATCTTCTTGGGGATCCAGGGCCGTTTCAACACTCTGGGGTTGTCATATCAGGTGCCCCTTTGCTCTCTCTTTTTTTCTTTTTGATTTTTTGTTCTGTTTTTATTTTCTGTAATTTGGCCCAATGTGTTATTTTTCGGATGTATGTGCAACTGGGTTTTGCTTGTAACATTCATGTATGTTATTGTTAGGTATGAATTGGGTCAGTCATTTGGTTTTGAAATTTGATTTTGACCGTCTGGGTTTATTTAAAATAAATTGAATGCAGTTTTTGTTTTATTTAATAATTTTGATTTATTTTGAGTTGCCTGGCATATATGTCACTTTGTGATGATAAGGTATGGGATTTGATCTCACGGGGAAAATTTCCATTGGTGTGAATCTGAGCTTCAGATTGAGTTCACTGTTTCTTTTGAAATTGTGGTGACTAGTGAGGGATAATGCTATCAATGAACAATTCTGGTGGGAGAATAAATAGCATGATTTTCTGGCTCCTAATCATGATTTGTCCTCTGAAGTATATATAATTATATATAAACACTGAAACTTTGTTATCTCTCACATAGACCCGAACATGTTATGCATTTAATACGTAGTCTTAATCCGGTTCTTCTCTTTCTAACAGGATATTTTTGGAAAGTTTCACATTTGGAAGTTGATTATGTCCATATTTTCCTTCTCATCAACACCAGAGTTGATGTTTGGACTGTATCTGCTATATTACTTCAGGCTCTTTGAAAGACAGATAGGTTCCAATAAATACTCGGTAAGTAATTTGTAGGTTAAAATTCAGGAGTTTATATGCTTTCTCTAGATATATTTTTAGAACCAAGGCCTGGCTAATAAAAAATTAAGGTATATGATTTGTTAGATTGATGAACGCCATCCCCTAAATTCAATTGCTGAACCACTTTCATGTTTTCACTGCCTTTTCAATTGTCCCCAGTTAAAAGTAACCACCAGTCCATCATCAACATATGCATTGATGCATTGTCAATACTTTTATGTTCATTTTTCAAATACCATATCTACCTCCATCTTTGTTTCTCCATCTGCACCATATTATGGCAACCTTACATAACATAGGAGAGTGGGGGAGGGAATATTTTGCTCTCAGTGTACATTGTATGTGGTTTTGAGACATCTGCGTTCACCCTTTATGCAGGTCTTTATTGTGTTCTCCATATTAATTTCACTACTGTTTGAAGTCGTTGCTGTAGCACTTTTAAGAGGTATTATTCTCAATATTGGTCATTATCTTGCCTTTGAACTCTTAAACTTTGTTTAGTCTCTCTATATACATTTTCTTGTGATACTTGCTTCATATTTTTGGTTGTGCACTCCCTGTTCATGTGCTGAGTTTTCCTTCTTGACTGTTTTTCTTGTCTTCTGACTATTTTTGCGCCTATCGAGCCTTTTCAAATACTGATTTAGTGGCGGGATATATAAATTATCTGATTCTGAGGAAGCTCCCTTTATGTGAGATGTTAATGCATATATGAACTTGAACTTTCATAAATTAAACCTCATTGGTGCCTTAATTTCCCAATTCCGAAAGCAAAATGTCTCTATCCCATTTAGGAAAGGCCCAGAAAACTGCTTGATAGTAAACATATTGGAGTAATTTGTGGATACTTATTCTTTAATTTGATAGAGCTTTTTACTGTGTGTAACTTATGGATACTTATTTTTTAATTTGATAGAGTGATTCACTGCTTAAGATGTTATTATACGGTCAATTATGTGTGGCTTTATTCACTTCGACATATAAAGCATCAGCCAATTTTTTATTTTTTATAGTAACTCGTGCTTATTCTTACTTTGAAAGTTATATGTTCACTCTTTGCAGATCCTACAACGAACCTAGTCACTCCTGGACCTTATGGCCTTATATTTGCTTCATTTGTACCCTTTTTCTTTGACATTCCAGTTTCAACACGGTTTCGTGTATTTGGTTTTCACTTCTCGGATAAGTCATTCATATATCTAGCTGGTCTTCAGGTATAGTAGAACTGAGTTATGTTGCTTATATAACTTATGCATGTCTTGAACCATTCAGCATCTGAAAGCTAATTTATTTTATTGTAGCTTCTTTTATCATCATGGAGAAGGTCCATCTTACCAGGGATGTGTGGCATTCTTGCTGGTGCCCTGTACCGTTTGAATGTCTTTTGTATCCGCAAAGCAAAGGTAATTTTAAGTCTGAATGCTCTGTTTTCTTAAGCTAACAAATCTGGATGCTCTCCCTTCTAATTCTCAACCTCTACAACTCTAACCACCTTACTGTTCTAACTAACTGACTATTCTCTGACCCTATCAATATATCTTAAGATTGACATAAAGTGTACACTTTAAGCAAAAGTTTATACCAACCATTTGATCTCAAGTTATGGTTGTTTCAATTTCAAAAATTTGGTGAGCAAGATCAACATATTAATTACTTATAATTCAATGGTCGATTCATTTAAGCCTACTTTCTATATGGAGTTATATACATTTATTAATACATATACATCACATACTTTTGGCTGTTAAATGTTTCTAAAATTTGACATGCAATATCAACATATTAATATAATTAGTGCTTAAGTTTTTTTAAGCCACGTTCTCAATGGAGTTATGTGCACACGTACATTTTAAACATGTAAATCATTTAATTACATGACTTTAGTTGTTAAAATTATTTTGAAATTCTACATGCAAGATCAACATATTAACTACTTATAATTCAATGGTCAGATTGATTCAAATAACTTTTCATGTGGAGTATGCATATTTTGAACTTTGTTTCTTAGAGGTAAAACCAAATTTGATGTCTATCTAGTAATAGTATAGATGCTATGTTTCTTGCTTATAAGTGGCATGAGCTATCTGTCTTTATTAAGATCCAGTGACAGTTTTAGGAAAGAACTCTTGTAAGCTTTTTATAAGTTTGTAAACCCATCTTGAATCTTCATGAATATTATATATAGGATTTACCGATTTACAGACTAAGTGCTGCCTGTCCTTTTAGCTGTTAACCAAATGATAGTTGGGGGTCATGTTCTTGTTTGAGATATATGGTGATAACAAATCACGATTGTGTCTAACCATTAAGGATATATAGATATCTGTCTAGTTTCTACATGCAAGTCTGCTACATGATGTATATTTGTCTTAATGAAATGTAACAACCATGAAAAAAGTTGGTATTTTTTATTTTTGGACTAGTTTTGTTTTTCCTTTTTCCTTTTCTCTTTTTCCCAATAATGTGAAGCTATTACTTTAAAAAACTATGCATTATAGATTCTTATACTTCAACTAATTACCGGGACGTTATTGTTGTTACTTGTTTGTGCTTATGTGGTCATTACAGTTCCCAGAGTTCATCTCATCATTCTTTTCACGAATTTCATTGCCATCTATGGGGAGTCCACGTGCAGCATCCAGAAGGAATGTTGTTGGGAACGCACCATCCTATCCACCTCGCCAAATGGAGGCAAGTTTTACTTTGTGCTCAATATGCTGTTGCCTTGGAATTTGGATATATCACTATATTGATTCAGGTTGTTTGTAAGAAGAGGAAGGGAGGGGGGAGTCAATTGCATAAATACCATACACAGTGCAGTAGTAGTTTGGAGTAACTTTGGTGCTTGAAGGGCGGCTGTTTAACAGCCATCTGATTATAACTGAACAATATGGAGCTTTGCTCGGATTCATTATCAAAATATATGTTTTGTTGAAATGTTTCTAATATATAGATTTAGCTGAACTGAAAAGTTTGCCATACAATTAGTTATAGTGATCTATGGCATTGCATTCAATGTTAACATTCCTTGGCCCTTAATATAGGATAAACCAATGAGGAATATATAGGAGGATACTGTACGTTTTGAAAATTAGTATCATTATTTTTGGCTGCCCTAAGAATTATCTGTTGATTGCAGAGAAACTACCCTGCTCCAATGCAAGCTGCAGTAGAACCAACTGAGGACTCAATCACTACACTTGTTTCTATGGGCTTTGACAGAAATTCTGCCAGACAAGCATTAGTGCAGGCCAGAAATGATGTCAATGTGGCTACAAACATCCTACTGGAGGCACAGTCCCACTAATTCCATATATGTTCTGCATAAATGAGAGCTGGATTGTTCTGAATTGATAGATGGAAGCCCAATCATGAAGTATTGGAAATTCACTAATTATGAGATGTGAGGATGTTTGTGAACTTCAGGCATTCATGGTTTCATCCTCAAGGATTCCTCCTCTTCGAGGAACGTTTTTTCCCACCTTAACTTGAATCTTTAGATTATCCATTTCAGGACTGTTATTGATAGATGAATGAGAATTAGGAGCCTGTACAAATTACTTGCAACATATGGAAAGCATGCGTATCATTTTATGAAATGTGAACCATATATTTATAGTGGCAGGCTCTTCTATGCAGTTTGTTTAAAGCATATGGAGCCCAGTTCCATGCTGTGGTCTCTGAAAGCCATTAACAATGTCACTCTGATGAGGTCTGGTTACTGTCTACAGTGGATTTTCTTGTTAAAAATCACAAACTCCTCCCCTTCTCTCCCTCTCCAAATACACACAAATTAAATATTATTTTTTTTAAAAAAAAAAAAATCTCATACTGTGCTTATGCCATTGGTTTTAATTTTGGAGGTGTCCCCTTGAAACTTCCCATTTGTTGAGGTTAATTTGGTCTCCTTCAATGTATTGGGGTGGAAAATTCAAGATTAAGCTTTATGTGGAAAAACTATACCTAAAATTTTGACCTACCATTTCAATGGAATGTTAAACTAATCCCCTTTACTGTAATCCTATTTTATTTCCTCATCATTTAATGGGAGCTGCCTGCGTCCATGCCGCCTTTCACATGTGTAAGTTAAATGTCACTGGATATTTTTAACGACCGGTTCGAATGGTTTGAGCTCATCATATATGCAGTCCTTTGTTCCACAAAGAATTAATATGTTGAACCAAAGTGAATTGGTTCAAGTGGTACGTGTTTGATTTTGCTTAAGTAAGATTTTAAGTTCAAGTTTTTGTGAATATAAAAATTTCCTTTGGTGAGAGTTCATTCCACCATAATGTGAATATTTCCGACTCGAACTGGATTTTCTCCCTTAAAAGATATTTACTGAACTAAATATAAAAATTAAATGCTTTACTGAACTTTACCTATCAGCTGATATCTGCCAAAGTTGAGAGGTGGAGCATTTAAATATTTTAAACTAAAAAATAAAAAAAATCACCTCAATTTTATTATATAATATTTTAAACATAACTATATGACTTGTATAGTTATGCTATGCAGTGTATTATGCTTTTAGTTAGGGGTGTTCATCAACCGATCCAAACCGATTCAAACCGCGGTAACCGAACCGAAAAATCGATAACCGAATAAATCGAAAACCGAAAAATCGAAAACCGAAAAAAAACCGCAAATTTTAATTGGATTGGATCGGTTTTTGGATGAGATGATGAAAACCGATCCAATCCCAACCGATCTAATATATTAATTTCCCTCTACCTAATTGGGTCTTTTTCCAATCATAGTTCAAAAATTTCTAAATCAAAGACCCGTTAACTCATCAACTAAACCCAAAAAAAATCTAGTCACATCTCATCAACAAAATTTTATCTTTGTAGAACTTCATTTCATTGCCCAAAAAAAACCTATATTATAGTTTACTAATGATTTTGTAATTCAATTTTTTTTTTACAAAGCCAATATATATAAAAGATGTGATTTCCATAATAATCATGAACTAAATTTTAGGATTTTCAAAAAACCGAAAACCGATCCAATCCAAACCGAAAAAAAATTGGATCGGATTGGATTGGATTTGAAAAAAAATTCAAACCGAATGGATAATTGTATGATCAAATCGAAGGGATTGGATCGGATGATTTTTGCTTCCAAAACCGATCCAATCCAGACCGCGAACACCCATACTTTTAGTAGACTTGTGTGGTACAATACATAAGAATTTCTGGGGTGGGGGTTCCACTAGGGCAGCTGCTTTAGTTCAATTTCTTAAGTTATAGTTGAATGATGTTCTTAGCCAATTATTTGGACTTCAGCAAGTATTTCCAGCACAACTTGCAGAGACAATTTCTTGATAACGTCTGATGATACTTTCAACAACTATGACCTTAATTGAGGAATCAAGCTCTGCCTAATAGCTCACAGGTTAAAAAAAAAAAGAATTAAATCACCAAAAAAATTAATTGGAAGGGAAGGGAATGGGCTAATGAATGCTACGCATGAAATACATTGGTATTCAGGTCATTGAGGATTCATTCATCTATAGGATAGATTCAAACCTTTGCGCCGATTTTAACGTGTAGCCAGTCTCTTCACACCCAAGAAATAATTAGCAGATTAAGAATAGAAAAAAACCAGGTACAATCGAGAACATTCTTTTTCTTTAATAGAAAGGAACATGATCCTTAGGGGAAAATCATCTGAGAAACTAGCCCTAATATTGGAAACCCAACCCATGCCTCACCATTTACTAGAAACGCACAATCCTTAATCTCCCATTATAGCTCCTAAAAGTCATTTCGGAACAAGCAAAAAAAGTGCAAAACTATATAATCCTCCGTTCCATAACTGCACTGGAAAACTTGAGCTGGTCCGAGGAACAAGACTTTAATCCTTCCTTCCATATCTTGATTGGCAGCAGACCAGCTTGAAAAACTTGAGCAGACAGGTCCAAGAACCATGAAAAGAATATAGGTGGCATCCCCTATTGAGGAATTAGGACATGCATAAGGTGGCGCCATAAGAGTTACACAGAGCTTATATCTACCCGGCCTTTTTGGAGTTGAAAAGCAGGGGTTATCCAGCTTCCGCAGCTGCATTGTATGCCTGCCCAATTGAAGTATCCCAAACGGGCATCACAATGAGCACAGGACAGCTTTCCCTCCAAAGCGCCTTCTTCAACTGAGTGACAAGAGATATCAGTAAAAAAATACTTGGCATTTTTATGCATATAGGTGTATACCATTGTATACCACCAAAGTACCTAATATGTGTATACATGGAGCATTCTACTCAAATGACGTAGTCAAGAAAAACCATCCCATAATGCTTCAATAGGCCAAGGCAAGAAAAAAATTGGTAATATACACTTCAAAATGTTATAAAAGACCGCTCTTAATCGTTTATACAAAGTGATGAGAACATTCTGCACAAAAGTGCAGTTAAAGTCACAGCTCGATGGAAAAATAGAGACATTGTAATATTGTAGTTAAATGTTTTCTTACCAGCTTTCATCCATCGTAAAGGCTCAATAAATATGGATGAACACTCAGATTCATCAGACTTTTTAAAAGGGTTGCCACTTCTCCGCTTGTGCCACTCAAAGGATGTCTCACCCTCGCCAGGAATATGATCTACGACATGCTCTTGCAATGCGACTACCCGTCGGCATTTCTTACAGCGATATGTAGGACTACGAATATTTTCTACTTTGTTATCTTCTTCCACCTCTGAAGAAATTTCGACAGGCATGCCAGGATCTGCACCGAGTTTTGAACTGTCTATCCCCAACCCTGAGAAATGATTCTCCCCTGAAAAAGAGAGACACATAGAGACAGAGACAGAGACAGGCATTACTTTCCTCAGAAGACATAAACTAGTAGTTAAAGTGTTAAACCTCATTTATTTTCAATGCCCATAGTAGATGAAAAGATCGACATGGGCACAAAATATACATAATACCAGAACAGCAGCCAGAAGGAACATATAACTAACTAGGTAAAAGCTTGAACCATAAAATATAAATAATAGAATGGCAATAGTTTTACAGACACAGCTCTAACTCGAAAAAATGACATATGGCCAGCAGTGACCCAAGAAAATGAATCGAATGGTCAAATATTGTCTCCAGCAGCACTCACTCACAACACAAGTACGCCATGAAAACAATCATGACATTTAACCTTGTTTTTTACATTCCCCATAATTCACATTATTGTCCTTGTATTTTGGGTGAATTCTATTACGCAACCATAAAAGTGACATAAAGTTAAAATTAAAATAAAGAAGAAAAATGTGAGTTCTATCATTCCAGTAATGACACATGACAAAAAAGTACGAGGTGTTTCATGTTACCCCAAAATAAGGTGTAGCTTAGAACCACCTATATTATTTCACATCAGTAAAAATTCAGTGCTATAAAAAGGACATGAGGTACCACAACAACAGGGAAGTCAGGGAGATGAGGCCATACCAAGTATTTTTAGACGAAAGCGCTTGTACACAGGGCTAGACTGATCAACCTTGAAACCCATCTCCTCAAACATTTTTAACTAAAAAAAGAGAAATAAATAAATAAATAATGTCATAACTCTGATTGGTAAGTATAACAAGTTTAAAAAAAAAAAAAAGATATATGCGGCACCATATAAAGTGACCTTTCATAGCACACATACCTGCTCTAGAAAACCATCATTGGGGCAAACAAATTCACAGCTCTGCCTTAATGATTCAAGGGCATCTAAAACGGAAAGAAGGAACAGTATATAAGTTAAAAGACATAGAGATCATTCAATTATTTGTTTCAAAAATAAAATATAAAATATTTCAGGACAACACCCAAATGACACACCATTTTAAAAACTGTATACCTAAATGTCACGTTTCCGAAACTTTTTTCCAATCTGCCACGGACAAAGTCTCGCTATTAGGCCCATCAAGACACTTTTCGTCACATAGCGCATCCTTCAAGACCCGCTGTCAAACACAACAGGACAAAGACCCCTATAGGGTCCAGCGGGGTTCAAGACCTGTTGTGTCTGACAACGTGACGCACCACGCTACGTCACGGGGCACAATAGTACTGGGTTTACTATTGATAGCATGATGAGTACGAGAGGTCTTGAAATCAATAATCTATAGTAAACCCAACAGTGTTGAACCTGCTGGGTTAGCTACGAGTCTTTGTCATGCTATATCTAACAGCGGGTCTTGAACGCTTCACCACGTGACGAAAAATACCCCATGTGACCAGTAATGGGATTTTGTTTGTGGCAGATTGAAAAAAAAGTTTCAGAAACATATCATTTGGATATATTGTTGTCAAAATCGTGTTATTTGGGTCGTTGTCCAAAGTATTTAGGCCATTTTGAAAAGACACTGACATACCGGAATGGATCCTCTCTTCTGAGATTGAGGTCAACTGAGAGGATACATTCCCCTCACATTAACTTTCTGCTAGTGTATCTCAGTTAGCTTAAAGCAAACTATAAATTATTGTAAAAATAAGAAGAAAGCTACTTGCAAGTACCAAATGTGTAGTGCCAGAAGACTTTAAACAAAGTATTGGTTTCGCACCTTCTTGAGATAGATGTTCAGTTCTCATCAAATACGCTGTAATAACTGCCGCACTGCGAAAGAAGGGTACTTAACACAAGACACAACAACTTACAAAAATCTCAACCAGATCAGCAAAGAAACTCGAGAACGTAGAAAAAATGATTCAAAGTGATTTCAGTTCATGCGATAGAATTAAAATTAACATGGAGAGATTGATAACAGAAGCGTAAGAGTGACTGTTACCTTCTGGAAACTCCGGCGAAACAGTGGACCAAAACGCAACCTTCCTTCCTACTGCGATCAATGAAATCGATGCAAACGTCTAAGAAATCCAACAAATCCTCGTTCTCGGTGTCCCTGAGAGGCACAGCCATCCTCACAAGCTTCAAGTCGTGGCCGGCGTACTCGAGCGAGTAGAGGAGCTTCTCCGGCGACAGGGCGCTCTTGGCGCCGACGTCGACGCCGCCGTCGCCGACGTGGACCTTCCGGATCTCCTTGACGGGGATGGTGAGGCCGCTGCGCCATTCGGAGAAGAAGGATATGGATGCGGAGCTCAGAACGGAGAGGATGTGCGTCACCTGTTGAACGCCGTCGTTTTGGAGGATCTCCGCCGCGGCGCCGATGTTTCCGATGAACAAATTCTCTCGGACCAGGTAAGGCATCACAAAGAAAATTTAAATTCGATTCGATTTTTCTTTTTTTTAATTTTTTTTTTTCAACTTGGAAATTGGAAACTGATGATTCACGACAAATTGGGGAATCAAAAGAAGAGAGTTAACTTGAAATTAATAAATAGTGATTGTTGTGGGTAACTATTGGGCCCCACGTATCGAAGAGTTTATTAATTGCTATCTTCTTTATGCCTTGGGTCTTGGGATGTGGGCCCGTTATGTACTTAAAAACTTCAAAGCTCCACATTACTTTGCAGGATCAATTTATAAAGTTCACTGACTCGGCTAATATTCAGTGACTCACTCAAGTCTTTTGTTTAAAAAAAAAAATTATATATACAAATTATATTTTTTTTTTACAAACTTTAGAAATATATAATATAATTTATAAAAAAATATTCATAAATAGATCCTTTTACAAATAAAATCTTCATTTTTGAAATGTGATACCATGTCATTCGTTATCGGAACAGTGTTCATTTTGCCACGTTTCATCAAATTATTTATCACACTGTCATACTAACAGTAAAAATTTCCGAATGTCACGCGGGATAATTCGCTACACTCTGCAGCGAATTATGCTTGCAAATAATTCGCTACACAGTATAGCGAAATATGTCATGTTAGGCTGTACAGTCAACAGTAATAACATGCGTCAAGCAGCAGTAATCCGAGCATAATTCTCTGCACAGTGTAGCAAATTACTGTCTGCTTGACATGTGTCATTTTTGCTGACTGTGTAGCCTGACATGACATATTTCGCTATATTATGGAGATAATTATTTGCAATCATAATTCGATGCACAGTGCAGCGAATTATGTCGCGTAACATTTAAATTTTTATTACTATTAACATGACAGTCTGATAAATAATTTCGCCGGAACAAAATTCTCATTGTCCCTTCGTTATCACTACTGGGAACCGAGTAATGATGCTTGGAATTGACAAATAATGTAAACCGTAGACCTCGTTTCTTCCTTTTAGTTACATATTCTAAAGTGCATATACGTGGAGAATTGTAAGAGGAAGATTGAGGTGTTTTTTCTCGGTCTTTTTTATGGTGATCGAAGATTATTGGAAACTCCTCCGTGTATTCCAATTGACTAGATGATAGTGTGATGAAAAAGGCAAAGTATGCAAATAAAAAAATGGTACTAAGGGTGATGAGACTACATATAAAAACTTTAGGATTTAGAATTTGTAATTAGTCTAATTATTCGATTAATAGCAATGCCATATCACAAGTTCAATACACACACCCATAACATTAATGTAAAATGAACAAAGAGAACATATATCATGAAGTCACCTTCTATGACAGTTCATGTGGGATGATACAAGATATTATGTCCTTTTCTCCCATTACGCGCATGACACGCGGGTGTCCATGTCAAGCAGCCAAATTGCACACCACTCTACTCCAATAATAGTGGGACAATTGTTGGATACATAGTAAAATCCTAAAATGTCAATATTCTTGGTATGGTATGAGTGTGATTCGTGCACCCATCTTTTTCCCACAAGTGATGAAGGGATAAAACCTCATACGATATAACAGATTTTTTTATTTCTCCTGTTCCAGTCATCATGGAGAAGCGTCCAAAAATCGTTAGATTCATGACCTTTCAGCCCCTCAAGAGGCTTGGTAATCCACCTACGCTAGCTTCCCTTTTAACGGTCCAATATGTGACGTACAATATCTTAAAACTGTGTGATAAAAAAGACCCTCATCCAAAATGAATGAGTTAAGCCCGATAAATATAAGAGAAATGACTCATAAATTATATATGTTAAGGTTTTGGGTTGGGATATAATATTAAATATCCTTATTATGAATCTGTCGTTTAGGCATATTTGATACGAGAATAATTATTTTTCCTAATTTGGCGCTACCCATCAAAAGAGAGTGTCCATAAGCAAATTACTCTCCCACCTAAGTTGTTGAAATAAAATATAGTTAGAAGTCGTTTGTTTCACCTTTTAGAAAAAGTAATTTTTATCACTTTCTTATTTTAAAAGTACTTTTTACAAAAGTTAAAATTATTTATATTTTTATAAAAATATTTAGTTTTTGAAAAAATATTTAACTTTTGACTTCTGATTTTCTTAGAAATTAAAATTTTTAGCTTCTGAAAAAAGTAAATTTTTGACTATTTTTGTGACTTCTCCTTTTTTAAAAAACAGATATTTAAATGAACTAAAAACGAAAAGTACTTTTTTTCTTAAAAAAAAAAAAAGCTAATATAAACGGGCCCTTATTCAGGTTTAATAGATTGCAGCGGTTTATATTATGAGATGTGGTAAGGAATTGATGAGTGCTTTTTGTTTGTACATGGAATTGTCCCAACATTATTTGGTTGTTTTGATGAAGTTAAAATTGTGTAATCTGAATGTGCACATGCACAAGTATACTTTCAATGGAGAATGCCATGTTATGAATGCTTGATTCTATTAGTATACGGGGAAAGTGTATATCATTTTAAATGATATAAAGTCGTGTTATTTTAAGTGAGAGAAAAGATAAATCATGAGAGAGAAAATAGAGAAAAAAAAATTTTAAAGATGTGGATCTCACTTCTTCGTGAAAGTGAAATGATGTAAGGTGTGTCATTTAAAATGACACATCTTCTTCCATTTAGTATATGTATTGTGTGAAGACGAAGACCAAGAAAACTTGCCATAGATTATTCCTTTGTACAAATATTGTTGAATACTTAATTGCTGGCCAAATTAAGGGAGTTTGGTTAATGATTCTTGCAAATATCTGAGGAACTATTTAGTCCTTCAAGTAGCAAGAGTTCATCACAAGCAGGCTTAGTTAGATGTGTCAATTATAAAATTGGAGATATTAAATGTTGAAAGATATAAGAGCAGATTTAAGTGAAACTAATCGCAGTTTTCCAAATGAGTAGGGAATTTGATTCTAGACAACAAGTCTGGCACAAATGTTGGTTGAAAGTAATTGAAAGTGCATACACATGGGGACGTGGGTTCCATTTGCATACTCTTAAGTCAAATAATGGAAGAACTGTTGACAAAAAATAACATTTTTCCATTTCCTTTAAAATTGGTGGTGCCAGTTCTATAATCTGTCCCATCTCAAATATCAGCATTCAGGTGTGGCCTTGCATGCATGTCGCACCTAGGGTGTCTTGCCACATGGATATCATTGCTTAGAAAATTAGAAAGATAGTTAACATAGAACAGTGAGCAGGCAGCACTAAGCAGGTAGTGATTCGCAAACAGCAAAAAAGTTACTCATGGAATACATCGTAAGCACACACCAAGTAGGGTATGGTTTTGCTCAAGGTCACATCACAAGTGTTGGGTATATATTAGTCCAATTGCTTGATGAATAGGAAAATAGATATTCAGTTTCTCACGTACACACACACATTTACAAACTTCTTTTATAAATTACATTAAGTATGACCGGTCATGTATTCTTGATTGAAGTATGACCGGTCATACTTAGTGTAGTTTGTAAATAAAAAGTTTGTAAATATATCTTTCCTCATATATATATATATATATATATATATATATATATATATATATAAATCTTTTTCTTATGTTGTTAGAGAAGAGTTATCTTATGTTAATGAAACAAAATTATAAGAGGGACCCACAAATGATTGGAGAGAAAAAAATAGAGGTGAGACCCACCTTTGTTATGTATGTGTAGGAAGATAGGTTATCTCATGTTGAATAAGATAAATATAACATACATATATATATATGAAGCTCAGTTTTGGATCAAAACTCTACATACAAACAAGGGACTTTTGATCGATATAATGTAAAACATAAAACATATCACCGATTTTTTTGGCAAACTATTTACTCCGAAGTGAAATGTTCATGGAAAATGTGAGCATTTAAGTCATGTATCACTACCATGAAAGAATTATGCAAAAGTTAGCATGCAAGTGCAATACGTGGTAGGCCCATTTTGGCTTTTGCACAAGCCTACAAATTATACTCCAAATGATGTTAAAATTATTTAGAGGGGATAGTCTGTATTAGAGAAATTACTTCAACAATATTTTCAGTTCAATGAAATATCCACAAGAAATTGAAACATGCAATAACACATAGTTAAAACGTATTGTACAAAAAATGAATGCAACAAGAGAGAATCTGAGCCCAATTAATGTTAGACAATGTATCATTAAGACAATTTTTCCCTCTCTATGGTGCCCAAAATTCGTGGACTTATGTCTCCCCTGATAGAATGGATTATCTCTATTCTTATAGCGACACTTCCACATTGAATAGCCCTATTGGTAATCGATCAAACACTACTTGAAAACGGCTATTCTGCTCAGAAATGAAATGTTCCAAATGTTCCTGAAAATTCTTGCTCCCTCAATCTATGTTTAACCAATCGCACTACAATAATAGTATGCAAATGCAAAGAACTTACAAAAACTAATATAGAAAAACTTCTCTTAAAATTTCAATTTCAATTTCTATTTATTAATAAAAACCGTAAGGTGATGATTTAAACAACACATACGTTCAACGACGAAAAGACATATATGTTCAACGACAAAGAGACACACATTTTATGTTATCAAAAAAAAAAAAAAAGAGACACATTTTTTATATCAAACTTCTTATTCATAAACATAATTAAGTCAAAATTAATTCCAACACAAACAAGTGTGCTCGAGGCGTCAAAATAAAGTACACTGGTACCAATCCACTCACTAATGGCATATCAACTCACCTCGTCTCAATTTTGGCGAATTGAAGGTGGGTCGGCCCATTTTTTCAACATTATATCTATATTCCCATCCCTCCTCCCTTGAAAAAGAAAGAAAAAAAAACAACAAGAGAGAGTGCACAATTTGGTAATTATTCTCAATCAAGGGATTAAGGATCTACTCGTAGTTTGATGAGTATGCCAATTTATACCTGGAAATTTAAATCACCATGAACATAGAGTTATAGTACTTGATTTCAGCCAAAAGCTTTCAAATATAAATCTTTTAAGAGTCCTTGAGCCTTAATTTTTGTAAAGAATACGGATTAGGTATATAATCAAGTGATCTTAAGCTGTCAAATCTAAGAACCAACACAATCCGTGATCCACCGAAATAACAGACAAAAGATATGGTAAAAGTGGAAATATTATATACATAAAGTCTTGGGTTCAGTGAGATGCAGAGTAGCATACTACTAACTATTGCATTATTTGATAAATCCAGATGCAACCTTAAAAGTGACACACAAAAAATTATAGTCCGGAACATGAACCATGAGCATATGCACTCTCCTTATATGGTTCCTGTCAAATATTTCACATTTTTATAACATCAGAAAATCTAAAAGATCAACTTCATCTAGCAATAAAACGCAAATACTCTAGTTAGTAAGGATTATGATATGGGCATAATACAAGCACAGCTCATCAACAAAGTTTGTCACTATTGTTTCCTTGCCCATTAATTTGCAAGCCAGATCCTCAAAAAAAGGGGTAGACTTTTATCACAGAGATTATGCAATCCAGGTCTCTATACAAGATATACCTTCATCATAAAAGAAACAATGTAATCTAGATTTCTATACAAGATATCTTCTACAGTTTCAATTTTTTAGGAACCCATAATCGCCAAGGTGTGCTCTAATCTGTTAACAAGAGTCTGGCCAGAAATTGAACAGTGTAACACAGATTTTTTTTCTTTTTGAATTTACAAAGCCACAGAAAATCACAACTTCTTAACATTGCAGAATAATATGTACAAAGACTCATCTATTGGCTGCATAAATAATTTCACCAATCCTGTCACAAATCTATGCTCCAGATAAAGTGACCGTATCCTAACTATCACTGCAAACTTACATTGATCACAATAAAATCCATCTGCAAGGGTAACCTTAATCAAGGACGTTCAGACCAAAATATCATGCATCCATGGAAGATTGGAAGAAAAAAAATGATGTTCTTGGGGGGAGGGCAACTGCATATATTTAAATTGTATGAAAGCACTTTCTGTTTTAGAGGTTGTCTTATCCTCTCCCCTATTTGCACTTCACTTTTTTTTCTCAATGAAATTTCTTCTTGTATCAAAAAACATGTAAAGTAAATTTACAAGAATATCTTTGAGGAGCATTTAAGTGAAATACATAACCCATTAATGTTCATACTGAACAGCATGCAAACTAAAGCTGCTTCCAAATAAAAACTACTATAATTGTATACCAAAAAAGAAAAAAAAACTATTATAATTGATCAGGTAATTGATTACTATAGTTACATCATTAGAAAATTGGAAAAATTTCATTTTCACCCAATGTGATTTTATGATTTATCACTTGATTCCTTGTGATTATAAACTTATTGCTTAGATCTATTGTGCTTAAATAATTTATTATTTAACCCTTAGTGGTTTCAAAATTTTTTTTTTTTTTTTGGTACATAGTGGTTTCAAATTTTCATTTACACTTATTGTGGTTACAAAAATATATTTGTATTAAAATATATATATATATATATATATATATATATATATATATATATATATATATATATATGTCACTTAGAGTCTTAGACCCCTCGTGGTCTTATAAATATAAAAATATTAACTTTTTTCTAAAGTTTATTTTATATAATTATTATATTATCAAATAAAATTAATAATTAAATATTAAATTAAAAAATATTTCTAGTTATTTATTTTAAAATTAATGTATAAATTATCTTAATTTTTATTTATTTTAAAAACATGTTTAAAAATTAAAAAAAAATATTATTTAAGTTAAATTAAATATGTATTATCAAAATAAAATATTTATTTTCTTTAGATAATTTTATAATGATATCGGATAAAAAATAGATAAAATAAAATAATATTTGATTTGAATTTATTTTCATGATAAGAATAAGTAAATTTTTTTAAAACTTATTTTCCTTAAATGCATTAGACGAGGATATAAAATAAAAAAGAGAGAAAATAAAAAAAAAATGTATATGTATAAAATTATAAGGATGTAATAGATACTATTATTAATTTAAATTAATTTAAATTTAAATAAATAATTTATATTTTTCGCTACATAATTTTAATTTATAATATGGTAATAATATAAGATAAAAGTTGAGAAGAAAAAAAGATTATGTATATATAAGTGATGCATTTTTATAACCACAATAAGTGTAAATGAAAATTTGAAACCAAGGAAGATTAAATGATAAATTATATAAACACAATAGACCTAAATGACGAGTTTAAAATCACAGAGATCAAATGATAAATTATAAAACCACAATTAAAAAAAAATGAAGTTTTCCCTGTGACAAACAAAACCCACTATTCTTAGGGTGTGCATGACAACCTTCCCGGAATCAATTCTTTCTTAATTTCAGTTCCCGGGAACAGAAATGTATAGGAAACTCGTTTGGTAAAACCGATTTATTTTTTTGTTCCCGGGATGAACCGGTTTAATTTTTGTGTTGGGGAACAGAAAAAAGAATCAAAAAATTTCTGCTTTTTTGTTCCCGGACACAAAATGAGAAACAGTTATCTCTCTCAATCACTCTCCACCTCTACCATCATCACCACCACCACCATCATCCCGAACACGATTGTCGCCACCATCGTCGCCGCCGCCATCATACCACTAGTGCCGTCGTCACCACCCCTCACCACCACGATGTTATCGCCACCATTACCACCACCTCCACCCATCACTACCACCATGCCACCGTCACCACCACCACAACTACCACCCCCGCCACCACTATCACCGTCACCACTACCGCCATCAACCACCACCACCATCATCGCAACCACTGCCGTCACACGCCGCCATCGCCATCACACGCCACTGCCACCACCCTCATCGCCATCACTACCACCACCACGACGCCACCACTACAACCACTACCATTGTCGCAGCCACTACCGTCACCATCACTTTCGTCGTCACCGCCACCAACCACCACCACCATCGCCACTTTTACACCACCCCCGTCACTACCATCACTGTTACCTAACACCACCGCCACCGCCGCAACCACTGCCACCACCACCACCATGATGCCTTCACAACCACCACCACCATGCCACTACTACCATTGTTACCGCCAGCAACCACCATACCCACCACCATTGTCGCAGCCATTGCCATCACCTCCACAACTACCATCCCCACCACTACCGCAGCCGTCGCCGCTGCCATTGTCGTAGTCACTGCCGTCACAACCACCACCACTATCTTCACCACGTCACTGCAACCAACACTATCATACCATCCCCGCCACCACCACCACAACCACACCATATGGAGAGGAAAGTGATGATCCAGAATTCTCATTCTCGGAATAAAAATAGAACATGTTATCAAACACATATTTTTTCTCAAGAACTGTTCCAAGGCATAGAAATAGAAAAGAATTGTTTCTTTTCAGAAATAATGCTAGGGAATAGAATGATTGTCATGCACACCCTTAACATTATTAAGAAGGAGACAAACTGGTTTTTTTGGCCATTTAACAATTGTATGTGCATTATATATAAAGTATATTATAAAAGATGTACATTCCTGAAATCATATGCTTCAAGGAATAAAAATCGTTACAAAAATAAAAAATAAACTCATTTTGCATGAGAGAATTACCCACTTAAAGAGAAACTTTTATTGTATCAAGTGGACATTAATTGTAACTTTGATTGTTATTATTGATAGATTAGTTTGAGACTTATCAGAAGAGAGACAGAGTTACGGTTGCTTCAGGTCATCCAGATTTTTCCAACTCAGCATACAAACATTGGGTCCATGCTTTAGGTATCATTCAATGATGATGACAAGTTTTTAGGAGTTCTTAGTTTAACAAATTTCTCTGCTTTCTTTGATCGTACAACCTCCCAGTGACTGAAATAACTGAATTTAAAATAAGGATATGTTTTCCTCATTTTACATGAGACAAATTATCTCATACAACACACATAAAAATAGATAGAATTCACTTTTTTTCTTTCTCTCTCTTCTTCTTAGTGGATCTCATTCACTCTTTTGTGTGTTACATGAGACAATTTATCTCATACAACATGAGAAAAACATTTTCCTTTAAAATAATATATAATCAAGTTAAGATCCATAACTTTATATACACAAATATTTTATAATTATACAAATTTCAAAAGCTACTATTATTTATTTATTATTCACATACTTTCTTTAATTATATTTTTATATTTTGTCATACATCGGAGATATGTTAAGCTAATTATATATATATATATATATATATATATATATAAAACATAATACAAAAAAAATTAGTTAAAAAAAAAAACCAAGCAAATAAAAATACACTGTCAACTATCAAGGATAGTTCACATAGTTGGAAAGAGTTTATTGATAAGTGACATGGGGTACACAAGGGATAAACCCGAAAACATAACTCATTTTTTAGGAGTTCCACTAGTCCTACGTACAATCTGTGCTCTACTTTCATCTCTGTACAAGCCTCTTAACTCCAGCAGCACCAACCTTATAGAGAATAAGAAACAGGGTGGGGGAAAGTGTTTTGTGTTTGTAGAATTCTTGAAGAGGGTGCTTAATAACAGGAGATGTTGCTTATAGCTTCATGGGCAACAAACTCCCATCAAACTACAGCTTTTGGCTTGCTGAAGCCATCTTTTCAATCAAGATGAAGAGATCTGTTGTTGAAGTTTGCTCATAAGATTTCATGCATTCAAATCCCATCAAAAGATTTTATGATCAATAAGGGCAAGAAAAAACAATATAGCAATCATGTGTTTTTTTTCTCTCTCTCAAGCCTTCTGAACTACACGAGAAGAAACTCCATGCAGAAGTCTGACAAACCCCAAGAAACTAAGCTTCCCATCTGAGTGTCTTATCCAATCCTGGAGAACAAGATGAATAGGTACTGATGGGCTAAGCCCAAGTTCCTGAAATAAATCAAATTGAAAAAGCTTAGTACCATATACATATGGCATATTGCTGATCAAGAATCTCATTTAAGGTAATAAGTCATGTTGATCAAATGAAGAGAAGAACTAAGAAGACGGCTAGTGAGAATTCATCAGAAGGACATGCAAAAACTAATTCATCATAACCAAGAATTTGATAACCACTTGTGTTATCTCTCAATAGGTCCTTGGTTCTAATCCTACCAAAATAAAATTCACAAACTACTAAACCACTCCCGATTTGGTGAAATACGGGCAATCCTTGTACTATTGATACATTAGAAGAGGCGTACCGAGGCAAGCTCTTCAATCATAATTGGTCTATTTCCATCCTTTTCAAACACATCATAGGCACGCCTTGCATGTTGCTCCCAGCTCTCCATTCCCTCTAGTTGATGGACACTTATAGCAGCAGCACAAAATTCCTCAAAATCCAATTTTCGATATTGGATTGAACTAACCTGTGACACGAATAGTAACAATTCACTTTCCAGGATGCAAGTTTGTTAGAAGCTGTTATTAAAAGTTATAATCCCTCATAGACTTACCATGTTCACATAATCTAGGACCCGTGAATCCTTTGAGGCATCAGTGGCGCTCCTTAAAACAGCCTGCTAAGTTAAATGTTAATGGCTTAAAGTTATTTGGAAAAAAAAAAAAAAAAAGTATAAAAACTTTCGACATGTGCTGACCGTCTTGAAGTTCTGCATAGAGATTAACCCATTTTTGTTTGGGCCTAATATAGTAAATTGTTCTCTGAGATAAGCTAGCTGCGCTAATGTTAATGTCTTTGCAAGAGCCTGCCAAAATGACAAAACTTAAATCAAAATATACCCATGTCTTCAACATGAATTACAGAAGGTTACATCAAGAAACATAAATAGTTTATTACACATGACGACAAGCAAGTTCACAAAACTCTCATACTTATGCTCGACTTGTCAATAAATTACGTAAATACATAAATGCTCATTATTGTCTCCACGTTACTAGATCAGCCAGATGATATCTCTCAGATTCTCACTCTCACTATTATCATAACTGTTTTCCTTTTGGAAGGGGAGGCTACATCCTCACTCATGTTTCTACCACGTTTAGCAATCAATTTTTTCTCCTTATTTCCTCCTTTTCCTTTCTTTTGGATCTTCTCC
Source organism: Gastrolobium bilobum (assembly GCF_033153095.1). Taxonomy (NCBI): domain Eukaryota; kingdom Viridiplantae; phylum Streptophyta; class Magnoliopsida; order Fabales; family Fabaceae; genus Gastrolobium; species Gastrolobium bilobum. Next base: position 228,773 of record NW_026897571.1, read on the forward strand.
CTATTAGCAATTTATCATAGTTGCTAGTGAATTTATTTTGGGTCATCAATCACCATAGACAACCCAGAAGTTGAACATATCCAAAATAACAAGCATGTTCAAATTTAAAGTTTGACCAAACCCAACTAATGGTTACAAAGATATACTAATTACTGGAACTCAGCAAGTTGTAGTAATCATTGACTAAGAACAGAAAATGAAAGAAGCCTTACCCAGTAGATATATTACATTATCTGTTAATACTTAATAGATCAAGAAGAGAGATCCAAACTCAATATTGAGATATAACAACGAAGGGGGCAAAGCATAAGCAATAATAAATGATCAGACACAACATTACATACCCCTAATGCTGATTTGCGTAAAGAAGATGAGCAAATATAAGCTTTAACAAGCTTGTGGATTATCATATCAAAAGGTATCTTCGTATCATCACAATGATTTGCCAGCCACGGATGACCTAAGCATAAAATCAAGCCATAAGCAAGAGAATTCACGAGGTTATAAAATGAAATGTTAATACCATACACCACTCATGGGAAATAGAACACATACTGAGAGCCTGAGCTGCCGTTAGTCTTTTACGATAATCCTTATTCAACAGCTTCTTTACAAAATCTATAGCATCAGCTGATAAAGAAGGCCAAGGAGCTTCATCAAAACCTGGATCTGCCTTCAGGACAGCCCGAAATATGCCAGATTCTGTCCGGGCCCAAAAAGGTCGGCTTCCACATAAAAGAATATAAGCAATTACACCAATGCTCCACATATCTGCTTCTGTCCCATAAGATCTATGCAAAACTTCAGGAGCTACATAATATGCACTTCCCACAATATCATTCAACCTCTCATCTGCAAAAATTTCTGATTGTTAGCCCTGATTGTTTTATTTTCTGTTAAGAAATCAGAAAAAATATATAGATTAGGCAATAGGCCTGACCTGGCTTTACATAGTCAGACAGTCCAAAATCAATGGCTTTCAGTGTGGAATTTTCTTCCTTAGATGAAAAAAGAAAATTCTGCAACAGAAAACCAGCCTTCTTAATTAGGAGGAAAACAGTATAGCATGCCAAAATGAAAGAGTAATTAATTCTAGGTAAAGAACTACAGAATTGTAACATCCTTTGATTTTTGAATTAACCTTAATACAAACTGTTGTTATTCAGAATGGTTATCAACCTAGAAAGAATGAACACATATAAAACAATCTCTAATTGCATGTCTTCACTCAGTAACTCATTTCCTCCCTGGCTTGAAAGTGGTGCAAAAATACTACTTGCTTTTGAATAAATGGAAACCCAAACAAAGATGAAAATAGAATAAATGGAGACCCAAACAAAGATGAAAATAGCCATTGGGAGTATTGCCAAAGAGTAATAAAATAACTATCCAAACAAGTTTGGAGTCCAAGTCGATCAAATCATCTTAAATTTATTTGGTTTTTGAAAAAACTATGCAACATTTTCTAGCACTACCTGTTTGTAAAATGTTTAAAAAATTTGTTAAGCATGCTAAAGAGAGGATAGAGACGATATCGATAATCATAAACACTTTAGAGTAACTAATATGAAAATGCAAATTTCAGTAACTAAACTACCTAGAAACTTTCCAGATAACTGTTTTCCTTTCTGACTAATTTTCAGCAAAGCTGAAAATTTTCCTAGCCTTGCCAGTGCAGTAATGAAATTAAATATAAAACGTTATCAATGATATCATCAATTGGAGGACACTATACTAGCTTCAGCCAGACTTCTCACATAATCCTGAATAGTTTTCTCAGCTAAGGATTGATTAGCTTTATGACCTAATTACCTCTGGCTTGAGATCACGGTGAACAACGCCCTGCAGATGACAGTAAGCTACCACACTCAATATCTGAATCATAACAACCTTGGCATCCTCTTCTGAGTACTTTCCACCCCTATAGATCATAATTAAATATGTGCCAATCAGAATGTCTTAAATAATGACAACATTAAAATAATGAAATCAGTATGCCTCTTTTTAGTTTCTTTCAATTTTGTGGCACAAAAAAACGAAAATTGGAGAATATGTTTACCTGGAGAGAATCTTATCTAGCAGTTCACCTCCTTTGCATAACCTGAATTGCATAAGATACAGTAGAACATGAGATCCTAATTTACTGATTCAATTAACAACTTTCAATTTCCTGCTTAATCAATACAATATTTCCAAACAATCAGCATTGCACTAATAGTTCCTTAAAAGTACACTTGCGATATAAGGAAAGTCATAGGTTAATTTGCAATAAAACTAATGTATCATGAAAGTTTCACTTTCGCCACTAAATTCATTCAGCTTGGGATTATGTTACTAATTTTTCAGTAGCATCATTGTGAGGGTAAACAAGACAAAAGAAGGTAATATGAACTTACTCCATAACTATATAAACATTATCGTCATCTTCATAGGCTTCATAAAATTGCACCAGATTCTTATGGCCAGTGAGAGCCCGCAATATCTTTACTTCTCTTCTTACATCCTCTATAGCAATTGCTGTTGTCATCTGCAAACATCGCCCATTTTCATAAGAACAAAATCCACATTACTGATTTCTGTAATCAACAGCCAAAAGAAGAACACTGATCACAACTGTAACCCTTACACAAGGCTGGAATGGAAACAAATCTATGGAAGATACTTCCTTGAAAACATAATGGTATTATTTATAAAAAAAAAAAAAAAAAAAGATGCCTGCTAGCTGCTAGAGTCCATGGAAATATCACAATCATATACATCTATGGTTCAAGAATCTCCCGATTAAAATCTAAAGCTAGATTCTCCACAGAGAACACAAGGCATGAAATCCTCACAAACAAATGTTCCCAAGCCATATCCACAAACTTTGCACAACAGTATTTTCCAATAGCAACAGTCCATCACGTAGGAGGTGATAGTAAATGACCAAAAATCTAAAAGTTGCATCTTTTACTACCTTTCATCGCATCATGTCACAGGAATCCAATACCAACAATCCATCATGAATGAAGTGATAGTAAATGACCAAAAATATAAAAGCTGCATCTTTTACCACCATCCATCGCATGAAGTCACGAGAATATACACAAGGTTATCATACCTGTGACTAGCTAGACCACAACTCAATTTAAAACAATAAAAATAAAAAGACTAAAAAAAATATAAAAAAAATAAAAAGTGCAAGTGTTAAATCAGAGACTCAAAGAATGAAGCATTCATCAAAACTGATGATGAGACCTTTGATTTTGGAATGACTTTGACAGCAACCTCATGGCCCTTGAAGCTACCCTTTTTCCCCTTGGCAGAGCAAGTGTAACCAAAATGGCCACGCCCCACTTCTTGTCCAAGCACATAATGAGCTTCAAAGTGCTTAGAGAACCCAAAACTCTTGTCCAACCCAACCTCACACTCACTCCCTTCAGGGATGGAGGCCTCATTAGGCTTCACCGAACCATGGCGGCGAGCTAGCAGCGCCCGAATGTGCTTGGCCGGCGAAGGAGGAGGGAAGGGGCGCTTGAAGATCCGCAAAGGGGTTGAGCTCACGCTCGAATTCGCCGGTGAGTTCTTGAAGAGACTTGGCAAGGGGCTAGGGCTGTAAAATGGAAACTTTGAGGATTTGGTGCTGTGGGAACTTGGTGGAAGTGCCAGCACCTCTTTGTCACCATTGAATACTACTGAGTTTTCTCCTTCAGTTTTTGAGGTTTCAATGGGTTTTCCATGACAGAGTCCCATGAAAGCAAAAAACAAATAAAAATAAAAAATACCCAGAAGACAGAGATGACAAAACTATGAAAAAGTTCAGATTTTGAAGCTGTTTGGAAGAAATTGGAATTGAAATTCAAAGGGGGAAATAAAGGGGGTAACTTGTGTTCAGGATTTCCTCAGGGAAGTGAATTTTGTTTTTTGTTTTTTTTTTAATTTTTTTGGGTTGATCAGTGGAACCCAGAAAAGATCAGGACATGCATTTCCTGAATCAAAATGAGAAATCTAAGATGGGGGGGTTTGGACAATGTAAAATATTGAAGAGAGCAAGTAGATTTTTGAAACTAAGAAAATGATCCACCAGAGAGGAAAAACCTACAAGAATTCACCTAAAGAAGAAGCAATCTGTGACTAGAACAGGGAAGGAATATGATGGGATAATGGAAACTCAAGCCAAGAAAACTTAGTTGAAAAAAAATTCCAACTGGAATGAAGGAGTTGGAAGGGGGAGAATAAAATGAGCAAAAGTGAGGCAAAGATGCTTAGCAGAGTCTGCAAGAAAAAGAAAAGAAAAGAAACCAATCCTCCTTTTTTTGCTTTTTGTAAGACTCTTTTTTATTATTATTATTATTTTCTGCTACCTATTGTTAAAAGTTTTGTAGGGAAAAAAATTTATTTAATGTTTTTTAATAAATTAATTACGTATTTATTACAGTTTTAGAAATAATTACACATTTATTACATAATAAGATGTCAATTTTGGGCGTCACCAATGACGCCAATTTTGGGAGTCACCAATGACGCATAAATTGGGCGTCACTCAAGAGACAATCACGCCTAAATTTAGGCGTCACTCATCAGGTGTTGACACGTGTAATATTTTTTTTCAAAAAAAAAATAATTTAATCACAAAACTTCTGAAAGCCATAACTTTTGACTCGGGTATCAAATCAGGTATTCTTTTTTTGATTCCACATTACTTTTCGAGATCTACGCAATGACATCTCATTTGACATATTTTATTTCTCACAAACACAATTTAAATTTGCAAGGGGTTTGTGATTTAATATAAAAAAATAAATAAAATTTTGATTAGTGATTTAAAATTTTTTTTATAATAATTTTTTTTATCATACCAAAAATTTGGTTTGTGATTTAAATTAAAAATAAAAATTATTCTTAATAAGGAAAACAAAATAAAGATTTGATTTGTGATTTAAACTAAAAAATCAATTTGAAAAATCTGTAGAAATAAAGAAAATAATTAAATAAATATTCTAAATCTCTAAGGAAGAAGGATATTATTTTTGAAATTAACGATTAATGCTATAAACTTCTGGGTTATTATTCGTGGTCTGAAATTAATGATGGCTTATGAATGTTTTTAAAAAAAAAATTTACCTAAATTAGGCGTGATTGGTGACGTGTTAGGTGTTGACACGTGTCACATTTTTAAACTCAGAAGCCTCTGAGTTCTGGGTTTGTGAGTTAATATCAAAAATAAATCAAGATTTGATATGTGACTTAAATTAAAAAAATAAATTTTTTATTTTTATTATAAAAAAAATTTGGTTTGTAATTTAAATTAAAAATAACAATTATTATTAATAAGAAAAACAAAATAAAGATTTGATTTGTTATTTAAACTCAAAAATCAATTTGAAAAATCTGTATTAATAAAGAAAATAATTACATAAATATTCTAAATCTCTAAGGAAGAAGGATTTTATTTTTGAAAAACATTCATAAGCCATCATTAATTTCAGACTACGAATCAAATCACAAATCAAATCTTTATTTATTTTTTTATATTAAATCACAAACCAAGAACTCAGAGGCTTCTGGGTTTAACCGCTCTTATAGTATCATTCTTGCAAATTTAAATTATGTTTGTAAGAAATAAAATATATCAAATGAGATGTTATTGCGTAGATCTCGAAAAGTTATGTGAAATCAAAAAAAGAATTACCTGATTTGGATATCCGAGTCAAAAGTTACGGCATTCAGAAGTTTATGATTAAATTATTATTATTTTTGGAAAAAAAAATATGACACGTGTCAACACCTGATGAGTGACGCTCAAATTTAAGCGTGATTGTCTCTTGAGTGACGCCAAATTTAGACGTCATTGGTGACGCCCAAAATAGATGTCTTATTATACAATAAATATGTAATTATTTTTAAAACTATAATAAATACGTAATTAATTTATTACAAACATTAAATAAATTTTTTTGCCAAACCACGAAGAAATACACTTTATTGGAGAGAGCAGTGTATAGTGATGGTTTCTTCTCTAATAATAATGGTGAGTGGGGTTGGTTTTGGATCCTTCCAGCCTGTCCTTATTGATCCCCCCCAAAAAAAAAAAACTAGGATGTATCCGTTTCATATTAGAAGAATGTAGCAAGGAGTTAAGGAACTCAGGGCTGTGTATTTAACCTCTGATGTTTGACTTCCTTTTGTTAGCCTATGAAAGATTGTCTTTTTCTGCTTTGAATTTTTTTAGTTTTTTCATGGTGGGTCTGTTTTTTTGCCAATAAGTGACTTGAGATCTGAGAACAAACATTTCAAGTTAAGGGAAAATTGAAGCTGAAATCATATCAATTTGGTGATTTGTTTTCATGGCATTGTATTCATTTGTTATGTCAGACAGATTGAAAGCTTTTTTTGAGTCCGTTAATTTTTTAATGTTTTGTAGTGTTACGTAATTATACATTGACTAAATATTCTTTGAGTCCCTCATAAAAAATATAGTCGTTACTTTAGTTTTTTATAAAAATAAATTAATCTTGAGGTCTTTCAGAAATTTAAAGTGAATCTATTTTAGTCCTTTGATGGACTAATATGAGTTTTTTTTAAATTTGTAAGGAACTACAATTTTAACTAAATGAATTTATTTTGAATTTCTTATAAACTTCGAGACTAATTTTTCTTTTTAAGAGAATAAAGTAAAAACCGTATTTTTCGGATCCAAAAGACTATTTAATCTTATACATTGAAGAGTAACAAGCGAATGGAATGTTCATAGCACGGAAGAACACTTAATGTCAGAAAACTAGCGGCAATACCCCTTGATAATGATCATACAGTAAGACAACCAACATGAGAACATGTCTAGAATTTCGGATTGAGATCCATCCATGTTAGTTACTAACATGTTAAAAGGAGAACAATACACAAAAGTAAAATAAATAAACCTTGCACAAATAATAGTGGGAGAGTAACCATTGTGTCACGCATGGCAAAAAAATTTACCAGACTGCTACGTCAACAGTAAATTTTGCCAAAATGCCACGCAGCATATTTCGCTACATTGTGTAGCGAAATATGTTTGCATATAATTTGCTACACAGTGTAGCGAAATATGCCATGTCAGGCTGCACAGTCAGAAAAAATGACACGTGTCAAGCAGACAGAAGTTCGCTACACTGTGTAGCGAATTATGCTTGGATTCTGCCTGCTTGACACGTGTCATTTTTGCTGACTGTGCAGCCTGACATGGCATATTTCGCTACATTGTGTAGCGAATTATATGCAAACATATTTCGCTGCACAATGTAGCGAAATATGCTGCGTGGCATTTTGGCAAAATTTATTGTTGACGTGGTAGTCTGGTAAATTTTTTTGCCAGACGTGACAAAATGGTCACTGTTCCAATAATAGTAAGCTCTGTATGGTTACTTTTGTATCTTTTTCTCGACTAATATAGCATTGTCATATTAACAACATAAGGTGATTCAAATCATACGAGTGATGATAATCATTCTATTTCTTGAAAAGAAATAATTTTTTTTTATTTTTGTGCTTTAGAACATTTTCTACAAAAAAAAAAAATGTGTTTGATAACATGTTCTATTTTTATTTTGAGAATAAAAATTGTGTTTAATAACACAACAAAGAATATAATAAAAAATAATTCATATTAAGCATAAAAAAATCCTAGATCATCACTTTTCTTTTTATATGGTGCGGTGGTGGTTGTGGCATGGAGGTTGTAACGCCTGGCAACTTGCAAGGATCAACGACTGTTTCGTGGAAAACTTTTCAGGAGGTCACCCATCTCAGAATTACCTCAAGTCAAGCACGTTTAACTATGGAGTTCTTCCATTCCGGACTACCGAAAAGTAGATACATCTTGTTAGTATAGGTAGTACTAATTAATTCTTATAAGTTATTTAAAACCGTATCGTCCCATACCAGCACAGTCTCTAGAATCCCTCTCTTTCGGGTGTTGATTCGATTCATTCATGTACTCCCGTCGCTGGAAGCCTGCCAGGAGCCGCTCCTTGTCCATGCCCTTTCGCACCGGCGATCACTCCATGCCCTCGTTAGCGCCTGGGATGTTATAGAGGCAATGGTAGTGGTGGTAGCAGTGGCGTGGTGATAGCATGGTATGGGTGCTGGTGGCACTAATGATGGTGGTGATGTCATGGTAGTAGTGGTAGTGGTGGTGGTATCATGGTAGTAATAGTGGTAGTGTCGTGGTAGTAATAATGGTGGTGGTGACGGCAATGGCTGAGATGATGGTGCTGGTTGTTGGTAGTGGTGATGATGGTAGTGGTGATGATGGTAGTGGTGGAGAATGATTGAAAGAGACAAGTGTTTCTCATTTTGTGCCCGGGAACAAAAAAACAAAAACAAAAAAACGATTCTTATTTCTATTCCCCTGCACAAAAATTAAATCGATTGATCCCGGGAACAAAATAATAAACCAATTTTATCAAATGTGTTTTCTATTCATTTCTATTCCCGGGAACAGAAATTAAAAAAAAAAAAAAAAAAAACTGTATCCGGAAAGGTTGTCATGCACACCCTTACTAACAAAAGGTAAAAACGGAGGAGAGAAGCCATCCCACAAGCTTACAAGGATTACTCTCATATCCTTAGCAGACGGAACAAAACTGCTTTTCAAAGAGAATATTATTCCATCAAGAGGAGATATTTGTTTTAAACATGGGTTTGATTCACACTCTATGTTCTGAGAAATATTTAACATCTGAATTACCTTACTATGACACGTCCTTACGAATCTTTCTTAGTAAATGTAGTTAATGAACTCACATCATTGCCTCAATATTCTCATTAAGATGTAGTGTTACATAGGCAAAAAAATTAAAATATTACTATTTTAATAAATAATTACGGATAGGTGGCAGTTTGGATATTATTTTCGAATATGTAGCACTTACTCACGCCCAAAATGGGCGGGACAATTCACGCCCAAGTTAGGCGTGAATAATTCACGCCAAAAATAGGCGTGACAATTCACGCCCAGGCCAGGCGTGAATTCCTTGGCCTATAAACCCCCCCCCCCCCCCCCCCAAATTTTCATTTTTCTATGTCATACCTTCTCTCTAAAGTTGGCATGACTTCTCTCTAGATTATTTGTGGAGCATTTTGCGCGGCGAAGCCCTGTCGAACAAGTAAGTCTTCATATCTGCTTTATCAATTTTTTAAATATAATATTATACATGTTATAATAGTAATTTAGGGTGTTGCACATATAACTGTTATTATAGTGATCTAGGAATATGTTAAAGTAGTGTCTTAAACCCTAGAAATATATTAGTGACTTAGGAATATATTAATGACCTAGGAATATTGTACACATGTCATTTAATATTTTTTGTAACACATGTAATTTAATATTTTTTGTAACACATGTAAATTAATACTTTTTGTAACACATGTAATTTAATAATATTTTTTGTAACACATGTAATTTAATATTTTTTATAACACATGTAATTAGCGTAATGACTTTTGAATATATTAAGTAAACCAATTAATTTGTTATTGTGTATAGTACACTATTATGGCTCACTCGTCATCGTCTGAGTTACCTCGGTCTACATCTGATACTGAGGCTCAGGCCGAGCCTGCGGATCCCAGGACACACGTGCTTCCAGGACCATACAGTTGGGACGTACTTAGGAGGTACACGCAGCGCACACATGTTTCGCAGCTTGTGTGGAATGAGGAGAAGTGTCGCCAGTGCAAGACTAGACGTGGTAAGATGCAGGGGGGCCATCTCTTGATGCTATTCCTGACATTATGGCAGACTACCTGCAGCAGGCTGGCTTCCTACATGTCACACGCATGTGACATATTCAGGTACGCATATAAGAAAGTACAAGTGATGAAACTTTTAATATCATAATAAATGTGAAAAACTTAGTGTACTTTATAAGTTGGTTTATTTTGATAGTTTGTCTGCATTTGTTTCATATTGATCCCATGCTGATCAGTGCTCTGGTGGAGAGGTGGAGACCAGAAACACATACGTTCCACATGACCCAGAGCGAGATGACCATTACGTTGCAGGATGTTGCGGCTATATTAGGTTTGCCGACTGAAGGGAGAGTAGTTACGGGTGTTACATCTACGGACTGGCGGGTCCTGTGCCAGGAGGTGCTTGGTCACGCCCTCCTCGGTTCAGAGCAGCCTTACGGGGATGTTAAGCTCTCATACTTAGATAGACATTATGCCCATTGGGGTGCAATTGTTGCAGATCCACATCAGGTTATATTTTTTACTAAGGCGCACATTGCGCGTGTGTTAGGGCCATGGCTTCTTTGCGACAAATCTGGAGGTAGCGTCGTCGGATGTCGCTATATTGCGTTGCTTGCAGGAGATTTTGGAGAGATTGGACAATACAGTTGGGGATCTGTTGTTCTCGCACATTTGTTTAGACAATTGTGCGAGCTTACTGACCCCCGCAAATCAGACATGAGTGGGTGTCATATACTACTGCATATATGGGCCAGGACCAGGTTTCCACCAATTGCTCCTCCTCTTCCTCAGCCTACTCACCCAGATTGGCACTACGGGCACCGGTATGTGTCATTTGTATATCTTATTTCGTTAATTTTTCTATAACAATCATATTAGTACTCTTGCATATGTTTCATTTGGATAACAGATTTAATGGTTTAGCCCGCTTTAAACCACAACATCAGCTTCTATATCGGGGGACTCTAGACACGTTATGCAGGCACGAGGTATGTTATAGTTTTCTTGGAGAATTTATGATTATTATTTTGTCTAGTTGCCAGATACAGTTGTTATGGAAATTCATTGTATTTTTTGTAGGTCATTTGGTAGCCGTACGACGACTATAATTTCTTGGGCATACTTGCAGATGAGTGATATCTTTGGTTGGCTAAGACACCGATTATATGTTTTCATACAGTTGAGCACTGCCAACCAGATAGATGCTTGAGACAGTTTAGTTTGGATCAGCCAATACCTTTGAGGCCTAGAAAGCTCAAAGGGGTTCATGATCACACGCTTCGAGGTATATTGGTGTGCATGTGGCCATATCTAAGTCCATCCACATCATATGCACGCATCCACTTTTCCTTTGGAATCTGATCAATCCAATCTGCAATCTCAGGACTAGTATCACGAAATTTTGCAAAGGCTATATCGAAATCAACCTTAGAAGGAGTATAACCTGAAAAGATAATGACAATTAATAAGCTACGTATATACAGTAATACTGTCAAATGAGACATAAAAAAGATGTCACTCATACCCAAATTCATAATCGTCTTCTTCAATTTTTTGTTCCTGAACTTTTGATTACTTGCAATATGGCGAAGGCAAAACACATGATGGGCATGTGGTGGCTGCCAACCACGATGATTCTCCACAACAGATAATATGCTTCGATGGCGATCTGAAATTAGACATATGTTTTGCTTTTGCGTGACATGACGACGAATGTTATCAAGGAAGTACTCTCATGCTTCCAAAGTCTCGCCTTCAACAATTGCAAATGCTAGTGGCAAACATTCAGCATTTCCATCCTGAGCTGTGGCAATCAATAATTTCCCTTTATACTTACCATATAAATGAGTGCCATCGATTTAAATTATTGGTTTGCAAAAGTTGAAAGCCTCGCAACATTGTCTATAAGTCCAAAAAATGCGATGAAACATACATTTTTCACGAACCAGTCGGTGAGCAACAAAATCATATGTTTGAATATTATAAACAGAACCTGGAGAAAAGCGAAGCATATATTCACACCACCTTGGCAAAAATGCATAAGACTCCTCCCAATCACCATACATGATCGCAATTGCTTTCTGTTTTGCATACCATGCCTTTCTCTATGAAACTTTGAAACCATACGCATGGGTGATCCTCTCCTGAACAAGTGAAATTGAGATTGATGGCTCCTCTCGTATCATTCCTAACAATCATATTGTAGGTAGACATTAAACCTTATTCATCTGACTATAACACACAAAAGAATGATAAAATAATCAAATAATATACCTAGTACAAGTGAAGCAATCACATCAGCATCCAGCTGTCTATGACCCTCAGAAATATGCTAATTCAAGCAATTGTGGTCTCCACCCCATTTAGTAACCATCCATTTTTCACCGTACGTCGGTTTTATTACCCTAACCCTCCACGGGCAACCCTGTTCATACACACAACATTTCATACTTAATTTGGTAGGCGTTCTCTCAAGGACGAGCGCTTCTTGATGCTCTTTCATTCGATTTCTCTTGATTGCCATCTGCGCCTCTTTTTTTGATTCAAATTCTTGCTTAACATACAACTTGTTACCTATTATCCATTGACCATTAATTGAACCTGAGCCTGAGCCAGAACTTGAACCCTCGTTATAAGAATCTTGTTCCCTCGGATGATCCCAATCAATGTATGTGTAGTGTGGAATTTCTTTCCAAAATGGAACAACATCGTCACCTGCATGTAAGAAATTAAACAAATTTACAAAAAGCTGCAAATATAAACGTATACTTTAATTGTTTACTGATATACCTTCTGAAATTGGCGGTAACTGAGTGGACGCGACGTCATGATGTTCCTGGACATGAGACTCTCCCATTGCATTATATTCTAGGATTTGAGTTTCAGGAATACCACATTCATCATCGTTGTCTGAAGTGCTAGCATCCTCAGCAAGAAGTTGATCTTCCATTGCAATATTTTTCATCATCGTCATCATCACCATCAACTTCCATAACCCAGGTAGGGTCATTTTCTCCTTCGACAGACAGATTAACAACTGGAGCAGCAGATGATGATGCATTATGTGCAAAATCTAAATCAACTGACCTCATGGGTAAAGCAGCACCCTCTGCTTTGGCAATATCCACGTATAACTCTAAAAAATCTTTCCTTGACTGGTTGAAAAACTCTCTGATTACCATTTCTACGTCTTCATCGTCAACAACTTGCATACTAATGTATTGTGATTCACACCATATTCTTGCAGTGACCATATTGATAGATTGCTTACCTTCAAACGCTAACTTTTGACAAATTTTTTGATGTAGTTCGCTGACTGTTGAGTTCCGCATGATACGTGTTGGCCTTTTCTCGCCTTCAAAAATGACACCACGTCGACCTTCCATTTTCCTACCATTATAATATAAAATAACACGAACTAAATCAGAATGTGAACTCATTCTTAACTATATTAATAAAAAAACACAAAACAAAGTATGCATAAGCAAGTGAGACTGTATCGAAGACTAAGAAGTTAAGATGTAGAAGAGTTGTGATGAATGTGGAGATGATAGGTGTTTATATAAGAAAAATCAGAGCCATTCACGCCTAGAATGGGCAGGAGAGGGGCTTGATTCACGTCCAGATGAGGCTGGAATATGCAGCGATTCACGTCTGCATCGGGCGTGATTAGTCACGCCTATTTTAGGCGTGAATGCCACGTAATTCATGCCTTATTTGAGCGTGAATTGTCCCGCCCTTTTTGGGCGTGAATGACTGCTACTGATTCGAAAATAGTATCCAAACTGTCATGTATCCGTAATTATTTATTAAAATAGTAATATTTTAATTTTTTTTGCCGTGTTACATATGTTAAGATATCTAAAAAAGACTTTGGGAAACAAGATTCTTTATAAAGGTCATGGCTACGGTAAAATTACAAGGTTACTACTCTATACATATTGGATAGGGTGTCCTATAGATAAAAAATCATAGGTTATTGCATGTTCCTCGAAGGAAATTTGATAACTTGAAAAGGCAAGAAGCAAGATATAGTAATAAGGTAAAGTGTAAAGTTTGAATATCGAGCAATAGCCTAAACTTCCTATAATATTATGGTGTATCATTTACTTAATGAGATTGGATTCAAGGTGGCTTCACTTATGCAATTATGTTGTGATAACCAGATTGCCCTTGACACTACCAAGAACCTTCTTTTCTACAAAAGGACAAAACACATAGAAGCCAATTACCATGTAATTTGAAAAAAGATTCAACAAAGACTTATATACATGGAAAATTTTAGGATTGGACAATAAATTGCTAACGTAACATTCTTTCCTAAGCACTTAGTCCATCATCACTTAAGTACAAGTAGATCTTTACCCTTGCCATTTAAGTCAATTTCCAATTAGTTTTAAATTATGTAGCTAATTGATTACCTATTGACTATGATCAAGTGCTTCATAGGCTTGGTTAATCTAACATAGTCAGTATCCACCATCTATATATAAGTATGATTTCACTTGTCTAACTTTGGGAATTGATTCTTTTTTGTCTCATTTAACAGAAGTTACATGAAACAATATCAATCATCCAATCAACAAAAATGGGGAAACGATAATCATTAATTTGTCTACAGATAATTAAAATATCTCACATGACTTGTTCATATTAAATGAGATACAAGATTATACATTCTCATAAACTTTTCATTCAACTCCTGATTCAAATTTCAGTTTGATCAATATATTTTAGTTGAAAGTAAATAGGAAGTTATTTTTCTTTTAAAACAGACCCTACCTGACGAAAATTTCATTCAACTACATAGACCCTAGCTAGCATGGTCCCAAAATGCATGTGTCACATGTAATTGTTGGCTGCATTTGATTTCGAATAGATCTTGCACCATAGTTGGTGCAGCTACTTTTTAAGTTACTATATAAAGACTTCAGAAGGATCGGTTGACAAACTAAAGAATGAAAAAACAAATAATAATAATCGCAATCATAAAAACTTAAAAAATCCACTGTCTTTGACAAGCATGGTCTTTGAGCATCTCTTTATCCTTTCAAACTTTAATTTTTTTCCTACTATTGCTAGTAGTTGGAGTTTTCTTTACCCCTAATATACTTTTACTATTATGATTTCTTTATCTCGTGCATCTGATTCCATGATCGAGTACATTCATATATAAAAATGTTGATGACTTAAGCCATACATAACTCTATATATTTAGCATACCTTATCCAACAAAACAAACCACGATGATGGCATTTGCATATATAAAGAGAAACCCAAAACATAACATATATTGTAGCTAGGGCAACTTTTTGGGTACCTATCAAGCATCATATGCTCTTTATTTTTTGTGGTACGAGCTCTGTGAATGGCCCAAAGCTTTTATGACATTTAAATTCTGTGTTCGCCATTTCTTGCCACAGGAAACACACAAAAAGAAGTCCATTTATCTTCGTAAAGTTAAGGGGAATAGTATATATTCCTTGAGCACAAAGCTTTTACTCCTTTCTTTTCCTTTCTTTTTTTCTGTCCATTTTTCTATTTATTTTAAATAAAAGCACAAATCTTTCAATTATGATTCTATATTGTTCATGTTTGGAAACGAGGCCTCTAAAGGTTTAAAAAATTCGATGTCCTCGAAAAACAACGTTTTTGGAGCCTCGGTTTAAGGGATTTTAGTATTGTAGAATAAGAATATATACAGTATTATATACAATATATATATATATATATATATATATATATATATATATATATATATATATATATATATATATATATATATACATACACTATTGACTATGTACGCATAGAAGCTACTATATACTAAAAAAATAAGCAAATAGTAAATGATTTGCCGTATAATGAGGCTTTGGTGATGGCAATAATATACTACCATTATGATTAAGTCAGGTTGTCATTTTACAACCAACACATGATTGTTGATGATTTGTCATATAAGGCAATGCATTCGATAAGTCACCTCAATACATAAACAGAAGCTTCGATGTACCAAATCAAAATTCCATTTTAACAAAAAATAATCTGCACAGTGACTCATTTTCCTTACAACTATAAGTTAATTAGGAAATAATAAGAGAAAAATACTAATTCACTATTGTCAGATATGTCTCTTTTATTAAAAAAAATTAAATGCATATAGTTTATGTTTCCAATGAGGTAAGTTAAGCATCCAATCTAAACCGTCAAAATCCGGCAATATGTATAACACGAATTTAATAACTTAATGCTCCAATTCCGATACGGTCACCTTTGACCATGTTATTTAGTAAATATAATATGTTAAAGTGGAGAATTAATTCTTCAATAAAAATATAATTAATGTGAGATTATTTAAGTTCTATAAGTTTAAATTAAATTTTAAAAATATTTTTTGTGTTATATGTGTAACACCATCTTTTTGTAAAAATCCTTATATACTATGTACCAAAAAAAAAAAAAAAAAAATCCTTATATACTATTAGCATTAGTTTTGAGATAAGAAAAGGGAATGATTAATAATCATATAATATCATTTTGCATTATCTAATATTGTATGATTGACCAATTGAGAGAGCCATTATTGCACAACAGACAGTGTTAGGTTCTTTTTGAAGGAAAGAGAGGTGGAAAAGCAAATGCTTTTCTTTTGTGTTTCTCTTTCTGGTTCTCAATCCAAGTTTGACTACCTTCCTTTCTTTGAGGACAAACTAAGGTGGTAAAATACACATTACACACATCTTATTCAATAGAAAATCTCTTGTAGTATAGAGACCAATATAATTTAAAGCTAATCCAAATTTTTTTGTGGCCTTCGTTAATTCTTTAAGTGTCATGTGTAGTCACAACTATCTAGAAAAGCAAAATATTCTCTGAACCATATATGAGAATACATATATTGCATTTGGCAAACTCTTTCATGGCCACTAGATATATAGATGCTATCACAAATATAAGGAAAGGTGAAATACTACAATAATGGCCCTTTCTCTCATAGTGGAGGTTTTTTATTTTTTCAGGAACAAATTAAAGAAATTCTTATTCTTTGATGCCCTCTCCACCCTTTCTTCTTTCCTTTTATGTTTTTTTTTTTCCTTGGTGGTAATAGAATAAAGCTGAATTGTAGAGATGGGAGAAGAAGAATAAAAGTTAGTGTACTTGTTCTCCCGGACCAAGCAAATAAACACACACTCACTACTCATACACTATCTCACATACAAAGGAATTAACACTAGCCAGAGAGTTGCTTTGAATTATTAAACAGGAAAAAAAATGCATATATTAACATGCATGAACATGGAATACAGATGTGTCCAAGGCATAGAATGAAAATCCTAATGAAGACACTAATAACAAATTTGGTCAAATGTTTGTTAAAAACCACATGAATTTTAAGAATCCAATGGCCCAACGCGCTAATCACGACATATATGTAGCTACTAATTAATAATATGATGATCTCTCTCGCTCTCTCTCTCTTTCTAAGTTGGCAAGCAAAAAGGTCTAATTAATAGGATGTCAAACTTTTCCATTTAGAGTTGTTGGGAGAAGGACAAAATGCCTTGGGGGATGTTATTAATTGGAGTGCATATCATAATTAATCATTAATTAATTAATTAATATATGCTTTGTGCTTCTCTTAAGTTGGCTAGAAAACTGCCAAATAGGGTGTGAAAAAGTTGGATAACTTGGATACCCTTTTAAAGAGGAAATTTGGGTTTTGGTTTGATTTGGAGGATGTAATGCCTGGAGTGTATTATAATGGTAATTGGGTAATCTACTTTTAAGGGGGAGTGCTATGCTATCACTGCTAACATAAGTGCATAGTATTGATTTTTGCACGTTGAAACTTGAAACTTTGATTAGCTTGTGCTACTGAAATAGGGGCGTTTGGTACAGGAGAAATTTTTTTTTATCCGAGAATCTCGATTTTCAAAAATATGATTTTTACATTCAGTTTATAATAATATTCAAAAATTTAAAATTTAAAAAAATTCAGTTTCCCAAGAATTCAAGAAAATACTTCGTACCAAATGACCTTGAGAGCATTTGAATGATAATGGATTTTGGTAGGCTTGGCCCACTTTATCTTCATCATGACATTGGCAGTAGGTGACCCACCATAGGAGAGTTTTCATGATGTAACACAAAAAAAGATTGGAATTGCTCTGACCATTGATCAGACCTAAGAGAAAGAGAAGAAAGGGACAGCCATTTGGGAGTTTTTGATCATTGAAGAAGACCAAGACACTGCATTTGCGTTAGGTATGTATGTTTCTTTCTTACTCTCTCGTTGCTCCTCTTCCTTCTAGTCCTTCATAAAGACAAAAAAAAGAAAATAATAATAAAATTAGGAGAAGGTTATACTTATAACTTTTTTTTTTACAATCTTTTATAATTATATCTTATCACCGTTAATTTCCGTCAATCAACAATTGTCATTTATTGTGAATTAATAATTAATTAATGAATTTAATGTTTAATTTGCTAAAATAATAACCGTTGATTAGCAGAAATCAATAATAATAAGATATGGTTGTAAGAAGTTGTAAAAGAAAAAATTGTAAGTATAACTTTACTCGATTAATTTTAAGTGCAGTAATCATCGGCAAAACACATGTCAAAGATCAGTGGTTGGAATCTCTGACAATTTCTTGTTTAAAAGATTGTGCTGGTTAATCCCTGGCAAAACTTTATTAGCGATTATAGAATCTATGATAATCCGTGTGACTTTGATGTTCCGTTTTTTTAAGGGATTATTATTTTTTTTTTATGATTGAGACATAAAAATGAATGGATCCCATCGTTATTTTCTCTTTTATTTCTTTATACTTTCTCTTTCATTGATTTATATCTCAGTGACAAAAAAAAAAGTTATCACTAAAGTAGAAATGATAATCCCTTTCTTTAATATTATTCTTTTATGCTTTTCTTGCTTCTACTGAATAATGTGGACCCAGGAACTCAATGGGGAGGCCCAACCCAATACCAATAATTGGGCCCATATATGATGCTTTCTTTGCTTGAATGCTTCGGTTTGGGTTATTCATTTCTTCGTCTGCACAAAAGTGGCGGTTTGACTTTTATAAAACAACTATTTTGTTGTTGCTTAATATGAAGTATGAACAACTATTTTGCAAATAAATTTCATGGCATCTATGATGTAAATAAAGGGAATATAGGTTTTCATGTTACATAAAATAATTGGAATATAATTTTTTATGTTGTATGAGATAAATTATTTTATGTAATATATATAAAAGTAAGTGAGACTCACTAATGAAAAAAAAAGGAAAAAAAATAAGTGGGTTTCAGTTATTTTTGTGTATGAGATACAATTATCTCATGTAATATGAAAGAATATATTCCCAATTACAACGAATAACTTGATAGGAGTGGGGAGTTGTTCTTCAATAGTTGTCCCAATGAAGAATTTGTTTTCTTAAACTTTACTGCAACTTATATTACCGTTCTACTCTCCCAACAGCCATGGTTCATGGCAATTTAAGGCACTTAAAATATGTGTCAGTGAAAAATATTTATGGTACTATTGCTGTACCATTCATTCAGTGCATTTATCCAATAAAAAAATGAGAAATGATTGTCAAGGAGAGAAAAATATTTTTTTTATTCAAATATCACTTGTTGAATGACAGATGTAGTTACTACATATGTATAAAAGATGGTGTCATGTTAGTGAGATGTTTTAGTAGCGTAGAAACTTATAAAAGTATTCATTTCATAAATAACATAGAATCCTGCAATGGTCTCATGTTATGGGTTCCACATTTTTTAGAAGACAACAAATCAAAATAATCTTGATTTAAATATAAAAGAATCTCTTCATTAAGAATTTTAATCCCTACTCAAATTTGTGATCTTCAGGTAAATATCTTTTATAAATAAAGGGTTAAATTTCGTAGATATAAAATTACTTCTGAACTCCATTCCTTGCCCTTCAATCAGTGTTGTTAAACTTGATTCGGGCATCGACTCGATTGGAGTATTGAGTCACTGGCCGGATCGGTGGGTTACTGGACCGGTTGACTCGGACATATATAGATTTATAAAAATATATATAAATATGAACATATAAATTCAATTATATTCTCCATATCTAAAATGAATTAAACAAGGTTCACTAAATAAGCTAAAACACATGAAACATAAATAAATAAAAATGCACGCTATTACTATGTCAATTTAAATTACAACTCAGAATCCTCATAAACATACCTCTCAATGACATTGAACTCATATTTTTCAAATTCAACTACATTAAATTGGCATATGTCACATTCTCTAATTTATTATTTTGCAAATTGCTTCAGTATTGGAAACTAAAATTTGAGGTCATTGTAGAAGAGTATAGTAGCAAATAAAATTACAAAAAGTTTTTAAAATGAGTTCTACATTTTTTTATGATAAGATGAAATAGTTTTGGTTTTTTTTTTAAATGCATGACCTGACCGGGTCACCGATTTTGATCGAGTTTGGCCAGTTTTGTCCAAATTTTGACCGGGTTGATACATGACTGGTCCAATGCTTGACCCGAACCGATCTGATGAACGATTCATTAGATTCCGGATCAACCGGGTCGGGTCGGAGTGCCTTCAATCACCAAAGCAAACATACAAAATTCTACATTAATCACGGTTTTTTTGGATCGAAGAAATTCATTAATTCCAACCTTGCTTTGTGTTTCAAATATGGGTTCGCTTTTTCTGGAGTTACAACAGATAAGTTATTTGCAGTAAGTCCAATACGACGTTATTTTGGTGCGAAAATCATAGTGTTTTTATAATTTTAATTTATTTCAGGATTATTATAGTCTTTATAATTATAATTTTTTAATATTTCAATCCTAAAATGACGTCGTTTTGGGAGTAAATACAAATAACTTATCTGCACTAAGTGCAGAAATCTTTGTTGTTCAAATATTCGCTTTGGCCTAGTGTTGGACCAAACCATCCACATCCGAGAATATTATGTTTATCAATTTTACAAACGTGTTAAATTATTCAATCTTTGATGTAAAAAAATTAAAATAATAATAATTCAATCTTAAACCGATCGTAGTACTGAGATTGGAGAATTTATATGAGAAAATGCTTGCCAAAACTGAAATTGAATTAGATTGGTGGAGCATAGTTCTATTAAGCTTCTTGAGTTTTCAACTTTGTATTGACGTTGCTCAAGAATCATATACCACGTCAATCGTGACTAAGGTGAATATCATATTCTGTACACTAGTCAAAAAATAATAAAAATATTTTTCTTTAAGATTGAACAACAAAATTTAAAAAAGGACAAACTCAAAATATATCTACAAGTCCTTTCAAAGTTAAGGTATCACCAGTTTTTATCATTAAATTAGTTTAATATTACTTTTTATTTTTAAGAGGTTAATTTAATAATTTTTTTTGATAAACTTATAAAATGACTTGTTAATCTTTAGAGAAGCTATTTAACACATTACTCAAAATAATTAAAAATACCATCAGACTAATTATCCAATCTTAAAAATTTGAACCGTATTTAGCCCACCCCCTAATTTTGACTCATTTCATCATGTCCCATGAGTGGACTATACAATTCAAAGCCCATCACCCGCACCAACCCAATAAAAAGGATGGAAAATGAAGAATAAACTCTTATCTTGGTTTACAAATTCACAAAAGAAAGGAAATTTTGATTTAGATAAATAAAAAAGTGTTTGATATTTCTTATGTTACAAAAAATAAAATTATTTTTTACACATATATAAAAATATGTGGGATTCATATTCATGTGAAAATAATAAATAAAAAAATATGAATCTCACACACTTTTATATATATGTAAGAAATAATTTTATCTTTTATAACATAAGAGATATTAAACTCAATAAAAAAATATGATTTTATCTTTCTTTAAAAAATTAATATAATATACTTTTTTCACAATTTTGTTAAAAAAATTTAAATTTTTTTGGCTTAGCTTGATAACTGTTTTCAAAAATAATTTTTTTTGTTTTCATAACAAAAAAACTTGTTAGGTAAGGCTGTGTTTTATAAAAAAAATAAAATAAAATAAAAAACTATAACTATTTTTTTTTAGAATCAAATTTAAAGAATATGTCTGAGTTTGTTTTAATTTTTAACTTTCAAAAAAAAAAATATAAAAAATAATTATTTCTATTACTATTCTATAAAACAGTTTTAAAATAAAAACACTACAATACAATCAAAGCTACCCTTTATCTCTTTAACTAAACTTTCAAAGGAAATTTCA
Source organism: Gastrolobium bilobum (assembly GCF_033153095.1). Classification (NCBI taxonomy): domain Eukaryota; kingdom Viridiplantae; phylum Streptophyta; class Magnoliopsida; order Fabales; family Fabaceae; genus Gastrolobium; species Gastrolobium bilobum. The sequence continues at coordinate 250,763 of NW_026897571.1, forward strand.
CCCAAAAAAAAAAAAAAAACTTTCAAAGGAAAAGGTGTATGTCTTTTTTAAAATATAAATTTAGATCTTTTTAATATACAAATGGTCCACACCTTTATTTTTTTAACAAATTAAGTTATTTATTCTTTTAAATCACCTCAATTTAAGAAAACTTAGAAAAAAAAATGTTTAAGGAAAGATTTGAAGAGATTTATGAAAAATTTCATTTCATTTGTCTCTTTTTATAAGATTTCTAAATAAGAATAAGACATTCATGAACATAATAACCCAATTACCCAATGCAGCCACCGAAGAGTGTGTTTGGTGAAGGCTTTCAGTGTCAGTGAAACAGAGAATAAGGACGAGGAGGAGAAGAAGAAGGATCTTGAGGTAAGAAAGCACCTACTACGCCCTCTAATTCGATGTCACTTCTGCTTATTTAATTGTGCGTATTTGGGTGATGTGTACATAACCTGTTCGATGAAATGCCTTAACAAGACTTTATTTGTAGTTTGGAGTGTGAATGGGGGTAGAATATGGTTGATTCGCTGCCTTTGTTTTTATGGGGTAAATCGAATATGTTTAGGCTATTTATTGGCACAATTAAATATACCCTATCCGTCTACAAGGTGCAGTGGGATTTGGTTTCCGTAATTTATTATTCATAAATAGACTCCTGAATGGGGCTTTGTTTTCACAAACTGGGTTTCAAATTTTTGAAGAAAATTTTAATTTTTTTTTTTCCTGACTTAATGAAGTTGATGGTGACTCTCTCAAATTTTGTTTTTAAGTTTATTGGAGTATGATTACTGATGTATATTGTAGTTTACTTTGAGTAGCCTATTCTGTTAGTATGCTTTGTGTAGCTGATGATGCCAGCTGTGCCATTAGTTTAGTTAGTTCAATCTGTTAGTGTTTTTTAGTGCAGTTACAGATAGTTGTAACTGCTCTCCTATGAAATTTATAGAAGAAGCCTTGTAATCTTTGTGTATATAATTTTTCAGTGATATTCAGAACTATACACATAATCAATAATATCTTTCAAAGAAATACTTTCTCTCGGATTCTCTCTCGTTTCTTTCTCTCTTCCCTTACTTTGCTTTGATTCTTATATGGTATCAGAGCTCCGATTGGGGCCCTTATCCATATCTTGCTCTTCCCATGGCTTCCACAGACCCAAAACCTCCCCTAATTTTCAGCACTCAACTTCCAGAAAACTTTCCATCAAGAATTTTCTACTATGGAAGCAGTGTATTGAACCACCGAGCATAGCTCTTCAGCTTGAAAGGTTTCTTGTTAATGTTCAAATTCCTCTGAGATTCCAATCCGAAGATGATCAAGCTGCAGAGATAATCAACCCAGCTTCTGTGACAGCACAGATATGATGCTTCTCATGTGGCTTCAGTCTACAATGTCTGAAGAGATAGGTATGAAGATCCTTGGTGTCCACCAGTCTTATCAGGCATGGGAGAAGATCCGTCTCCATTTTAGCTATGACACGAAAGCCAAAGCTATCCAAGTTTGTTCAGAACCAAGAAATATCGAGAAAGGAGGTAAGAACATTAAGGAATATCTCCTTCGTGTAAAAGCTCTGGCTAGCACACTAATAGAAATCGGTGATCCAACCTCAGAAGTTGAACAAATCGAAATGGTGCTTGAAGGATTGCCTGAAGTGTATGCACCGTTTATCTTTATCACCTACTTCCGTGGACGAGAGAATGTGACCAGCATTGAGGATCTCGAGTTCCAGCTCCTAGCTTAGGAGACAGTGATTGCTAAGTATCAAACCAATAGTATTTCACATTCTGTGAATCTCACTCATCAAAATCAAATTCCTCTGTTTGCCCCTGTTTCATGTACAGCACAACTGGGGACTTTAAAACAAATCCCCGATTTGTATTATAGAGACCAGAGCTAATCCAAAACTTTTTTGTGACCTTCGTTAATTCTAAGAGTGTACTGGTAGTCACAATTATGTAGAAAAGCAAAATATTCTGTGAACCATGTATGAGAATACATATTACATTTGGCAAACTCTCCACCCTGTCTTTCCTTTTATGATTTTTTCCTTCTTTCCCTTGGTGGTAATAGAATAAAGCTGAATTGTAAAAATGGGAGTAGAAGAATAAAAGTTAGTGAACTTGTCTCCTGGACCAAGCAAATAAACACACACACACACACACACTCGCACTCACTACTCACACCCTATCTCACATACAAAGAAACACTTACAGTGCCAGACAGTTGCTTTGAATTATTAAACAGGAAAAAAATGCATATATTAACGTGCATGAACATGGAATACAGATGTGTCCGAGGCACACAGAATGAAAATCCTGATGAAGACAATATTAACAAATTTTGTCAAATGTTTGTTAAAAACCACATGAATTTTAAGAATCCAATGGCCCAATGCACTAATCACGACATATATGTAGCTGCTAATGATATGATGATCTCTCTCTTTCTAAGTTGGCAAGCAAAAAGGTCTGATTAATAGGATGTCAAACTTTTCCATTTGAAGTTGTTGGGAGGAGGACAAATGGAGGTGGTGGGAACTGAGAATGCCTTGGGGGATGTTATTAATTGTAGTGCATATCATTGTTAATTATTAATTAAATAGTTAATATATGCTTTGTGCTTCTCTAAGTTGGCTAGCAAACTGTCACATAGGGTGTGAAAAGTTGGATAACTTGGATACCCTTTTAAAGAGGAAATTTGGGTTTTGGTTTGATATGGAGAATGTAATGCCTGGTGCGTTACATAAATGGAGTGTATTATAATGGTAATTGTGTAATGTATTTTAAGGAGAGTACTTCCACTGCTAACATAAGTACATAATATTGATTTGGATGTTGAAACTCGAAACTTCAAATTTACTTTGATTAGCTTTTGGGTTCTGAAAAACCGTAAGAGCGTTTCAATAATAATGGATTGCTCCCACTTTTTCTTCATCATGACATCGGTAGTAAGCGACCCACCATAAGAGAGTTTTCATGCTGTATCAAAATAAAGATTGGAATTGCTCTGACCACTGATCAGATCTCAAAGAAGAATGGAGGGAATGAGAAGAAAGGGACAGCCATAAGGGAGTTTTTGATCATTGAGGAAGACCAAGACACTCATTTGCGTTAGTTACTCATATCGTGTGGGGGCAAAGGTGACTACTGAAACTTTTTCGATGACTTGATAGTGTTGGCTGTCATTTAAGTACACTGTTTGATGCTTTTTTGAGTTCATTGTGCTCACAATTAAGCATTTATATACTGATTGTGTGTGTGTTTGCAATGATTAGCCATCTTGTTTTGGATGCTGAAATGAACTCTGGATGTATGTTTTAATTGCTGTTTTGCTTTATTTTGGTTTAATCCTGCTTTTTCATTTCATACCGAGATGATTTAGGCTGTGTCTGAGTGTACTAGAGACTAGGGAAGAAGGTTATGTATCAAGTATCCTTGGTATGGGAATTACGATTTCTAAAATGTGGTTATTGTTTTTTGGTGAATTGACTGCCAGTGCTGAATCTTTTTATAATCGCCATCCTTGTTTGAGTTTTGTTCCTTATCCATCCGTTAGCCTTGGATTTGTAGAAACTCTGAAGCTGCCTTTTGTTCTCTTATTTTGATGTGGATAGGTCTGAGTTAGATGTGTCTGTCTTTGCATTTGACGTGTAATATGCTCGGTTGAGAAAGGCTTTGATAAGTGCCTGCCTTTTTTTTGTTTAGGAGTTTTTTTGTATCCTGCACGTGACAAAAGCACATTTTTTTAAAAGTTAATGTAGCGGTTCTGTTACATGGGCCTTTGCTTTTGTTCTTTTTTGCTTGTGGACAGCAGATTACTTGCTTCCCCTTTTTATTTACATTATGTACTTTGCTTATTTTGCCTCAGTCTCTCTCTTATCGAGAAAGAGTGGAACAAAATTTGCCGGGATATTTTCTATCCCTCAACTAGACAGTACAACCAATTCATTGTTTGTTACATAGGAAAACAAGAACATGTTTGGTTATTTCCACTGCATCATTTTCATTGTGATGCCATCATACCTTCCTCCATATTAGCTGTCTGTTTGTGAGTCCTTATCACTTGCTAGACATAGCAGTTGGAACTCACAAACATTGAACCTAGAACTTTTGATATGAAGGTGGTTTTATTAGGAAAGCGGGGATTTTCTGTCAAGTTAAGCGTGCACAGGGATGTCTTGACAGAAAGATTTGTTTCTTGTCTGACAAACTTTCTGAGAAATCAGGTTAGTCATGTCTCCAAATCGATGATTGTGAGGATGTTGAAATATATGTTGAAACTGTTGGTCTGATGTATTTCAAGGAAATGAAGCAATGCTGACGAGCAAGGAGGTAGACAACCAAGGAAAGAGGTTCAGCATCTGCAAGGACAAGTTAAAGGACAGAAAAAATAATTTAATAATTATATGAATAAAGTAGAGTGGTTCCCTCCCCCAAATTGGAAGGAAAGAAAAATAAAGGCATTGGATGGAATAAATTCCATCCTATTTTAAACAAGCCAAATAATTGCAACTAATACCATTTCATTCCATTCCATCCTTTTCCATCAATCCAAATGTAAGCTACATGACTTTGAATTTCCCATTGCATTTATGGAATGTAAGTGTAAACTTTGGTTTAGTTCCATCGTTTTGATAATGGGGTAAAATAAATAATTTCAAGCTAATTATTATTTATACAACTAGCTACAGGTGCGTTTTGGGGCAGATTTATTAGGGGTACTTTGAGAATTGAGATTTAGATTTCACCTTTCCTTATGCCCTTACTAGGTTTCAAATTCCTGTTTTGTAAGGAAAAGATATATTGTCTGTCATTTTTTCTTGTGCAATAAACTATTAATGATGACTCACTTTTTAAAATTTGTCCTTGCCTACAATTTCGGTTGTGAAAAAAAGTGTTGGTTTAAGTTATAGGGAACTTACATGTGTATTTTTGTAGGAATATACACAGAAAACAAACTTTATGTTTCTAGACCTCATGTCCATTCTAAATACATATTTTACCCTAACTTTTAAAGCATTTTCTGTCTCAATTTTCTTGTTGGGTTTCTAACTCAGCATGGACAATTGAGGTGTGTTTGTCTCTGTTTGGAGCAGTTGAGAGTGCTCCAGATTAATGAAGTACTGACAATTATGAAGCTGCAATTTTGATTGAAGCTGGGTTTCCGGATTGTAATTTCATCACTGATGGGTTACAGATGCATTCAGTGCGGCTTTCCCATCAAAAGACTTTACATTCAGTACTCTCCAGGCAACATTCGCTTGATGAAATGCGTAAGCCTTTTTTAAAAATATAAAATAAAACTAAATTCATGATCATTCATTTCATTTTGTCTTAAATTTCCGAATTAGATGATTTGAGTTTCAGACCCTTTTATGTTGTAGGAGAATTGCAAGGAAGTGGCAGACGAATACATAGAATGTGAAATCATGGTGCCTAGAGCCTCCTTATGCCACTGATTTAAAAGTTGAAACCCTTTGGTTTTTTTATAACTCCCCTGTTTTCCCCTTCCCTTTTGCAGATTCTTGTAATTGATTTAATACTTCACAAGCCCAAGGCCTATAGACATCTCCTTCACAATGTCATCAATCAAGAAACCTTGAAGTTTCAGGTATATATGAGTTCCTCCATGGTTCCTCCTGCACTATCATATTGTATAATTACTTGTGTGAGTGTTGTCATTTTTATGTATCTTTACTGAATACTAAATTGTTTTTATAGTTTTGATTATTGCAATTGTCACCTTTTAAAAAATTTTGGCAACCTCGTAATTTTAGCTGGCATCATTGGTGACAGTTGGGTTGTTTGATGATAATAAACTGTTGTTGTTATCTGTAGTTGTTTGCTGTTATATTGTTGTCTGATAATAACAAGCATGAATCATTTTGAAATTTGAACCGGATGATTAGTATCTCCAATTGGATTTAAATTATTGTTATCGAGGAATCCTAACCTTTATATGAAAAATATCTATTGAGATATATAGTTCCACATTGGTTGTATGTGCAACTAATGTGGCCTTTATAAGGCCTTGGACACTCCCACCCTTAGAGCTAGCTTTTGGGGTGGTGTATCCCAAGGTTCTTTACATGGTATCAGAGCCTCGCCGCCCCCCACTTTCTCTTGTGGAGTTTCTTAGCACAGGTAGGCTGAGCCTGTTGCATTGTCCACGCTTCAAGCCCAATGGGCTCTCGTGTGAGGGGGCGTGTTGAGATATATAGTCCCACATTGGTTGTATGTGCAACTAATATGGCCTTTATAAGGCCTTGGGTACTCTCACCCTTAGAGCTAGCTTTTGGGGTGGTGTATCCCAAGGTTCTTTACAATATCTCATCAATTTGGATCTTTAAATAAACAAATTGATTTATTGTAATATAATCTTACTTCTAAGGTACTTGTTTTGTCCTTATAATCTAGTAGAACTTCTTGAATAATATGCTTGGTTCTTTGTGAGAGAATGCATTTTCTAAACAAATATTCACAGAAAATTACCTCAATAGCATATTACTTGCTAATATAATTCATTTTAACTTAAGGAATATATAGTGCTCAGGATGGATTAGAATTCTGGAGGGTCAGACCCATTTTTCTTTCTATGTTTCAGATGGTTCTTTTTAGTCCCTTTCCCCTTTATCGCTCTTTATTCTTTCTTTACCACTCCTTTTTTTTGTCTTTTATTTTATTTTATTTCTTTCCTTCTTTACTTTTATTTATTTTTTCTCTTAATCTTTCTTCTCTTATGTATTTATTTATATATTTTCTTTTTCTTTTTCTGTATTTTTTATCTCTCTATTTTTTTTTTTTTTTACTTTCTTATTATTTTTTTTCTCCCAACTAGTTTGGGATAAAGGTGTTGTTGATGTTGAAGTTGAATATATAGTGCTCAGAATAATGAGATCCAATTTATCTAGGGTGAAGTTCAAAATTCACTTTTGTGCTTATCTTTTAAATGATTTATCCCCTACTCTATTTTTTGTCACTTACTTTTCCTATGATTTTTTTGGGTCTAATTCAACCTAGCCGTTATTTAAAATTGTATAAATTATTCATTTTTCCCAAGTGAACAATAAACAAAGTGTGAGATCCTCCTTCACTCCTCGAATATGTCTCGTTTTCAAACACCAAACATTTATTTCATTGTTTAGAAAGATGATCAAATAGGGCAAAGAGTTTGTGGGATTACTGGCAGAACCGATCAATGGTGAAATGTAGCATTTAACCCATAAGTTAAGAGGTTGTTTGAGCGACAAAGAGGCATTAGTTAGAGCCTTCTCAGCACCGGATCGACCCTTGCAAGATTACCTCTCCAAGTCTTGTGCTCCAATTCAAAAAATAAACAAATCAACATATGCACCTTGATGAGAGGAACAAAGTTCTCCAAAGGACAGAGACAAGATTTGCTGTCCAAGACATAGATTCAACCTAAAAAGCCATACCCACTGAAACCCTAGAGAAAGGAACTTTGGAGAGAGAACAGAGAGATGAGAGAGAGGTTTCAGATAGCAGCCAAACGATGGGGCTCACAAAGGGTAAAAGATCTCATCACTGGCCCAAAGCAAAACTAAAGTATGTTTAGGAAATACAAATAACATTTTTAATAATAAACCTAAGGGCAAACTTAAATTACTCAGCCACCTACCATTTCTGACCCAAATAACTATCAATGGGTAAGGGGACACACTTTAAAAAAATGTCTAATTCCTGCTTGAATTCAACTCATCCGCTTTTATTTGCTATATATTTAAATGGGATAAATTAATGAAATTGAAACAGACTAGTAATAAAGCAAGAAAGTGTTAAAAAGGAAAAGATTCTCTGCGTACTATCCAAAAATGCATGTTAATATGTGGATACATTGTCTTTTTCATTTTGATTAAAAAAAGCCAATGTGTACATAATTAAAGTTTTCCGAAATACTTACCAGCATTCCCTGTCGACCACACAAGCAAATTCGAAATCAATTTCTCACCTTAGATCCACATATCTTTAATTCCATGAAGGACACTTTGTCTTTGTCGCCCAAACAACCTTTTAATTTGTGAGCCAAATGTGATGCTGTACAATCGATCAAGCAATCCCATGAAGTTTGGTGTTTGGAAATGAGGCATAGTTGAGTAGTGAAAGAGAATCTCACTCCTCGTTTATTGGGGAAAAATGGACAGTTTGTGCAATTTCAAACGGTGTTCAAGTCCACTTTTACGAAAAAAAACCAAAGGACAGATAAGTGATAAGAAATAAAGATTAGGAGGGTAAGTGATTTTATAGTAACCACGAGGTTTTTCAACTTTACCCATTTATCTACTCAATGTTTTACTTGTACTTCATACTTGTTTAATCATTCACCTTTTCCAACACTAACAAGTTGCTCATACTTTTTGATAACTTTGCAGGGACTACTCTGGAAATTGGCTGTCATTTTTCTTCTTTTTGAAGCTTGTATCCATTCTTGTATGGATATTATTCTTTTCCTTGCTTTAGGAACAGAAAGTTTTAAATTCTAGTTTTTGGTTAATTATATATGAGGTACGAGGACCTTACATCTTCTTAAAGACAAGTTTTTTATCTTGGAAAGCAGCAAGGGAAAATTGGGTTCATTAATGAACTACTCTTCATTGGTTTCAACATGTTGGAAGGTTCATATAACTATAAATATTTAAGTCACCCTTTTACTCAAATCACTTGGTTTGGAATTGTATGCTAATTCTGATGAATGTTTTGTGGTTTTCATTGGCAGATGCTGATGGATGTCTTCTTTGGGAACTTTATATTTCTTTTAACTTTCTTCTTTATGGTCAAGATTTTTCTCCATACTTCAATCAGCGTCTCCAGGTATATACTTCTGATTTATTTGTCATACCATATTTGGAATGAAGAAAGGAACAATTTGTTAGCATACTTTCCATTTAATTATGTAGAAAAAAAGAAAGATTTGTTTGTTACTTTAGCATTTTGAAGAAAGATTGAGTAACAAAATTGTCCATTAGGAATCTCATGAATCTAAAAAAGGAATCAAAGAAGAATTTTGATAGGAACTCAGAATTAGAGCAGAATATAGGGAGACCAAGCTCCTTACAAGATGAGGTAGCCCTCTCTGTTAAGACTGAAAATGCAGAAAGATAACAATGGAATTCTGCAGATAACAAGGGAGATCAGCTACAATCGGTTACAATAGTGCAATGGGACCCCAGTGCAATTATAGATGCACTGACACTGTTTCTTGGCCAAAAATGCCAAAGAAAACAGAGCAGTGGGGGAGAAAGGAGGCACTCACCTGTTTGTGTTTTACCAGGAGGAGCCAAGGCAGTTTAGGGACCGGAATGGTGGGGTTGGGACGAATTACAAAAGCGTGAGACTGTCACATGCCTTGTTGGTCATTGGTACATATAGTGGCAATTCTTCAGCTTCAAGCATAACTTGGTGAATGTGCTTCAAGCAATGGTACCTGGTGGAAGTTTCTCTCACTTGTTACGGGATCCTGACCCACTCCATCTTGAGGACAGGATGAATCTTGTGGAGGGTGGAGTATTGACTGGCCCTTATAACTGAGGTACATGCTACAAGGAGGGAATGAAAAGTGAAAGGATAAACACATTGGTGAGGAGGACAGAGTAGGAAATGAAGGAAATATTCATGTTGTTAAGTCTGCTGTATAACCGAATGCTGAGCTGACAAGGAATAGTAAGGGGTGGGAATTGAGGAAAAAGGAAATGGTTTGGGGTAGGAGTTCAGTGCATCTACAGTACTCTAGATTTATAATTTATTTTCTGCATTTTCTGTTCTTGTAATGAACTAGTCTCTGTTGTTTTTATCAGTAAAAATTCAGTTCATATCAATTTTTGTTCTGTTTTAATTATATTTAAGTATAGAACAGGATATGATGAGGAGAATTGCTTCTTGAGTCTTGTGTGTCACAAATATGAGTTATGGAAATATTGGTAAGTAGTGAATAGACCGATTTGTAGTCATGGTTGAGATGATAATTTCAATCTGATAATCATGTAGTTCCGATGCACAAGTGTGAAATAGAAAAGATGGTGTAGTAATTTGCACCAAAAGGTTCATAGAATGCTATCAAATTTTAGCTTTTAAACCTTGTAAATAAAGGGATAGAAAAAGACAAAGTATGATAGAGTATGGTACTATTTCTTCCAATTTTAACTTTATGGAAGCATTAATAAGTTGTTTTTAATTAATTAATATTTCTGTCCATATCAATTTGGTGTTTCTAGACCATCAAGATCACTTGAGCTTAAATGTATTCATCTATGTAGGTGCATTGACCTTTTGCTTGTACTCATGATTTCGGGTTACTTCAAGATTTTTCTTGTTGCCATGATGGTAATGTCTGCTATTCCGGTGACTGTCTATGATGTGTTATTAAATGTAATATATTATTTATGTCTTTAACTTTCAAGTATGTATCCTATAGGTCTGGGAATTTCCATCTTCTGTCATCTTCATCATTGAATTATTTTGTTTATCATCTAATGCAGTGGCATTGAAAGGTTAGTAATCATGTTACCGAATTCTTGGAGAAATGTGTAATTTTACTCATTTAAAATGCAAGCATAACACACCCTTTTGATGCTACATGATAATTTGGCTTTAGCAGTTCTCAAATTCACAGAAAACTCAGTATCATGCATGATGTCCTTCAACTTTGTATATTCCATCCCCAACTTTTCTATAAGCCATTTTTCTGTTGAGTTCTTTCACATATATGGTTGTGTGTGTATGTATGTGTATGTGTTTTAGTTTGAATAGCCAGTGGTTGTAATGAACTTAACATGAACTGCAATATGTGCGTGCGTGTCTCATATATGATTTAAGTCGGTGAAGAGAATAAAAAAGAAACGAAAGTATTATTTGAGTGATTCATCTAACATGGGATTTGATTTTATCATTAGTCCAACTATTATTCCTGTCGATTGATTGCATATACTAGTACAAATGTAGCTTTATCATGGAAAGAAATAATTTCCTTTTTTATGTCTATGATCTGAATGTATGTCTACATGCTCAAAATTACATTTGCTTTTTTCTTTTCTTTTTTTTATAAAAAAAGAGCTAGCATTTACTTAGTTTCATTTTGTCACTATTATGGAAAATTATCTCTAGGATAGCTTCTTGTGTTTTAATAATGTCCACCAATCCACCATGCTTGCTTGCCGTTGAACACTACTGAAGGTTTTTTTTTTTTCAACCAGTAACGACTGAGTCAACTATGCGTTCATGTGTTTGGACCTGCTTCAGTGCATATGCTATAAAGTTCTTTGTCCCTCGGGTGCTGGAGCTCATATTGTTGGGGCAATTAACGCAAGGCTAGAGTCAAATTCCATGCACATTGTCTTTAAAGCCAGCATGATTTAGTTTTTGAATTGTCATGCTAATGTATTAGTTGGTAAATTGTTGGCGATAAAGTGTTTCTCAATTGTATGCATGCACCTTGACATTTTTTATTTGAAGCTTAGATTTTATTGGTGTGCTCCTTGGCATTCTTTTTATGATGCTTATTTATATGCAGATGAAGATTATCGTATTCGTTTGCACTGCGTAGCCCTTAAATGATCGTTCATTTCTTTTGACACCTTTTCCTCTTTTGTCCACAGAGGAGCATTCAGCGTTATCAAAAGCAGCATTTTACTTTAAAATCTTAAGGGGATACTTAAGGTAGAATGGACAAAATTTTCATTAACTTTATTTATTTATTAAAGATATTCCAATTGGTTTATTGTTTCGCGTGACTAGTCCGATTTGGGGCGGGTCCCAGGATTATGTCAGGTCGGTCCAGGGAGGAGCCCGTGGCGGAGGACCACCACCAATGAGTTAGGGCTACACCACCATATCAAGTGGATTTGATACCATATCTCAATCCAAAACCTTAAGACATTAGGTTCATGGGTCATCCACTTATATCCACTTCACTTAGCTCATTATCAACCAATGTGAGATTCATCACACTTAAATACTTCAACAATCTTTCATTCAAATGTGAAACCCAACATTGATATGTTCTCCCTCAACCGAGTACTTCAAGGCCCAGGTACACAACCTGCCTTCTAGTCAAACACTCGGCTAGTCGGAGCCAAACTCGGCTCCGATACCACTGTCATGTCCAAGGAGGAGCCCGTGGTGGGGGATCACCACCAATGGGTTAAGGCTACACCACTATATCAAGTGGATCCGACATCATGTCTCAACCTAAAATCTTAAAGCATTGGATTCATGGGTTCATCCACTTCAGCTAGCTCATTACCAATCAATGTGTGGAATTCATTATACTTGAATACTCCAACAGATTAAGGCTTTAAACCCTTCCCAAAGACAGTACTGAGAGAGGATCAAACACATGCTCTCATCCTCATCTACTCTACTCAGTTTTCTAGCGTCAACTGAGCTATTATCTTTTGGTATCATTAACTTTATTTGATTACTATATAACTGGGCATTCATTATCCGTGTCTTAAAGTGTAATTAATTACTTCTTTCACGTGATTTGTCAAATTTTTAGGATTGAATTATTAATTTAGTATTTTAAAGATTTATTTAACTTAATTTGGTCTTTTAAAGATTTTAACATCAAAAAAGATTTATGACTATAAAAAATGATGTCAAAGTTGTTCTTCCATCAAGTTATGGTGCAATAAAATAGGGAGTGTTTCTCTACCAAAAAAAAAAAATGGGGAGTGTTTCAAATTTTAATCAAACGCATTGCACACAGACTTCTTAACATGGCATTTTTTAATCTCACGGTAGGAGGTTTTTAACATGGAAATCTCAAGGGCAATTGAATACTCAGAGAAAAATGAAGACTCAGGTGAGGATGAATTTTCTGTACAACAATAATCTCAGTATACAATGTTAATACTGTCACTGCAAAATGTTAAGCTAAAGTATTCAACATTTTCATTATTGAATATTTTAAGAGTATATACGTTTCGATTTTGAGATCTAAAAAATTTATGTCATACTAGAATATCGTGTTTGGATTTCGAAAATAGAAAATGATTTAATTTTAATTAATTGGGAAAAAAAAGAGATTTGAAAATCAAATATTATGTTTGGAGCTTATTAAAAATGAACTTAATTTGATTTCATTTTATTATTATAAAAAGGCTATTTAGCAAGGGGGGAGTTGTCAATTGATATAAAATTTTAAATCAAACCATTACCTTCCAAATTTGATAGGACTTAAAAATAAAAGTAATATAATCTATCGGATTTTAAAAATCAAACCATTTACTATTCTAAAACACATGATACCATTTTTAACATTCAAAACAAACTTTAATTTATCATGAATTTTTCTCCTAACATGTCATAATTGATACAAAGCTTTATTTGAATCATTCGCTTTTGAATTTAAGCTTTTATGGCCCTTTAACTTTTTTACCATGCGGATAGATGAAAACAATAAATTCAATATTTAAAAGGATGTAAGAGAAAACTAGTAGATGGAGAAAATTTGAAAGAATAAGGTATGAATAAGAAGTGAATAATGAGAAATGAGGAGTGACACAGATTTAAATAGAGGATTGGGATGCCGGATGCCACCTCTCGCCATGTTGTCGGTGGAAGGCATAACTTGACATGACAGCATAGTAACTTTTTTTATTATTATTTACTTGTATGGATTTTTACTTTCAAAAAAAATTCTTAAGTTTTTACCTTTAATTACTTGCACATAGTAACATTACATGTGTTGGCCCGGATAAACTAAAAAAAAAGGTGAATTGAGTTTATTAAAAATTTTGCAATTTAAAAACACACGCAACGAAGATAAAATAAAAGTAAAAAAAAGAAATGACACAATTATTTAATGTGAGAAAAACTCCAACTAGAAAAAAAAAACTCATGACCCCAATTTGGATACCTCTATCCAATTGAGAGACAAATTCATTATCGATCAATTCAAAGTACAAGAATAGATCATATTCTACCTTTATACAAGAATTAACCTGAAACTTTATCCAAGGTTTTCGGAATCCTACCCCTAAGATTCTCACGAAGTCTAGTCAAAGACTCTCCCAAAACCAAACGACTCTCGTCTTTATTCGCAATGAACAAAGACCGACTTATTTATAAGCCATAACTTTTTCCATGGTCAAGAAAAAAATCCAATTAAATCCATATGAAAAGGCTCTAGGGGTCGAGAAGTACTTACCAAGTTTTTGTTATAGTTGATGATTACTCAAGATTTACATAGTTTATTTTTCTTGCTACAAAATATGAAACATTTGATGAATTTAAAGCCTTTGTTAAGAAAAATCAAAATGTAATTGAACATCGACTTATGTCTATTAGGTCTGACAATGGAGGAAAATTTTCTAACAAAAAATTTGTTGAATTTGGCAAAGAGCATGGCATTAATCATAATTTCTCAGCTCCTAGGACTCTGCAACAAAATGGAGTAGTGGAAAGAAAAAATAGAACCCTAGAGGAGATGACAAGAACTATGCTGATTGTAAGTGGACTACGATGGAACTTCTAGGTTGAAGCTCTCAATATCGCATGTTACATCACCAATAGAGCATTGATAAGGCCATCGTTAAAGAAGACTCCCTATGAGCTACTTAAAGGGAGAAAACCTTCAATTGTACACGTCAGGACATTTGGGTGTAAGTGCTTTGTGCACAATAATGGTAAGGACAATTTAGGAAAATTTGATCCACGTAGTGATGAGGGTGTATTCTTAGGATACTCCTCATAGAGTAAGGCATATAGAATGTATAATAAGAGGGCAATGTGTGTTGAGGAAAACCTTCAATTGTTATTTTTTATGAATATGATGCCTTTGATAAAGTTGTGCAGGTTCCAAATGATTTTGATATAGGTTTGTTAAGGTCATCTACAACAACCTTAGAGCCAGACATAGATGAGGAAGATAACTCTGGTGTCAAAGCAGTAAATCACCAAAGAACAGGAGATGCAAATACCACAGTGGAGGAAGTTGAAACCAGAAAAGCAGAACTTCATGAACCTATCGATCCTTCTGAGATGAAGCTGAAGAAACACCTGATGAGCCTATGATGAATCAAATTGATCAACTTCATTTCAGAAAATGGAAACATCAAAGCTCACACCCACTGGACATGATCATTAGTGACATTGAAAAGGGGGTACAAACTAAGTCTCAAGTTAGAAATTTCTATGCTTTTAATGCTTAATTTCTCTAACTGAGCCTACTAACATGCAACTGCTTGAGCGACGCAGATTGGGTGTTAACAATGCAGGATGAGCTCCATCAATTTGAAAGAAATAACTTGTGGCATCTTGGACCTAGGCCCAAGGATAGAACTATAATAGGACTAAAGTGGGTGTTCTGAAACAAGCTAGATGAGCATTGCTCCATCATAAGAAATAAAGCAAGACTGGTGGCTAAAGGTTACAATCAACACAATGGATTGATTATGGAGAGCTCTTTGTACCAGTAGCAAGGATGGAGACAATCAGAATTCTCATTGCATTTGCTTCATATATGGGATTCAAGCTATACCAAATAGATGTGAAAACTACCTTCTTGAATGGCTTGCTACAAGAGGATGTGTATGTTGAGCAACCCCCAAGCTTTGAGGACCCTTCCATTGGAGACTATGTCTACAAGCTTGATAAAGCCTTGTATGGGTTGAAACAAGCTCCACGAGGTGGTATGCAAGACTCTCAAAGTTTCTCCTAAGTAATGGGTTCAAAAGAGGTAAAATTAGGAACCCTTAGGTTTTTGAAGCATTGGATTCTCACCAACGTTTGCGTTACTCAAGCCAACATTCTCGCTTCCGTTTCTTTTCTTGAGATTCAAAGGTAATGATTTGTTAATAGTTCAGGTTTATGTTGATGATATTATATTTGGTGCTGCTAATAATGACCTTGTTAAGGATTTTGCAGCCCTTATGAGTAATGAATTTGAGATAAGCTTAATGGGAAAGCTGAACTTCTTTTTAGGGTTGCAGATTATTCAAAATGAAAGAAGGATATTAATCCATTAGTAAAAATACCTCAAGGAGCTTCATGTAATGGTTGGATGAGGTGAATCATGATCATGCCTTGGATTAAAATCTTTAAAGTTTTAGAAATTAAAGAAAAGAAGATTTAAAAGTTTTATTTTTAATCAAAATAGATTTTTAAGATTTGGTTTTTGATTTGAAAAAGAAAAAGTTAATTTGAGATTGATTTGATTTTATCTAATTTTGGAAAGTTAATTTGAAGATTTTGATTTTATTTAAAAAGATAATTTGGAAAGTTTTCTTAAAAATCATGATAATCTTGAGATTTTTCTTTAGTAATTGATTTGGAAAAAAAGTCTATAAAGACAATAACTTGAGTCCTTATCCAAAGTTTGGGTGAGCATTCAAGAGAAAAAGGCTTATGAGCATTCAAGAGAAAAAGGTTTTTGTGAGCTTTCAAGAGAAAAAAAAGGTTTTTGTGCATTCAAGAAAAAAAATGCATTGAGCATATTATGATTATTTTTAAGGCGCATTCAAACTAATTTGGGAATCAAGGCATGAGCAGATTCATTGAGTTCACCACTTAGATTTTATTTGTACCTATTTTCTTATTATTTATAAGCGTGTAAGGTAACCAATTTTAATTGAATTTTCTTCTTGACCTTGGAAAAGGCGGTGTTTTAAAACCCCGCATTTACCCCCGGGTCAACCCTGTCCCCCGTTAAGGTCAGCAATTAGACCCTAAATGCACGTTGACCTCTTTGACCCCTCGAAACCCGGTCGGGTCTTGGTGACTCCAGGGTCATAAGGGGTCACTGCATTTGTTTTTTTAAAAAAAAAAAAAAATTCACTTGAAACGACGTCGTTTTGAGAAGAAAAAAAATTGATGCTAACCTAAATCCCAGACGTCTTCACCTCGGTGGTTCCTCCTCTCCTCCGCAGCTCCGCCTCTTCGGTCTTCCCTCTCCGTCGCGCCGCCGCCTCTACTTCACTACGGTGGTTCTTCTCTTCACTAATCCACTCTTTTTCTTTGTTGGTTTCTCTGCTCTAAGCATGTCTAATATTATTGTATTACTGAGCAATATAGTTTAAATTTTTCTCTGACCCTGATGTATTTACTCTTATATCAAGAAGACAATAGATAAAAAAGGATACAATCTAAGACTTTTAAATTGTATCGCAACAGTAGTGCATTGGAAAATTGACAAGGAGGACTTGAGTTTGATGATTATTAACTTCATTGGAATATGTGTTTTATACTTTGATATTTTGATACTTTGATTAGCTTATGTAATATTGATTTATGTATGTAATTGGTTGAATTATATTAAGTATTAAATCTTTGATGATTTTTGGTTTGATTTTTTTTGAATTCTTCATATAGGATATATATTTATATTTTTTTAATATATAAAACTGAGTCATCGAAGTGACCCCGTGACCTCTTGGTTCAACCCATAATCCAGTGATCCTTGACCTCAGTAGAGTCGATGGCCGAGCCAAGTTTTTAAACACCGAGAAAAAGGTTGTGGTTTAGAAATAAGTCATTCTTTGTTCGTTGCGAATAAAGACGGGAGCCGTTTGGCTTATGAGAGTATTTGATTAGACTTTGTGAGAATCATAGGGGTAAGATTCTGGAAACCTTGGGGTAAGGTTTCATGTTAATTTTTGTATAAGGGAAGAATATGATCTATTCTTGTTCTTTGAATTGATTGATAATGGAATTGTCTCTCAATTGTATAGAGGTATCCAAATTGGGGTTATGAGTTTTTTTTCCTCGAGTTGGAGTTTTGCCCACGTTAAATAATATGTCACTTCTTCCCTTTATTCTTTATTTTATCACAGTTGCGTATATTTTTTAATTGCAAATTTTTTAATAAACTCAATTTACCTCTTCTTGAGTTCATCAGAGACCAACGTCATGTTATTGGTATTAGAAAGACCAAGAGGAAGTTACGTTTTTTTGCGAGAATGTGGTGTCCAATCAAATTTTAGAGTTGTAGGAAGACAACCATATTTAACTTAAGGGTTTATTGTTTCTTATATGTAGGAGATAAAATTATCTCTACACACATATAAAAGTGTGAGGGGTCAGCCACACCCAAAAAAAAAGTGTGTGGGGTCTATGTGGGACCATGTGAAGATAAAAGAGAGAAAAAAATAACATGACACCACATACTTTTATATGTGTGTAGGAGATAAAATTATCTCCTACAACATGAGAGACATTAAACCTTTAACTTGAATAATAATCAAATGAGAGACACATTCATGATTGAACTGTAGGAGTTAGATTTGATCTTTGTGTGTTCAAGAGTTATGAGCATAAAGAATGGATCAAGGAGAAGTAATGGTAAAGAAACACAGAAAAGCAAAATAAAGAATAAACTCTTACCTATATTTACAAATTCACAAAATAAAAAGGATATCTGGAGTTAGTTAAAATAAGAAAAAATAATTATAATATAAACCGAGGAAGATTATATTTATCACCAATTAAGTTCATCACTCCTTACCACCAAATATTAATCGTGGATTTCTGTCTAAATTATAACCGTTAGATTGATGGAGATCAACAGTTAAGATTTGGTGGTAAGAAGTGTTAAACTTAATTGGTGGTAAATATAACTTTTCCCATATAAGTTTATGACTTTATCTTTCTTTCTTTTCATAAAAAATAATGTAATACATTTTTCTTGGCTTTTTGACCCTTTTGCCCGTTATTAATTAATTAATAACCAATTTTCCCCTCCCCCAGAACTATCCACCATCCTACCCCCTTTAGTCGATTAAGGTGAAGGTTTAGTCGACTAAATTTTCAAAATACAGAAAATGTGAAGCCCAAAATTTAATTGACTAAAAAACCATCTTGATCGATTAAATTTCGGGGAGATATAATCGACTAAAAAGATTATTTAGTCGATTAAATATCGCTGAAAACCTTATATGCAGCCCTTTCTCGGTGTCATTTCAAATATTTTCGTTTTGTAACCCACTCTATCTCTTGTTTGTCATCTGTGATCCTTCCAATCACGATTACATTTCATCCCACCATCCCTAAAGCCTTAATATTGTGAAATCATTGTCATTCCACTTATATTCTCATTTGTTGCCCCCAAAATCCGAACCCAAATCCCAAAAATTCGAACCCTACTCCCAAATTCGTGTGAAAGACGAGCTCAAGTCCAAACATATATGTTACAATGATCTACTATGATGGAAAGTATTATGAAGGCCCCAATGGTGTTCAATTTGAAGGAAAAACGAAAATGTTGAAAATCAAACGGAGCACTACATACAATGAGCTAAATGGGAGAATTCACAAAAATTGGGGCTACAAGGCAGCCAATGCGTTCAGCGAATGATCGCCAGGGTAGAGTCTACAATTGGTAAGGATGATATATTCTACATTGGTAACGATATATGTGACGATGAAGATGTGGAATGTGTCATAGATGCAATTGTTGACCGAAAATTTCAAAATTTTATTGAGATATATGTTGAAATAGATTGTGGTCAATCTTTATCTGCACCTATGCATGAAAGAAGTCAGAGTCAAGAAGACAGAGTTGTCGGTTTATCTGCACCTGTCTTAAGTCAGATAACACTGAGGAAAATAGACGAGGATGACGTCGAGGAGGATATGGGCAGTGATGAGGACGGTGAACCTAAGAGTGTTATTCTGCTAGGTGTCACCTTAGATACGGACGTAGAAGGGAATTTTGACGCTGACACAAACTCAGGAAACCTGAGTTCCCAGGTTATGCCACCACTTCGTGTTGACCCTGTTAGCAGTGGTAAGATAGTAAATTAAAGTTTTAAATGAACATTTCATATTTGTGTTATCATTGGTACTGACGAAAAAGTTTAAAATTTTGACGTAGGTTCTGAGATTGAGCCATTTTGGAACAAAAGCCCACATTATTCCTTCATTAATTGGGCCCACCCTAATGATGAGGGGATACTGACCAAAATGCCACTGTTCACCAACTTTTTTACCTAAATGCCACGCGAATAGTGTTATTTCCCAATCTGCCACGGAGGCAAGTTCGCTTCTGACACAAGCGACCTCGGTTTGTTGACGTGTCACATTTTTAGTGAATAACAAGTATTAAATTCAAAAAAAAAAATTCAAAAAAAATGAAGTTCGCCTACCATGTAGGCGAACTTGATTAAAATATTGTTGGAACCGAGGTCGCCTGTGTCAGAAGCGAACTCTGACACCACCAGGAAGCTGACACGTCAGCAAACCGAGGTCGCTTGTGTCAGAAGCGAACTTGCCTTCGTGGCAGATTGGGAAATAACACTGTTCGCGTGGCATTTAGGTAAAAAAGTTGGTGAACAGTGGCACAATGGTCACTGTTCCAATGATGAGACGGAGATATTGTATGGCGATGATGACTTCCACGGTGGCTGGCATTTAGGGGATCCATTATATTTGTACCAGGAGTTTCGTAGTAAATCTGAAATGCAACATGCAGTCAAATTATATTGTATGAAGGCTCACCGTACTGCTGTAGTTGCAAAAAGTGATGAGCATAGATTTGTGAAAAAGTGTCGACACCATAATGATGGTTGTCCCTGGTACGTGCGGGCATTGTTGTCGAAGAATGGAAATACTTGGGTGGTTAGTAAGTGGGGTAAAGAACACACCTGCCTAAACCAAGGTCTTACCAAGGACCATAGACAGCTGGATTCTGATGTTATCTGTGCAGCATTATGAGTATGTATTACGCGATGTTTGGTTACATAAGTTATGTTTATGTTATTTAATGAAATTTTTTTTATTGACAGTGTTGACTTTGAATTCTTTTTTTTCCTTTATAGGTATGTTAAAAGAAGATCCATCTCTAAAACCAGTTCTTATTCAAGAAAGGGTTCAGCGTTTGTATGGATACAACATAATTTACAGGAAGGCTTGGAAGGATAAAATGAAGGCCATTTTGAAGTTATTTGGTGACTAGGATAAATCATATGCATTCTTGTCTGGTTGGCTGACATACATGGCACAGGTTAATGTGGGTTCTGTGTTCAAGATTGATACGGACGACCCTCAGGCTCAGTTATATCTTGCAAGTCAGTCTCATCATCGTCGTCATCATCATCCTCCACCTCGGGCTCAACCATGTGTGCATCTGGGGCAACATCAGGAACCTCAAACTTAACCGTACCTGTGAACTGCCACACACCCGCCCTGTTCTTTGAGATCTTGCACTGCTCCAGTAGACGCTTTCCGAACTTGCAATTATAACCCGTGGTCTTCTTCAACTGCTCATTGTCCATGAGAACACCAAAGTGAACCAAGATCCTATGTACCAGACAGGCGAATGGAAATGCACCCTTATGTTTGGCCTTAAACATCATCCAACAAATATAGTGCCTCCAGTTCACCATAACACCATGTCGGATAGCCCACATGATAGGAATGTCATGTTCCAGCACCCTGGAATGATTGAAAGCTCGCGAAAACAGTATGTGGGTGATGACATAGTGTAATATACGGGCCTCTACACTAAGCAACCCCATCGTGTAGTGAATGTTCCGCCCACGTCCTATATCAGGCCTCCTGGCCTCCTCCACAGCATCACCTCGGGAATATCCAGGAAGTGTTACACGCTATCTGTGTCATACTCCAGAGTCTGCGAAGAATCAAAGTCATAGCCCAGTGTCTCCAACCATATCGGAGCCGTCATGATGATGTCCACCCCGCAGACCCTCAACCTCAACTCACCCTGTACGTAGCTGAGGTTATGGTAGAAAGCCCGCACCATCAGCTCTGAATACGGACACAACATCTCAGCCAAAACCCTAAGATGTGCTGCCTCCAATAACGCCACAATGTGAAATCCCTCCGCCGTAAAAAATGTTGTATCCAATGATTTCGGAGGACATAAGGGTCAGTTCACATGGTCACGTACAAATGCAGCGTGAACCGAGGGGTCATCCTCAAACAAGTATCCAAATGGAAGGTCGACAGTAGCAGGCTCTTCGTCTTGTGGCCTTGACGAAGACGGCTGATCTTGTCGTTGCTTCGTGCGTCTCTCACCTTCGATATTGCTTGATCTTGTACGCCCAGCCATTTTAACAAGCTTACCTACAATGCAAGTGGAAACAATATCAATAACTCAATATCAATAACTCAAAAATCAAAATCATGAAAACGGAAAAAAAAATTGAATCCCTAATGTTTATCTTGATGAAACAATATCAATAACTCAAGATAAAAAAAATAAAACAACGTTCTACCATAAAACAGAAAAAAACAGAAACAATATCATGTAAAGGAGAGGAAAAAAAAACCAAAACATAAAACACAATGCAAGTGCCAAAACGTTACCTACCCACTCAATTTCACAAGGTGCAACGATTTGATGGTGCAATCAGACGGCTAAGGGGAGAGGTTTTGGTCGGTTCTTGATGAGGTGATATTTTGGGGGTTTGGAGCTATTGTAATCGACTAGAGTTTGAAAATAACCCCCTTTGCGAATTGGGGGGGGGGTTTAAAAAACTAATATGTTGCGGTTTAATCGACTAAATAACCTTTTTAGTCGATTAAATCTCCCCGAAATTTAATCAATCAAGATGGTTTTTTAGTCGATTAAATTCCGGGCTTCACTTTTTCTGTATTTTGAAAATTTAATCGACTAAACCTTCACCTTAATCGACTAAAGGGGGCAGGATGGTGGATAGTTCTGGAGGAGGGACAAATTGGTTATTAATTATTTAATGAGGGGCAAAAGAGTCAAAAAGTCCACTTTTCTTCCATAATTTTTTTAGAAAAATTCAAGAATTTCTTTCTCTCTAAAACTTCCAAATATAATTAAAATGTAATTTTTAAATTGAAATAGAGATAAATAAAAAAAATTGAGTTATTATTCTTTTAAAACCCCTCAATTTAAGAAAACTTAGAAAAATGGTTAAGGAAATATTTTAGAATATTTATGAAAAAGTTTAATTTAATTTTTCTCTTTTTATAAGATTTCTAAATAAGAAAAAGACCATCGATAACCATGTGGCCCATTTGAAGTACCCAAGCTAAGTCACTGAGACTAATAACCCAATTACCCAATAGAGTCACCATAGAGGGTATTGTGTGAAGGATTTCAGTGTCACTGAAACAGAGAAGAAGAAGAAGAAGAAGGATCTTGAGGTAAGCACTGATAGCTCATGCTCTTTCATTTTGAATCTAAGTAGTCACTTCTGCTTATTTGATTGTCCGTGTTTGGGTAATTTGTACACAAGCTGTTCGATGAAATGCCTTAACAAGAGTTTATTTGTACTCTGCAGAATGAATGGGGTAGATTATGGTTTATTCTCTATCTTTGTCTTTATATGGTAAATCAAATGTGTTTAGGCTATTTATTGGCGCAATTGAAATATAGGGTAACCGTCTAGGATGTACGAGGTGAAGTGGGATTTAGTTTCCATCATTTGCTATTTCATAAATAGACTCCTGAATGGGGCTTTCTTTTCGCATACTGGTTTTCAAATTTTTTTAAGAAATTTTTAAGTTTTTAAATAACTAAAAAAAGTTATGGTGACTCTTTTGAATTTATTTATTTATTTTTTTATTTTTTTAAGTTCTAACATAATCTACCATTTCCTTTTTAATGATTGTAAATGTAAATGTAAATGCTGTTGGTGGCGGACTTCAATAATGACACGTGGAAGGGTGGTGAATGGTTGATCATATAAATGTGGTTGCAATTACTTGCCATTGTTTATAATGAAAAAATGATGCCTTTATCTTTTTTTGTAATGGCTTTCATCTCTTCAATTTGTTGTTTTCTTTCTTTTCTTTTCTTTTTCAATTTTTTTTTTAATTCCTTTTAGGTATTAGGAGGTAGGTTTATCTCCCATATTGTAATTATTCTTTTCTCTGCTCTTACTGAAATTTCTAATCAGTTTTTGTCACACAAAAGCACAATGTTAGAGGTATTAATCTGATTCAGATTGTAACCTAGTGATACTGAAGAAAGAAAGTTAATTGATAGTCCAGCATGACAAAATCCTATGTAGTTTAGTCTTACCTTTACGTGACATTGGCTTGAAATTGATACTACATCCTGTTCTATTTGTGGAATATGAATTAAACATTCTGTTCAAACTTCAAATCATGAGGTTTTTATTTTTCATGTTCTTATTTCACATTACACTGGTATGGAATTTTATCACATGCTGTATGGACTAAATATCCTGTTTAAAATCATATTAGGTTGTAGTTTTTCATAATCTTTTTTTCAGAATTCAGAATTCCTGCTTCTTACAGGTAACACAATGATTGAATTATGCTGTTTCTTTTCTGGCCTCTTTATTGCGTGTGTATGGTTCATTTCTGCATGTGTGATTGCACCTAAAGATCTCTTTTTAGTACTGATGATTCGATATAATTGCTTTAGTGTTCCGAGATTAATGTCTATTGAATGAAATATGATACAATTTTTTTTTTTGATTGCTGCTACTGCTCCCCTTGGTTAATTAACTTCTGCATCTTTTGGTCTAGAAATTATGAATAATGTTGCTGAAAGACCACTTAATGGAGATGTAGAAGATGATGAAGAAGACGAAGCTAATGGTGGAGACCTTGAAGCCTGGGAGAGAACTTATGCAGAAGATAGATCATGGGAGTCTCTGCAAGAGGATGAATCTGGACTTCTTCGCCCCATAGATAATACAGCCATTTACCATGCCCAGTATCGCAGGCGCCTTCGTGCCCTTGCATCTACAGCAGCTACTGCACGGATTCAGAAGGGTCTTATACGATACCTATATGTTATTGTTGACTTTTCCAAGGTGTTTGATTCATTATTTTACAGTTTATGTTTTTGCTTCTGAATTCTGAGACATTTAGCATGGAATAATGCTTTGATTACTTGAAAATAGAGTTTCAATAGTAGGATGTGGTGCTTCTATTAGAACACTTTTGTGAATAAACTTGTGAAAGTTTAATTTACTTAGTTTTATTGGATGGCATTTCTTCCAATATCTGTAATGCCTTTTACTTAGGCTGAGATACATTTATTTTTTGAAGTATTATCTTTTTCCTTTTGAATACATCTATATTTGTTCAGTAGATTAGCACCTAACACTTAAAACTTCAAAATTTTACTAGATTATTCATAAGCATGTCATAGTCACTCTGGTGTTTCCATGCTGAGCTGTTCTTATGCCTTAAAAGACATTAGGAAATTGCTTATGGCCCCACAAGTATCTTGTTCAACTTCTAATTGAAGTAATATCCATAGTAAGAATAAATTTACTGGGAGAAATATATTACAAAAATTCCAAAATAAAAAATAGAATAAAATGTAGAACCTTGTGTTTACATTTATGTCGTATTAATTTCTTCTCCTTGTATTATAACTCGGTTTCTGTCATCACTTGAAGGCAGCTGCAGAGACAGACTTTCGACCAAGTAGGATGGCCGTGATCGGGAAACAAGTTGAGGCATTTATCAGGGAGTTCTTTGATCAGAATCCACTTAGTCATGTTGGTCTGGTGACTATAAAAGATGGGATTGCTTATTGCTTAACAGATCTTGGTGGCAGTCCTGAGTCCCACATTAAAGCTTTGATGGGTAAACTGGAATGCTCAGGTGATGCCTCCCTACAAAATGCACTCGAGCTTGTTCTTGGCTATCTAAATCAAATCCCATCATATGGTCATCGTGAAGTTCTGATCTTATATTCAGCTCTCAGTACATGTGATCCTGGTGATCTCATGGAAACCATCCAGAAATGCAAAAAAAGTAAAATAAGATGCTCTGTCATTGGTCTTGCTGCTGAAATGTTTGTATGCAAACATCTCTGCCAAGAAACTGGAGGAACTTATTCTGTTGCGCTAGATGAGGTTAGTTTGTTGATTTTGATGGAACCCAGGTAGATGTAGTACGAATACAAATTATCCTTGTCTGCAAAAGTGATTTGAGAGGGTGAGCCTTGTGCACCGGAAGGTCATGGGTTCAAGTATGGGAAATAGTCTTTTTGCATAAATGCAATGATAAAGCTATGTACAATCGACGCTCATCCCTACCCTTGCATGTTAAGGAGCCTTGTGCACCGAGATTTGCCTTTTTATAAAAGTGATTTGAGTAATCATAGTCAAGTTACCTTATTTGGAATATTGCTGATCACCGTATAATGTGTTCCCATTTTTCAAATGTTTGTAAATATGCATTCATATAGTTGTATACATCTCATCTCATGCAGTCCCACTTTAAAGAGTTAATTCTAGAGCATGCTCCTCCACCTCCAGCAATAGCAGAGTATGCTACTTCTAATTTAATTAAGATGGGTTTCCCACAAAGAGCAGCTGAGGGTTCTGTTGCAATTTGTACATGTCATCAAGAGGCTAAGACCGGTGGGGGATACACTTGTCCAAAATGTAAAGTTCGGGTCTGTGAGCTTCCTACTGAATGTCGCATATGTGGATTGACCCTTATTTCTTCACCCCATTTGGCAAGGTCATATCATCATCTCTTTCCTATAGTACCGTTTGATGAGGTCACTCCGTCATCTCGAAATGATCCAAGCCACAGTTTTCCCAATACTTGTTTTGGTTGTCAACAAAGTCTTCTTAGTCAGGGTAAGTTTCTGCAGAAAGGTAGTCAGATTGAGTTTCTTCATATCTTTACAATTTGAGCAATTTACAATTTTATCATGTCGGCCAACATGCTATGTCAAATATAGACTCATATCATACCTCTTTAAGGGTGAAATAATAGTAAAGATAGCAAATAGGTCTGTAATTTCATAAGTTATTCACTGGGTTCATCTTCCATATTTTATAAAAATTCATAAATTGGTAGTGGAAATAGTTTTATGTGTCTTGTGTATCCAGTTTTATTTATTTAGTAGATCTTATGTTAAAAGGATCTAGCCATGGTAAAAGAGATTAGCAATAATCCTATTGATAGATGGTGTTGGTTTTCAATTTATAATCACATATCTGAATCTTGAAAATTCAATCCTACTTCCATTGCACAGCTTAAGCAGACAAAAAGAAACTATAATATTTTATTATCTTATCTGTGATAAACATCCCTGTTAACCACCTAGAGCGTTGTAACATATTATGACCTATCGAGTGCATACTGTGATGGCTGAATTTTTTTGAATGGCAAACCAACTATTTGTTCTGCAATATGCTCATGTACAGTGTCTTAATGCTAGTATCTTACAAGGGCATTGAATTCTAACAACTATGATGTCATGTGCGTGATAATAAGGAATAATTTTTGCCAGACATAAAGCCTTAGCTTTCTTGTCATCATGATGATGCATCTACGGTTTCAAGATAGTGTTAAAGTTATGCTATTGATCTCAAATTTGGGGAAAAAAACCTATGACTGCTTAAGAACATGGGGACAATGGTGGATTCTAATAACAATGTGTATGCATTGAGCATGCTAATTACAATTACCAAAGAATTTTAAGTTTTTGAAGGAACGTGATTTTAAGTGGCTGTGGTCATATTTCTGTGAATATATGGCAGAAATTGTTGACTCCTTTTGATTAAGGGTATTTTTGCTCCATAAGTCCTCTGCTGAAAATCTACAGTAGCACAGCTGATGCCATAAAACTCCTTGTCATTTCTCTTCTCTTCCAAATAGCATTGCATGTAGAATATGTTCTTGCTCAATTTCCTAAAACCTCTATTGACTTCTTGTGGCACAGGAAACAAACCTGGACTTTCTGTTAGTTGCCCAAAATGCAAACAACAATTCTGCCTTGATTGCGACATCTACATTCATGAGAGCTTGCACAACTGCCCAGGCTGTGAGAGTTTCAGACATTCTAAGTCAGTAACTGCTGCCCAATGATTTTCGAACTTGTTCCTTTGACATAAAATTGCCATCTAAATGGTGATCTATACAGTCTCCCTCTTGTTATATTGCATCTACCTCCCGGAGTCATGAATAAGTTCCGGTGCAAAGTGACCGACTAACAATATCATCTGGTCATTGATCACAATGGTTTGGCCTTGATGCAAGCCGTTGTACAGTAAATGCTTACAGGCAGGAAAACAAAAGTGATATTAGTTATACAAGGGTGAGATTTTATTTTTTCCTCTTAGCGTCTTAAATCTTACATCTTCCTGATCCTTTTCCTTCTTTTTGTTATTTTCTGGAAATTAAGCCACATGTAAGAATACCCTTTGTTTTAT
The DNA here is from genome assembly GCF_033153095.1 of Gastrolobium bilobum. Classification (NCBI taxonomy): domain Eukaryota; kingdom Viridiplantae; phylum Streptophyta; class Magnoliopsida; order Fabales; family Fabaceae; genus Gastrolobium; species Gastrolobium bilobum. Next base: position 278,868 of record NW_026897571.1, read on the forward strand.
CACTCCATGTTAAAGTCGAGCATGGATGTCTCCCTTGCCAATTATTTTTTTATCATTGGGCTGACACCACTGTTGTTGCTAGCAGATGAATTTTGATCATTGAATTATCATTGCCAACTTTGTATGAGATATTTATACGTGTTTTGCTTTTAGCAATCACTACTGTGAACTTCTAACTTTGGTTAACATATTTCATTAGCGTAGTATGATCATAGAAAATTTGTCGTGTGTCAAATAGTTTAGTGGAAAACAGTTATGGTAGAAAACACTTTTTGAGAAGAACATTTGATATCCAAAGAATGTTATACGTTCTCATTTGCTTTGAGTGTTAAAACGGCTTCTAATATAACTCCAAAGAGAGAGACATTCTTGCATACTCTAGGCGTAAGTGAGCGTGTATTTAAATTAAGTGTATTGTGATTTTAATATACTAAAATGCAAGAGTTGAAATTATCTTGTTTTCTTTCGAAACGAACTCAGTTTACTGGAGTTTTTTCTTAGATGTAATATGTCTGACTGTCCATATTTCATTTTAAAGTTAATTCGGGCACATAAATTCATTTTTTTGTGGCATATGTTGTGATTTAATTAGTGTATTACGCAAAAACTATGAAAGAGTTTCCTGAGAAGAGGAAGTTGCATTAATGGCTTCTTCTATGATCAGGAAAATGTAGAAAAAATAAGAGTAATGAAGTATGACCTTGTTTCCTGTTGTTCTCTGCTTGCTTTCGGCCATGATGAGAGTTAATAATAATGTATTTGAGAAGAAAAAAAAAGAAAGAAAGAAAAAGTGGCCATGGGCAACAAAACTGGACTGTAGACCTACCACCATGGGTGTTTGGAACTGAGATTTTAAGATAATCAGTGGCACAATCAATTTGGCAGTCACTGCAATTAGTTGTACTATCATAGCATTGAATTACCTCCGAATGGTAACCTCATCCAGTAAGCACTATAGTTTCTAGGTAGCACTGAAGAACCTACATAAGCATGCTAACTTTGCATCCAATGCTGCCGGTATTAAAAACAGTAAAGTTGCCTTAATGGGAGTTAGTTCAGTTGATAATGGTCGGAGTACTTGTACAGAGTTTAGCACATTTTTAGAAGCCACTTAAGAAATAAGAATTGGAGGAAAAAGAGAACAACCACTTGGTCCCAAAATAGAGGAAGAAGTGTGAACTCGAACTTGTAGAACCTCTCTGTGCATAGCTATAAGCTTTCTAGTTATTTTTCATGCATCCTATAATCAAGAGGAACAATAGGTTCGTAATACTTTGAGTCGATGAATATCCCCTTGTCTTTTTTTCCCCGTAGTATTCATTGCTAAAGAAATAGAGAAATGTGGAGAGCGAGAGGTTTCAAGTATATGAGTTCTAAATGCATAGCAACTTGCGAAGAGTTAAAATATAGTGGCATTGGCAGAGCATGTGTTCCTTTGTGTGTGAGAGAGATAAAAACATATTGTGTATATTGTGGATGGAGAAGAGTAAAGCACGCCAACAATGGCAATGAAGACAAAAAGGGGTCATAGCAAAGGGACAATCGATAAAGTACATACAAATTAAGCACGTCTCCGACAAATCACCCAATGCACAATGCATTTTGTCTGCACTTTGGGTGAAACTTGTCATTTGAAGTTTAAACCACTGTATCTCACTACTATGGGAAGAAAAATCCTCATGGACCCCACATGAATACATAAGTTAAATTAGATTTATTCCTTAATCAAACTCCTATTATATACTACTATACATATATATTATATTTTGTTTTTTAGTAGAACAAAAGTTTAGATTAGGAAAAGACACGCACATAGGTCAAAAAAGATTACCAAGCTCAAATAGGGATTAGGTGGGATTATATATCACTTACTAAAACGAGAAACATGATAATCAAACCTAAACCAAGGCTAGTGTCCACCGATGGTTCAATGAGGTGTGCCAGTGCCACTATCATTGGCATCTTTTATCTCTCCGTTTCTATGATTTGCTGTGTTTCAATTCCTACTACTGCTGCCTTTTGTCAGCCTCCTTTATGCACGCTTCACCTTTGCGTGTTCTTTCGTGTTTATATATACCTGATAATTACGTATTCTTATGTGCTCTAATATCAATACTCGGTTAATTATTATTGAGGGAGAATATTTTGACTACCAAAATTTTTTACTACTAACTTACTACTTATCTAATCACCATTGAATCAAAGAGAGAGAATGTTAAAAAGTTTTTGAAGTGAGAGAAAATGCTAATTTAATGGTGATTAGATAGGTAGTAAGTTGGTAGTGAAAAATTTTAGTAGTGAAAATATCCTTCCTCATTATTATGTATATTCTTATGTACTCTAAGATCAATGTAAGGTTAATTATGGTTATGTATCATTATACGTATATTTTATGTAAGTTGTTGCATTAAAAAATTTAGTTCAAATAAAAGATAATTAACAATGGTTAATAAAGCTTATATGGCGCACGCTCAACGTAAAGAGTTTTTTCTTAGTCCAGAAAGACATGTATCTCTATACATACGTGGATAATGGAACAGGCATAATTTATGCCACCTACGTTAGCCCTTTTCTCTTTAGGGGACGTTTGGTTCAGAAATTTTTTTTGGAACAGTAGGGAAATGATATAGATAGAGAAATGATTGGAAAAATAGATAAAGTGACATAGGTAGAAAAATATAAAAAAAAGTTGTTTGGTGGAAAAAAAACTTTACTGGGAAAATTAAGTAGCTTTATGAAATCAACAGTGCATTAAAAGCCAGATAACCGGTTTTCCGAAAAATTCCACCTTCAAATTGGGTTTCTAAACAGTGCGGATATCTATGTTTCTCATAAATCCAAACAAATTGGATAGATGGGTTTTTGGTGAAAAACGTTGAAACAAACATGGTGTTTCTAAAAGCTATACTTGAGAAAGATAGATATCTGCTGAAAAGCTCCCAACCAAACACCACCTTAGTGATTCCTTTTCATTCATTTCGGAGATTGCATGCTGCTAAGTTTATAACAATCTGATGTCTTCATTCTTGATCATGATATTAAGGTAAGATACAACCTTTTTTTCTTTCTTTTTTTCTTTTTCTTTCCAATTTTTAGTGTGAAGCAATTTAATTTTTAACTAATTTTTATGTAAATTTTAAAGGGAACTTTTGTGTTCATTTTACATATATTAAATTTATACGATAAGTCTATAACATTAAAAGGTAATCAATTTAACAAATACTATATGGTGGATCCAAAGTAAAAATCTATGATTTGCTTGATGGAAAAAACGCACAAATTACAATTAATAATTTTATAACACATACATGCAAAAATAGTTAAATACCATTTTATATTAAATTTATTTATAATTAGTGTAACATTACATTGACAGTTTTATACATAAATTAATTCAAATTGTAATAGATTTACATAACAGTTTTTGTGTGTATATGTGTGTGTTTCAAATTCTTAATTGCAGTACTGTTGATGCTTATAGTTTATTCATAACGATAATAATAATGTAAACGGCTAAACGCTATGTGTTAAATCATTCAGCGCTCGTTTGTTAGCAGGATTTTTTTTTGTTTTTCCGGAATTTTTTGGTTAGGTAAATAAGAATGCATTGTTTGGTACAGAATTTTTAAAATTTTCTCGAGAATCTGATTTTTCCGGGATTTTTTTTTGTGTGTAATTTTTTTTGAAAAAACCATCTAGGAATACCATTCATAAGGTGGTATTTTAAGATTTCTATAGCAAAGGAAAATTTAATACAACTAAACACAACATTAACAAAATTAACTCAATATTTTTGGGAATATGTTAGTCTACCAAACAATTTTTTTGTAACATTTCCAAAAAACTTATTTTCTCATCATTTTTTTGATAATCGTGATTTTCGGATAAAAGAAATTTCTCCAATACCAAACGTCCCGAGTGTATGGTATATAGGAAAATTTAAGATTTTCCGAAAAGCGATATTGGGTATCTGGTTTATCCAAGTTTGATACAAGGGAGTGTAAAAAATTTCGTGGGAAAATTACAATTCCAAGATTTTGCTTTATACACAAAAATCTCAAATTAAAATATCATTGAATATGTAGTATTTTAGAAATCTTATATGGTGAAAAAATGTTCACTGATTTTTTCAGACAAAAAACCCTCCCTGCTTTTCGAATCTCACCAATTTTTCTTTCTCAAATTTTCTCGTGTTTTGCTTTAAATCAATAAATTAACAAAAAGCATAAGATTGAGATAGGGCAAAAAATGTTATACAAGTGTTTGGGAGCTCAAAGGATAAGAAGATTCCAGAAAGCTAAGAGCCATTGCAATGTTATGATCCTCTGTCTCGTCCTTACCATTGTTGTCCTATGTAGTACTATCGGTGCGAGCAATTTTGACATGTGGAAGTAGGATTTCATCGACATTTGCAACCACTCCCACTCACGCAAGCTACTTGAGCCTCAACGCATTCTTGGTGAGCTTCATTTATGACATCGTCTTCATCTTCGTCCTCGTCTTCCTCGAGTTGAGATAGAGAGAAGAAGAAAATTGAGGCTGAATTAAAAAAAAAACTTAAGGTTAATTTTATAAATTCGGTCCATATTTCCAGCAATATTTTACAATCAACCAAACATAGAATCAAAAATTTGACCCAATATTCCAAAAAAAAAATTGGTCTATCAAATAGCTTTTTGGTAATGTTCCCGGCAAATTTGTTTTCTCACCATATTCCTAAAAATCATGATTCCTCGATAAAAAAAATTCCTCTACCAAATACCCCCTTAAAGTAATATAATCTCTTGAAATATTATATTAAAGCAGTTATATTTATAAATTTTTTATTTACAAACTCTTATAAACTACGTTATATTTTATCAGTCAAACACTCTTAAATAAACTCTTACCGATAAAATATAATATAATTTATAAATTTATAAAAAAAATTGTTAATATAATTCTCCTCATTTCCAGCACAGTGTGACGAGGAGATGGAATGAATAATAATGATTAGGAATTCATTTCAGTCAGGTAACTGAGCAAATAGCATGGCGTTCACTACTTTGCTGGTCAAACCTGGCATTCAAACCATTCGTACAATTTTGCATATTGATATGACATTTTAATTAAAACAAAAAGTAATTTTGAGCCTAAAATAAAAGTAAATAAATGGGCAATGATTTTCTCCATATCCACAAGTGAGAAAAAGTCTTTCGTGTTTTTTTTATTTTATTTTTTAAAAAAATGATGTTCCTACCATTTTGTTTTAGTAGGAGATAAATTTTTGATTCCTATAAAATAAAAAAAGTTTTTCCCTAAATATAAACGCTTAAAATTAGGAGAGTTAGGGATGAACCAATTAGACAAATGATTTATCCTGAATGAATCACAAACAATAACATATGTCTTATCTCCATGCAATTGCTTAAATTCTTAATTTTTACTTACAATAACCTTCTTTTCTTCTTTAACTCTAAAACAGAGTACATTTTGTTTTTGTTTTTCCCTATGATATACCACAAGCACCTTCCTCATTCTCTAGCCGATATAAAAAGCTCCTATAATACCACACACGCTCTTCCCATTTCAATAGCACGAGATATTAAACTCTCAAAGATTTAGGTGCACTCATGAAGGAGAGCTGTGTTTGGTTTCAATTACTCTTTCTTATGGCTAAATTGAGTTTCGAATAGCTTCAATTTGATGTGATGTCGAAGGAGTATACAACACCACTAGCAATTTGTTTATGTTGTAGACGAATCCAAAAATACAAGAAGACGGAGAGGTAACCAATTTTATTTATGAGAAAAATGTCTCATGTAATATGAGATAAAATTATCTTCAATAATCCTAAAATAACTTCTATTGAGAATTGCAAAAGATAATTTTATTTTACAATACATGAGAAACGTTAATTCTTTTATCTAAGCTGGTGGTGTTGATTATATCCAAGTGCAGTGTTCAATTAAAAAAAAAAATAGTAAACTACTGGTATATTAGGTTATTACGTGCTTGCTTGCATCCTCATATTTTTAGTTTCTATTCTCCTTATAAGTATTGAAAAAAGTTCTTATAATAAAAAGTTTTTTTTTATAATAAAAAAAAGACAAAAACCAAAAGTTCCTAGGAGAAAAAAAAATTAAAACTCTTAGCAGTTTTTCTTGAATTGTGTGCTTTTTTTTTGAAATGAAAAGCCATAAATATATATATATATATATATATATATATATAAATATATATATATATATATATATATATATACAGAGAGAGACTTTTGTTGAAATATGTGCTTTTAAGTAACCTTTAAGCTAAAAAAAATTTGTAATCACCAAACAGCTTTTAGCTTTGTTTTTTAAGCTTTAACTTAAAAGTAGCTTCAAAAATTACTTTAGATAACTTTATCTAATATCCACCAGAATATACACATAAAAGTGTATGGGGACCATTTTTTTTTTCTCTTATCTTTAGGGGTGGAAAACAAACCAGAGACCTTTGGCTTGGCTCGTGAAGACTTGAGCTTACATGCTTAAAATTGGTTGTTGAAAGCAGTCTTGGACTTGTATCAATGCTCATTTAATAAAAATGCTTCAAGCTCTAATTCAAAAGCTCGGCCTTAGACCCTCTCAGGCTGACCTAGTATATTAATTTTTAATTTTATTTTATATTTTTTATACTACTTGTAATAGCCCTCTCTCCTCAATCCATTTCACCCCATTTTAATTGTTAAACAGACTTTTTGAATGATTTTGTTCTATATTATGCTGTTTGGATATACATTGAATTTATGAAAATTTATGAAATTACTAGTGTTGTTGATTATATATTCTGTTTAGATAAATTTTCGTTGTCTTTTTTTTTTAAACAGGCTAAATCAGAATTTTAAATTTTGTAAATAAGACAGGTCACAGGCCGATAATTATATTCATAACAGGTAATAGGCTTGGTCAAGCTAACCCATTTAAACACAGACTTAGCATTTTAATACCAAAGTTCGGCTCGACTCAGCCTGTTAACACCCATACTTATCTTCATATGGATCTCACACACTATTTTGTGTGTATTTTGTTTAACATTAGATAAAATTATCTAAAATAACTTTAAAAACTTTAAAAAAATATAAAAGAATTTAATTGACATAAACGATCAACGTAAAGGAGTTTTATACTCATATTTGTTAGTATTTTGACATATTATTATCTCATTTTATCAATAATTCAAATAACAGTAATGAATAATAATATCAGAAAATATTAGTGGATGTTAATATAAAACTCACTTACGTTAATAATGCATATATACCAAATAAATTCTATATAAAAATACTATAATTAAATTATGATGTATTATTAATAAAAAACAATTATTATGTCATCTGATTTTATATTGAAACCTAATTTAATGAATTCTGACTATGTTTATATATAGAGCTTTATTAATCTCATGCAATAGGAGAGAACTCTCTCATGCAATAGAGATAATCATGTGTGGGACCCATCCACTATTGGAAAAAAAAAGAATAAAAAAGTAATACGGAAATCGATGTATGTGTAGGAGAGAAAAATTTTCTCCTAGAACATAAGAGTATATTTTTCCTTATATATAATCACATAAAATGTCAAACTCTTGAAATATTATGACCACTTCTCGTGATCAGAAACAAATTAATTTGAATCTTCAATGCATTGAACTTACATATGGGCAGATCATCTTACACCAGTGTAAGAATAATAAGTCTTACACCAAATCTTAACTATTAATTTTTTGCATCTAACGGTTAAGATTTATTAGGTCTCACTCATTAATTAATTTTTAATTCCCAATAAATCTTAGCCGTTAGATATACGGAAATCAACGATTAAGATTTGGTGTAAGACTTATTATTCTTACACCGGTGTAAGATGATCCTATCATATATATATATATATATATATATATATATATGAGAAGGATCCTATGTGTAGCTATGGGTTAGACATAATGTAGTTTGTGAGAGTTTGGGCTATGGGTTAGACATAATGTAGTTTGTGAGAGTTTGGGCTGTGGGTTAGACATAATGTAGTTTGTGAGAGTTTGTAAATAAAAGATTTGTAAATATAACTTTTCTCATATATATATATATATATATATATATATATATATATATATATGTTAGACTTAGTATAGTTAGTTACAAGACTCAATATATCAGCGCACAAGACTCAAGTCAAGCCCACAGCTACTACTCAAGGCTTAGTATAGTTAGTTCATTCAATGCCACCTGGCTTTTCTGTTAATGCCACCTGGCCATTCTGTTTTTACAGCTGTAGAGTAGTTAGTTGAGTTTCATTTTCAGTTATTCTCTTTGGTTGTAATCCTCTATTTCTGATGCAGAGTAACAATGTATATAAGAGATGCTAATGCATAAATGCAAAGTAAAATTCATTTTATCAGAAAATATGAACTCCAATATGGTATCGAGCTTTGAAAAGGGGCTCTGATAACCGCGCTTTTATTTTTCCGCTGTGATTACTTGAATCCTTGAAACATTTCTTTCTTTTGTTGTTGATTTCTTCATTTCAATCATCAACAATGGCAAACCTGAATCTGATTGCAGAGCATATCACAAATTTGTCCAATACTTACTTTTTGCACCCTAACGAAAGTCCATCCTTGGTTCTGGTATCACCTCCATTATCAGGGCAAAATTATCACGCATGGCGTCGAGCCATGACTGTAGCGTTGATATCCAAGAAAAATTTGAGTTTCGTTGATGGCTCCATTGAAGCACCTTTACCAATAGATTCGATTTTTCCTCTATGGCAGCGTTGTAATACGATGGTCCTAGCATGGATTCATCGATCAATATCAGAAACCATTGCTTAGTCCATTATCTGGATTGAACGAGCTTACGATGTCTGGAGAGATTTGCAAGATCGTTTTGCTCAATCCGATATATTCGAGTTTTAGATCTGCAGGAAGATTTGTTCAAACTGCAGCAAGGTGATAGGAGTGTAAGTGAATACTTCACTCAATTGAAGATCCTTTGGGATGAACTTGAGAACCTGAGGCCACTGCCAAGCTGTAGATGCGATATTACTTGTACTTGTGGAGTTGTTACACTTCCAAGAACATACAGAGAAAGTGATTACGTGATCAGATTTTTAAGAGGCTTGAATGATCAATATGCACAGGTGAGATCACAAATTATGTTAATTGATCCCCTTCCAAATGTGAATCTAGTTTTCTCCATGGTAAGTCAGCAAGAAAGACAGTTACAAGGAGGAAATGTTCATGAATCATCTACAGCTACAACTAATGCATTTGCTAATTCTGCTACTCAAGTTTTCCATAGAGCAGACACTTATGGACGAGGACGTGGTCGTAGCAATATCTTTGGAAGAGGACCAAAATATGGTGGTAAGCTCTGCACGCACTGTGGCCGGACAAACCACACTGTGGAAACCTTCTTTCATAAGCATGGTTTTTCACCAGGATACAGAAGTAGATTCAATCATAATGCTCATTATATTGAAGTCTCAGATGAGGGCATTAACCAAGAAAATTCTCAACAAGCCACAAACAATCCTCCAACCTTATCACATGACCAATACCAACAAATACTAAACCTCCTACAAACACAAACACAAGATACCAATATCAATGCACATTCCTCAAACCTTGTCCAAGTTTCTGCCGCACAGGTAGAAGCAAACACATCCAATCTTATGAACCAACCAAGTAAATCTCAAATCAAGTGGCTTCTTGATACAGGAGCCACTGATCAAATATCTCATGAATTATCTGAATTTTCATTCCTACAAAAAATCAAACCCATTTCTGTTATATTACCAGATGGCCACCATGTGTTGGCAACACATTCTGGAACAATTCACCTTTCTCCTCATTTAATCCTTTCAAATGTATTATATGTTCCTAATTTTTCTATTAATTTGGTTTCTGTTAGCAAACTCTTGCAGAATACCAATTTTTCATGGTTCTTCTTGTTTTCTACAACAGCCTCATACCATAATGATGACTGGTTTAGCTGAGCAACAAAATAGTCTATATGTGATAGTCTCTGAAGACACCAAAAGACCAAACCATTAAGCAGGTACCCACTGCAATGTTGTCTCGAAGTCAAATAATAGTGAGAAAGCTGCAATCTTATGGCATCGTCGACTTGGTCATGTTTCTCAACAAATAATGCAGCAGATGTCCACTTGTTTTTCATATATTTCTTGTAAAAATTCTATAAACCCTCGTGATGTATGTTTCCTTGCCAAACAGAAGAAATTACCATTTGTACCTAGCCATACAAAATCAAATAAACCATTTGACTTACTGCATGCTGATATTTGGGGGCCATGCTCCTTGCCTTCAATTCATGGTGAAAAATATTTTTTAACATTAGTGGACGATTTCTCAAAGTTCACTTGGGTAATCCTTATGAAAGCTAAAAGCGAAACTCGACAGCATATCCATAACTTTGTTGCCCTTATTGAAAACCAATTTAACACCTCCCTCAAAGTCATTAGAAGTGACAATGGCAGTGAGTTCCTAATGAAAGATTTTTACCTTAGCAAAGGTATTATTCATCAAACCACATGTGTAGAAACACCACAACAAAATGGTCTTGTGGAGAGGAAACATCAGCACTTACTGAATGTGGCTCGTTCCCTCTTCTTTCAAGCCAAGCTCCCATTATCTCTCTGGCCATATACCATTTTACATGCCACCCACATCATTAACTGATTATCTACACCCTTACTGGACCATTTAACCCTGTACCAAACCTTATATGGCACCCCACCCACTTTTGATCATTTACGTGTATTTGGTTGCTTATGTTTTGCTTCAACCATATCTGCCCATCGTTCAAAATTATCACCTAGATCCGACAAATGTGCTTTCATTGGTTATAACCCAGGAACTAAAGATTACACTGTAATGACTTACTTACTCATCAAATTCACATTTCACAAAATGTCATATATTTTGAAGAAAATTTTCCCTTTCATGACATTACCACATCTTCCATTTCCACACCTTTACCCACTTATGACCTTCCACCAACCCCTGCTACTCCACCAAATCCTATCGTACCACCTACCATCAATCCTACTACTTAAGTACCAGACATATCATCACCAGCAAATATCATACCAGAAAATCCTCTTCGAAGATCAACCAGGACTAGATAAGCCCCACATTATCTTCAAGACTATCATCTTGGGCTACTTGCTGCACAGACAAATCAGTCTCAGTCAGGTACATCTTCGCTTCCTTCTTCCACCTTATATCCTTTATCTCAAGTTTTATCTTACTCAAAATGTTCTCCCATGTATAAAAATTTTTGCCTTAATGTTTCTGCTAATATTGAGCCTCAAACTTATACCCAAGCCAGTAAACATCCTCAGTGGCTCCAAGCAACGAAATCTGAACTAGCAGCACTTGAGCACAATAAACTTGGTCCCTTGTTGACTTGCCACCTGGTAAGAATCTCATTGGCTGCAAATGAGTTTTTAAAATCAAATACCATGTGGATGGTTCCATAGAAAGGTACAAGGCACGTTTGGTAGCAAAAGGACTCACTCAACTTGAAGGTGTTGACTATTTCGACACATTCTCACCTGTTGCCAAAGTTTCTACCATTTGGGTCCTTCTCTCAGTGGCAGTAGCTAAAGGATGGCATCTTCAACAACTTGATGTGAACAATACCTTCCTTCATGGTGATCTCCATGAGGAAGTGTACATGGTTCCACCTCCTGGATTTCTTTGCTCTCGACCAAATTAGGTTTTCCATCTACAAACGTCCATGTATGGTCTCAAACAAACCAGCCATCAATGGAATTCCAAACTTTCAACTGCACTGTTATCTCTTGGTTACAGCCAATCTACTTCTGATCATTCATTATTTACTGTTTCTCGTGGATCTTCATTTACAGCCTTGGTGGTTTATGTTGATGATCTAGTATTATGTGGCAATGATCTCAATAAAATCACACAAGTCAAAGGCTAATTGGATGCTCAATTTAAAATCAAGGACCTTGGTTCTCTTCGCTATTTCCTTGGCCTAGAAATCTCTCATTCTTCAACTGGTCTTATTATCAATCAAAGGAAATACTCGCTAGAAATTTTAGCAGAAAATGGGTTCCTTGGATCTAAACCAGTCTCCACTCCTATGGATTTTTCTTTAAAGTTGACTTCCAATGATGGCACAGCTCTTGCTGATCGTACTACGTACAGACGATTAATAGGAAAGCTCCTTTATCTCACAACCACTCGCCCAGACATCTTTTTCTCAGTTAATCGTCTCAGTCAATTTGTATCTAAGCCAATGGATATCCCTTTATAAGCAGCTCATCGTGTATAGCGTTACTTGAAAGGATCTCCAGCTGCTGGATTATTCTTCTCTGCATCAAGTGATATCAGCCATCGTGCCTTTGTTGATTCTGATTGGGGCTCATGTCCTGAATCTCAAAATCAATAACAGGTTACTGTGTATACTTAGGAGCTTCATTAGTTTCTTGGCGCTCTAAGAAACAGGCTATTGTATCTCGATCATCTTCTGAGGCCGAATACCGTGCCTTAGCCAATTTAACTTGTGAATTACAGTGGCTACAGTTCCTTCTTCGAGACTTAGGCATCCCCTAGACTCGCCCTGCAGCAGTGTATTGTGACAACAAATCTGCTATTGCTCTTTCCCATAATCCTATATTCCATGAAAGATCAAAGCATATTGAAATCGATTGCCATGTGACTCGTGAGAAAATTCATTCTAGTGTATTGCATTTGTTACCAATTTCATCTGATGCTCAGTTAGCAGACTTCTTTACGAAACCTCTTCCTCCAATGTTGTTTCGGACACTTCTCTCCAAATTGGGTATTCATGACATTCACAGCCTAGTTTGTAAGGAGGGTGTATCAGCGCACAAGACTCAAGTCAAGCCCACAGCTACTACTCAAGGCTTAGTATAGTTAATTCATTCAATGCCACCTGGCCTTTCTGCTTTTTACAGTGGTAGAGTAGTTAGTTGAGTTTCATTTTCAGTTATTCTCTTTGGTTGTAATCCTCTGTTTTTGATGTAGAGTAACAATGTATATAAGAGATGCGAATGCATCAATGCGAAGTAAGATTCATTTTATCAAAAAATATGAACTACAATATATTAGACAGAATTCTTTGACACTGGTGTCAAACTTTGAAATTTGACACCAAATTCTAACCATTGATTTCTACCAATCAATGGTTATCATTTATTACGAATTAAACCAATTAAGTAACTATTAATTTCTAATAAACGATAACCGTTGATTATCAATAGTTAGAATTTGGGGTCAAATTTCAAAGTTTGACACCGGTGTCAAAGGATCTTATCCCTATAAATGATAATCGTTGATTGGTAGAAATCAACGGTTGACACCGGTGTCAAAGGAATTAATTAGTTTATTTCCTAATAAATGATAACTGTTGATTGGTAAAAATCAACGGTTAAGATTTGGTGTCAAATTTTAAAGTTCGACACCTTTGACCATATATATATATATATATATATATATATATATATATATATATATATATATATATATATGAGGGAGGATCCTTTGACACCAGTGTCAAATTTGAAATTTGACACCTCATCTGAGAGCCATTAGATCAAAAAAGATCAACAACTCTGATTTGTAAGCATATGACACCATTGATCTTTTTTGATCTAAGGGCTCTCGGATTAGGTGTCAAATTTTAAGTTTGACACTGGTGTTATACATATATATAGGATCAGGATCATTTGACACCAGTGTCAAATTTTAAATTTGACACCTCATCTGAAAGTCATTAGATCAAAAAAGATCAATGGTGTCATATGCTTGCAAATCAGAGTCGTTGATCTTTTTTGATGTAACGGCTCTCTGATGAGGTGTCAAATTTAAAATTTGACACTGGTGTCAAATGATCCTACCTTATATATATAGATATGGATAGGTTATTCTGTCTACTCTTATTTTGCCTACATTTGTCTACCTCTTTCAATACCGTTAGATTATAATCTCATCCAATAAGGAAGATTTACTATATAAAATAAACTTTTTTACTCCTTTCTCTCTCTCTGCCTCTCATTCTTTCTCTCTCCTCCCCTTTCTCTCTCTTCAATGGCGCTTTATCAATTCATCCAACTCATTTATTGTTATGAGCATTTACATTAAAAAATTGAAAAAGGGGTGTCAAGAAGAAAGAAACTCAGATGCCCTATGTTATGAGATCATGTAGGCATGTTGTAGGCCGTAACATGGAAAGAACATAGATCTTTTCCCCACTTCAAGGTGAAAAATCAATAAAATATGGAGGACAAAATAATCTAAAATCAAAAGAAAAACTCGTATTGGTAAATCACATAGCTTGTGTCGTTTCTCAATTTCTAAATCTCCTCTCTTGATATGATAAATTCACTAATTATTGTAGTCTACAAGTGGCTGTCTATCAAAGAAACTTCTTGTAGCCACAAGTCCACACTCCACAACAAAGAAATTTGCAGGACAACCATATGATTTGAATATTGATAGATAAATAAGCTTATTGGCAACTTGTTTTCTTCTTATGCATAGCTGTAAGTACACAAAAACTTTTTTTTTCTTTCATAATAACAAAGAAACCAAGAGGAGAATATGAACAAATGCCGGACATTTTGACTAGTCGCTGATTATCCATGTTTGGCAATTATTCCATGCTTTACACGAATATTTTCAAAACATATATATATATATATATATATATATATATATATATATATATATATATATATAGAGAGAGAGAGAGAGAGAGAGAGAGAGAGATAGATAGATAGATAGAGAGGGGAAAGATTTTTTGATTCTTAGTTTTATTTTTTTATTTCAGTACTTGATTTTCGTTTATTTAATAGTTATAATTTATTTAAAATTAATAATTAATTATTTGATATAACTCAATAAAATATAATCGTTAGATGAACATAAATCAACAGTTGAGATAGAAAATAAAACTTCTTAATCTTATACCGAAGTCAAATATATATATATATATATATATATATATATATATATATATATATATATATATATATTATTTAAAAGAATAAAACTAATGATACATGTCATTCTTTAATACAGTGGACTCTAATTTAATATATAAGGATGAGTTCTCTTCTATTTATGTTCATTTGCTATATCAGTTAAGATTAAATTTCCAAATGAGATGAGTGGATAGTAATATAGTATAGTCTAAAAAGATTTGAAAAGGAGCAAGGTAAATATTTGAATGGAAAATATTATATGAACGGATCTTTTCAATGTGATCATATGTAAAATAAAAATAAAAATAAAATTTATGAAATTTTTTTACCTAATATTTGTTTGTGAATTTTTTTTATATTATCCATACTTAATGTATGAACTTTCCTATTATACCTCAAGTCAAACTTAATTCCCTTTCTTGAATTTGGGCATATGCTGTATGAACCGTAAAATTGGCATTTAATTTGGAAATGTATCTAGAATTTAGATTTGTATATTAATGTATTTGTTTGAACTTGTTTTTTAGTATATTTTGGCAAATTAGTTTGCATTTACATTTAATACAGCATATGCCAAAAATAATAATTCTACATATAGATTCATTCGTACGTGTTAGTAAATAATATTGTTATTTTTACCAACATAATAATAATAATAATAATAATAATATTGTTATGGACGTCAAAACACAGTACTGTCTCTGCACTGACATCTGGAGCAATGGGCAGCAGGACTTCCTTGCCAGTTTGTTCTTTTCTTTTTATCTGCACAAATATTTTTTACCTTTAATCACCACAGAAATTGTGTATTCAGATTTAATTTAATAAAGAAACCTTAAAGTAACATTTATATATGCAGAGATTTTTTTTTTTTTTTTATTCTTCTAATGAGCTATCTCTTTCTCTCACCGGTTATTGCACCTTTTCCCTTCTTTCTTTTTTTTTCCCTTCTCCAAAAGCTGAATTTGGGAACACATTCTTTCAGTTCTGGGGGCTGAAAACACTGACCATTTACACAAAACCCTTTGTCATTTCACTGTCGCATAAACACACAGCAGCAGCAGTAGCAGCAGCAACAACAACAACACTGTAACTAAAACCTCAGCATCCCATTACAGCATCAACCCTGACCAAGAATCCAACCAAAAATCCACTTCCCAACATGTATTCCATCTCTTTTCCACCCCAATTCTTCTTTAGAATCAGTGTAAAGCTCAGTAAAATAAAATGAAGATAAAAACATAGATAAAAAACAACTGATGAGAAAAAGAAAGTCTATGAAAGAGAAACGAATATGCCATTTTCTATAGCTTGGAAACTCACAGAAGCATTGCTTTTACAGAAAAAAACAGACTCATTTCCTTCACTGTCACAAGTACTCACAACTTGCAAAGCACGTAACTAAGTAAGTAAACTACATTTCTTTCTTCATTACCCATCAGTAAGATTCTTAGCCTCCTGTTTTTCCTACTTACATGCAAGACTACACTATACTACTACTAACTTCACATGCAAAAGATTCCAAACATCACATAAACCCTAGCTAGCTACTCCCCTTGTCACATAAACTTAATAATAAGTAATTAATATTTCTGATATTGCAGGAGATGATTTTATTACCTAAACACATAAAAGTGTGTGAGATTCATATAAAAAAAACATCAACCTCACACATGTGTGGATAGGAGTTAAAATAATCTCCCAGAACATCGGAAACAATAATCACTAATAATAATCAATCACCCTTTTCTCTTTTAATTACCCTAAAAACCAAAACTAACCCACAAACACAACCTATTCAAATCAACTTAACAGATTAAAACTCATGTAAGGGAATGATGAAAATAATGAGGCTCTCTCTCTCTCTCTCTCGGTTACTTTGTTAAGCCATTAATCTTCGGTCTAACCCACGGCGTCGTTTTGATCTTTCACTAGAAGTTGATCGATCCAGCAAAGACTTGAGCGAGTTCTGAAGGAAATGGATTGATTCAATGCTGTGGTCTTTATCAGCAGCAACGATGAGAACGTTGCGTGTTCTTCCTCCTAAAGTTGCCATTTCTGCTTTCAGGGTTTTCAGATGAAGAGACTTTAGGATTTCTATGAGGTCAGGGATGAGGTCGGAGCGGTCCTCGCAGCATAGAGAAGCCTTGAATATCAGCTTCCCGTCTCCTCCGCCGCAGCCGGCGGAGAGGACGGTGATCTCGTCGGTCTCCGATGGAATGGTTTCGAGTTCGGTGATTTCTGATGTTTGTTGCTTCAGCTCTTTCACTCTCTGGACAACCTTTGCAAGAAGTGAAGCCTTATCTGTCTGAACCACACAGACACACACACAAAAAATGTAATAATATTAATATTAATAATATTAGTAAAAAAGCAAAGTGACTTTCCTAAACTCAATTATATGTACTTACAAAGAAACAAACAAACTGGGGTTCCTTTTTTGATCACTCAAAAAAAAAAAGACAAAAATTGAAACTTTGGATTTTATGATGTTCCTTGAGGGTTATTAATTAAGGATCTAAAGACAAATACACATAAAACCAAATTAAGAATTTTGATAAATGATGCAAATATTACATATTTATGAGTATATAAGTGTGCATATATATGTGTATGTTTGAGTAAATATATATATATATATATACCTTAGAGTTACAAGGGAGAAGAGTGCGAAGCTCATCAAGGTGGGAATTGATTCTCTCCCTCCTTCTCTTCTCAGCTTCTTTGTGGTTCTTCATAGCAGCAAGGGCTCTATCCTGTTGGGAGGGTATGTCTGTAATTTCAGAAACCTCCAAGGGGTGATAGTTAGAGGAACTACAAAAGCTGTGTGGTGTATTGTGGAAAAAGGACCCGTTGGTGCGGGAAAGGAATTGGAAGAGTTCAGAGTTTTCCATATCAATTTGCAACATGCTGTTTGTTGTTGATGAAGTGTAGCTATATGTGTGGGGGTAGGGTAATGGTAATAAGAAGGGTGTGAGTTAGTGTGGTACAGTTTCAGTCTTTGTGGTCGTGAACGTGAAGTGATGCTTATGATTGCGCTTTTTGACTGACCCCAAAGGATTCCACTGTGCCTTTGTGGAAATTCAAATCAAAACCTTGGTTGGCCTTTGCTATTGCCTTTCGGTGCCTATTTCTTTCTCTCTCTCTCTCTCTTTGTTTTTTTTTTTTTTAAAAAAAAAATGAATATGTATTTTTTATGATTAGTGTAGTGTGAATGTTAATTATTTTGAGGATAAGATTTGTCAGTTGATTATATTGATGTAATCATTTTACTTGTCTGCCTCTAATTCCATTTCTTTGGTTTACATGTGTCAACATGCAGGGTCCACTTTATGAACACAAATAATCAAAGTGTCTGTATGACATAATTCTTATAATGAGTTTATAATATAAATAAGTATGAATATTCATTTATAAATTTTAGTGTAGGGTCAATGTTATGATAAATTTTAAATTAAACTAAAAGTAAAAACACTCTTTAGTTATTCATTTTAAAAATAAACTAACTTTAGAGAATACCTTACAATTACATTTAGAGCTATCAAAATGGGTTAGCTCGACTCATTAGGCATTAGCTTGTGTGAGCCAAGGCCAAAAAACTTGTAGGGCCAAAATATTTACATTTATGGGAGAGAAAATGAAGAGTCGTTGTTAATCAACTTGATGGAGGAAAAGAAAATGAAGAGAAAGAAATTGATGGATCAACTCTTGCTCTGCTAATCCACTTACTAGATACTAAAAAACAAAAACAAAAAACAAAATTAGAAGAAGAAGAAGAACAAAACCATACCTATGTGAAGAAAAAAAACGAGTAGAAGAAAGAAAAAATTAGAAGAGCTATCAACTATGAAGAAGAAGAAATCGAAAGAGCGTGAAGAAGAAAGCCATGAAAAGAGAAAGAAATTGGGAATTTAGGGTTTGGGTTAAAAAAAAGTGGGCCGACCCATGGTTAACCCCACCCTAACCCAACAGGAATGAGAGTCATTAGGGCTAGGGTAAAAAATGACCTATCACATTTGTGCTAAAAATTGAGGTTATAGGACTGAACCCGTTTTGACAACTCTAAATAAATTTATCATGATACTCTTTTTTTAAGAAGGATAGATTTACTTCTCATTTTTACCAAACGTGATTTCTATATGCATGAAATATATCTTTCCAATTTAATTTTAGTATTCAAGACTATTAATTGCATGAATTCAACATGTGAAATCAAGTCCTCGAAGTTAAACAACTTATCAAATCTTTATTAGCTTCTCTAAAATTTAGTATACATGATGCATGCAAGTAGTGCAACTAAATCAAGAAATTAAAATATATAACAATGCATAAATGTAGAGGGGTTTTTTTGGGAGTTAAAATGGTGGATATTCCCAATTTCCCGTTTCTGATTGAGGAAATCAACTTTGACTATAGGGTCTCATTTCCATGTAGGAGCATGAAAGATCAATCAAAATCATGAGATACGGGAACAATTTCCCATATATATCCGCAGCTCCATAACCCTAGCAGAGATGAAGCTCCTTTACCATTGGACGCCATTAGCTTTACACTTCGGCCCATTATTCTCCACTTGAGTCTCAAGCTTAATTAGATTCATTACCCTTTGGTGGATAATGGATATAGAGCAAGGAACACAACTTCGGTACCACCAGGCCCTCTAAATATGCCCAAATCAGGTTTTCACTTCATGTTTATAGTGCCTAAAGACCCTTCTTATTCGCCCAAAAAAAAAATAAAAATGACCCACATTATACTCTATATTAATTTTATTAATTATGAATCTTAACGTGCGGGGATGTAGCTCAGATGGTAGAGCGCTCGCTTAGCATGCGAGAGGTACGGGGATCGATACCCCGCATCTCCATTGTAAGTGGATAAATTTTCGCTTTTCAAAGATTTTTTCAACATGATTTTACATATTTAGCAATTTGTTTGAATTCAGTATAATCTCATTATTATAGGATATTTCAATTATGCAAACATGTTATTTGGATTTTCCCTCCCTCAAAAGTAAAGTACTGTTGTTTACTTCCACCATTAAATTAACTTTTGAGGGTCAGTTTTAAATTTCTGTATATTGTCCTTATTATAGGATATTTCCAAACCAATAATTTTTTTCAACACTTAACCGTCATGATTTGCTTGAATCCACATGTGAATATTGATATATCACTATTTGAAAGAAGTTTAAATATCTTTATTTCTTAATTTGTTTGAATCCACATGTGGATCTTGATATATCACTATTTGGAAGAGGCTTAAATATTTTTATTTCTGAGAATCTTGATATATCACTATTAGGAAGGGGCTTAAATATTTTTATTTCTGACACATCTCGCAATTTGGATTAGTCTCATAGTCAACTTGAAGAGACAAAACTTGTGGGGATAAGAGAGAAGAGTCGACTCGCTTCAAAAAAATAATTAGGATTGGATAACTCAAAAAAAAAAAAATGTTATACTTGAAAAAATAATCATAACCAAAAATAGTGTTATCATCTTTGATGCAACTAAATTCATTGATGCATATAGTATATGGACTTTGGTTTCGTCCTGCCGTAGTAAGAAATTTGTTTTCCTGCGACAGAAAACGACAAGTTAAATAATAATAAAGAAATTAGAAGAGACACTATATTCAATAATTTTGTTTTGTCAGTAGTGTTGCATGATAGAATTTTTTTTCATGTAACATGATTGTTATTTATCCCGTAGCATATATACATGAAGTGTTTGTTTAAAGGGGAAAATAAAAGAGAGAACACCTTAAAAAATAATGTATATTCTAGTAATTAGGGCTAAGAATATTTTGAACAGCATGCACGAAAAATTAAAAACAAAAGCCCTACTAATTCTAGCATTTTTAAGAATCCACCACTGGCAATAGATGATTGCGGTGCAGATTTAGGTCCATATTCCATATTAGCAAGTGGGCTTGCAAGTGCATTCCTAATCCGTTTTCGAACCCGTGCTCCTATGTCACGTTTGCGAATTAAGCGTATATCAAAGAGCTTAAATTACAAGATAAAAATAAGTAGTAGTGAGTTTCCTTGAGACAGTTTAATGGATAGAAATATAAGATAAATGTACATGTTCAAAATTCACAATGCATCCACTTCCTTTTCCTCTTGGAAAAAAATAAGACAGAGATAGTTTAGGTTTTTTAGTTTGAGTAATATATACCACACAAAAAACTAAGGGTTTGATTTTTCTATCGTCAATGTAGATAATTTATCTACAGTGACTTTAATTTATTTCAATGTATTTTTGTAATTAATTTATTTCAGGGTTATAATAATTTTTTAATTTTTCAACTCAAAACGATGTCGTTTTGGGAGCGAATATAAATAACTTATCTAAATTCACTTTAAAAATATTAAAGCCAAAAACTAATTACAGAAAGAAAATGAAAACACTCATATCCCCTGAATTAAAGTGCAAATATTCTTTTTTATTTTCTTTCAAATATTGATATAACCTTAAAAGGGAGAAACAAGTGAGTTAAACAAACTGGATTAATCTTCTCATCTCAAATAAGAAAAATGGTTTCATCTTTCTAAAAGTGGAACATTTTTTTTCCTAGAAAAACAAACATTCAATATTCTTTTGATAGTGAGGGAGAAAAAAGAGAGAACCCAAAGCAAACATAAACTAACAACAAATCAGCCACAGAACCAAATCCGGTGAACATTCATGTTAAGATGCTTGTTTATTGAGAAAATATTTTAAAAAACATTTTGTAAAATTACATTAGTTCCTCATAAGTCCCCTCTTTCTGTCTCTGTACAACATTGGAGAGAGTCTTATAATTAATTTATTAAACAATTATAATTTTTAAATATTATGTATCATTGTTTACCAACAAAAAAATATATTATGTATCATAGATAAAATTAAGCAAACTTCAACCTCCCTAAAAAAAATTCAGATCTAATTAATTTAACATTGAATCTTGAGTGGACATAGAGTTTGGTACATTTGTGTACAAAATATTTTTCAGATCTAATTAATGTCATATTGAATCTTGGGGAGTGTCCATAGAGTTAGGTACATTTGTGTATCAAATCCCCAAGATTCAACGGCGTGTCTGTTTTTTCACTTTTTTCCCCTGTTGCAGAGAAATAATTTGACACAGTGTCCAATTGGTGTTCTTTATCATTTGATTTTCATTCTGACCAATGATCTTTGCATTTCATTATTGTTCATAAATCATAATCCATCTCTCTTTTGTCAATATTGTGAACTTGAGATCTAATCTCTTACAATAACCAAACCCACTTAAGCTATAAACCAATTATTCACACTTTAATAAAAGAATTGGTGTTCTTTTATCAATTGGTTTAACTATTGTTCATAAATCATAATCCATTCTCTCTTTTGTCAATATTGTGAATTAGAGATCTAATCTCGAAAACAGTAATCAAACCCACTTAAGCTATAAACCAATTACTTACACTTTGATAGCAACATTAACATTAGTGCCTGCCTCATCATCGTTTACTTTCATTATTAATTATTTTAAAACCGAAACATGCATCTTCTTTCCACTGGTATGTTATGTACTTGTATATAATCTTTTCATAAACACCTCACCTTTTTCCTTATATGTTTCTCTTCACGCTCTTCACATTATACTACTTTCCTCTTTGACTTTACAGCTCGTACTAAACATTTTCTAATCACTAGAAGGGATTAATGACTAGTTGTGTTTCATAAAACATGCCAATCCATAAGCTCCACCTATCACTCAACAAAGTAAGTTCATTATAAACAAAAGATTTGAACAGAAAAAAGGCCAAAGCAACAGTGCCTAAGCCTGAATACTGACTCAAGTGGCACACGCATGTGCTGCACATTCTTTGAAACATACACTAAAAATATGTGGGAAATGAAAACTTTGATTCATCATTATATTCACATACTTTTGATAGTTTATTGTGCTTTTCTCACTTGAGCTAATCAAAAGACATGACAAAAAAGTTAAAGGTCCTTTTATAAACCAGCACGACAGACAATACTTCACTGCCTTGATTGAGATTGGTGTCATACACATAAAAAGTACTTTTTTTAGTTAATCACTTTTAGCTATCATTGACTAAATAGATGGGGTCTGTAGTGGAATTACACAATTGAATATTGCCGTTCTCTCACTATGTCACATATTAATTTGTTCTCGATTCTTGTTGTTCATAAATTCAGCTTTGCTTTAACAGAAAATGCGGCCTTTTAGAATGACTGAAATGATGCAACATCATTATAAAGTGGCTTTAGTGAGATGTAGGTATTATTACTCAAGAACAAGGATAGGCGATAGCAGAAATCTACAGAGAGTTTATGGTTGTAGGTTGATTAAGATATTAAACAACATTGATATTATACAGAAATAGTTTATCCCAAATTCATAGACTTATATATATATATATATATATATATATATATATATATATATATATGCATAACTAATGTTCAAAAAAATGAGATTGATCAAACCATACTTTTAAACCATGTTTAGATTAATTTAATTTGTTAATTTTGTAGATTAACTATATTTACATTATAATTAAATCAAATAATATTTAAAAATATATATAATTAATTCATTATTCGACCAGTCCGGGCTAATTTTCAAAACATTTTGCATGACTATCCAATTTTTTCTACTCTTCTTTCTCTAAAACTTTTTCTATTACATCCATACTTAATATTGGATTTTATAAGGTTTCTTCATGTAAACCCCAATATTAAATATATGCAAGTCACCGTTCATCTTTAAAGCTTTAAATTATTAGGATACATATATAATAAAGATGTAAGCACTTGATTAAAAAGGAGGGTATGTAATATGATGGATGATGATCAATCTTCGGATATCATCGTAACACTCAAGCATTAAAAACTTGAAATAACAAAAAAAAGTAAATTTTATGGGATTAAAGAAATAATTTTAGACTAAAGTTCTTTTTGAATTCCTAACAAAAGACGTTGTCCCCACTTTTGTCTTTTATAAAAAATATATTCATATTAGTTCTTTTTTAGGAATTAAATTGAATTTTTATTGAATTTTTGAAGGATGACATTTTTAAAGAACTAGAGTGACCAAAAGTTGATTTTTTGTTGTGTGAAGGACGAAAGTGGAGATCGTGTTTTTTATTAGGGATCCAAAAGGGACTTTACTCATAATTTTATTTCTTATACTTACATAAAAATATGTGAGGATTTTATCATATGGGTTCATGTAAAAAAAGAGAGAGAAAAAAATATAAACCTCACATATTTTTATATATGTTCAGGAGATAAAAGAAAAATTAAACCCAAGATAAAAAGTCTATATAAATTTTTTTTTTGTTAATGTCAATCTTTTTTTAAATGCTATGTACCTGGAGAGTAGTGCATTAATTAATTAAAAGCATGATAAGTGTCACGCGTACGGAATATTAATACATATTATTAAATTAATTTTATAATATCATATGATAAAATTTAATTTAAAATCTGAACCGTTGAAATAGGATTCAAGGGTATTATGTAAAGCTTATTTCATTAATTATTTATATAAAATAAGAGAAAAACTATTTTCATTCTATATGAGATAAGTTTTTTTTTTTTACACATCTTTTCATAATTGTGCCACTTTTTTATTTTTTATTTTATTTTTTCAGGTGGTGGAGCCCACAAATTTATTTCTATGACATGAGACAACTTATTTCCTTCAACATGAGATTAATAAAATTCATAAAATAATGTTTCAAATTTAGTCTGAACCGTTCAGTTTAACTAAATAAATGAAAAATTTTTGTTTCTCCTATTTAGTTATCCCTCGTTATATTATTTAATTGAATCATGAATTTAACTTGCTTAATTAATGGAATTATGATATAAAGGTTTCACTGTTTTAATTTCTGATTTGACTTTTAAAATATTGCTATAAACACATATACTCACAAAACACATTATTATAGGGAGGAAAAACTTGCCATTATTAACATAACAACTACATTTATAAACACAATCGCAATATATATGTACCAAAAGACTACTTACAATGTTGTTATCAAAAAAAAAAAAAAAAAGACTACTTACAATGTTAATATTTCGGAATTAAAAAATATAAGCAATAACTATATTGACCTTGCTATTTGCAATTTACGCTGCAAGCTTAACACTTTTTAATACTGACTTCAGAATGGAGCATGCTTCCTTCTTTTTAAACTTTTGAAGTACCAAATGTTATTTCTGCAAGATGAAGATATTTTTAATTTTTTATCTCCCGAAGAAACATTATTCCCATAAACAAATTCTCAAATTTACCCGCATAAGTAACTGTAGTTATAAATAACTGAATTAAAAGTTAATTTAAGTGATAAGCAAACTTAGAACCTACCGATTAAACAACCTGTTATTTAAACTTTTGATTTTTTTTATTAGAAATTTAGAAGTATCCTCGTTCAACCTTTTCCGGTCACTTTGTCCACAGAGTATTGCTGCTCAAATGCTACCTCATCATTAGAACAGCTAGTGCATTGAATCACTGACACTATAAAAAAGATGAAACTAATCCTCCATCAAAGAAGAACCTTTTTCCTCTGCTCCCAAAAGATTCCAAAATTACTTGGGTCAAAGATCGAACCCTGGACCAAGCAATCTGGACGCTCAACTTTGCTGGTTGAGCTACCCCAGGGGTTAAATTTTTGATTTTATATAAAAAAATCACTTGTCAAAATGAATAACTTTAATACTCTCTAAACCAGAAGCATAACATGCTTGTATCTTAATTCGCACACCCAAACACTAAATTAAGTTATGCTTGCAGCTAATTTCGATGTCAGCTTATGATCTAAGAAAGGGTTTTATGAGTATAATGTTGTAGGATATAAGAAAAATTTTCTACCCTCACAATAAAAAAAAGAGAGAAAATGAAATGATGTAAGAAAAAAAAACATGTGAATCTCACCTCTTAATTGTGTGTAGAAAAGTTTTATTGAGTTATGTAACATGATACTAATAAAAAGAAAATGTCAAAAAGGTGATTACTTTGTCGACTTAAAAAAAAAACCCTCATAATATTAATACTTCCACTTCATAGAGAAACAATTTTTCAATTGCGCGTGCTAAGGCGTTGTCGTGTGTAGAAACTACAGCGCAACGTGAAAGTATTTACAATCAACCACACTAGATAAATTTTGAATCAGTCTAAATACAATATTATATTTGTCTATTTTATAACAGATTAGAATTTATTAAAATGAAACCAAAATAGTAAAACCCATGAACAGAGAAAGTGCAAACAAGACACTAACTAGTTAGACAGCTTTGTCCCCCTTGCAAGTATTTTCAAAGTGTCCCCCAATAAGGCAAAAACAACACATCTTTGAATATTTAATGAGGCTCACTAAACGCCAGTGCAATAAGTTCCCATGTCCACACAGTACCAAATGGTTCAGCAGTTGTGGCTATATGCACACAAGTTGTGGCTAGAGGCAGGACCATAACAGCAACCTCAGCCGTAGCACTGCGCTAGCTTCAATTCCCAACAATACTCCAAAATAAATTCAAAAGTTAAAATTCGTGGTGAACAGCTTCGAAAGCTGTAAATGCTATGATAAAAATAAAAAAATAAAAAATAAATAAGCACCAAAGAGACAACCCCGCAAAAGTTCCTGTTTGGTTTCCCACTTGTTTTTTACTTGCATTGGCATTGAGATTAGTGAAAAGATAGAGAAAGGTGTCGACAACTACAAACAAGCTTCACCTTCTCTTTTTCATTAAAAGAAGCAAAATATAATAGAGTTGGGGTTCACAGTAAAAAAAAAAAAAAAAGGCCAAAACACAAGTTTCCTAATAGCATCTATATAGCTCTAGCCATTGTGTTAGGAGAAAACAACTTCACTCCCCTCTCTTACCAACTTCCGAAATTCTAACTTGTTAGAGGATACCAAAAAATAAAATAAAAATTACACTATAATATTACAAAAAGTCAGGGTGATATAATCCACTGCAATTAGTCTTCTTCTTAAAGTAGGTTACTTTCACGTCATCGATATTGCTTCAAAGCCCCAACAAAATGTAGTAAACTAGCGTAATAGGAAGCGCAATTAGCATCCCAAATATAACCCTGCAACAAAAATAAACAACCAAAAATAAAGACTAATTATAATTGGTTATACACTATGTGAAGGAAAAGAAGAATATATGAATTGAGAGTTCAAAGTTCAAACCCAGTGCTAAGTATGTCAGGATGAACATTGTATTCCTTAGCAAACACAAAGGGGACAATCCCTTGGGGAAGAGCAGCCTGAAAATACACAACAGTACAAACACACATGCATTGAAATTATAAAATCACAAACTGAAGAGCAACAATACAAGAAGAAAAAAAAAAAGAATGTTTCAAAACCTTCTTTTACCTGTACAATGGCAATATGCAACAGAACTCCCCTGAGTCCTACAACGATTGAAGCAACAGCCATGACTGCAGGGCCAGTTAGAAAACGAACAGCCATAGCAAATGAAGCAACTGAGTTTCCACATGCAATAATCCTTGGCTGCAACGCCATGAATAACCCTGCATTCCACCAAAGTTTTCAAATCTCTAATCAGTTAAAACACTGGTGACAGTATAAGAAAGTACAAGTCCTCAAAAACCAGAATGTTACAACTATAGAGGACACAACAAAGGCAAATAAAAACTTTCGTAACAAAAATTTACCAAGGCTAAACATTGCCATCCCAAGTCCTGCATCAGATAAAATTGATATTGATCGAGCAACAATTGCAGGCATAACAACATTCCACCTACAGCATAACATGAAAAAGTTAAAACTTTGAAAAACTAAAAGTATTGAGAATCTAACAAAAAATAAGTTGAATGTTTGCATACTTGAATGAGATCAAAGACCACGTGAGACCAATAAGGCTAGAGTAAGTGTTGGGATTCCTAATAAGCTTTCGCCACACCATTATCAAAATGAGTCTAGTCATAACACTGGTGGGTGGCATGGATGTGGGTCTAGATTCACCTTGAGTTCCAGCTTTTGGGTGTAGCTCAGTTGTGGAGCTTGAACCAAGCTTGGAAAGCACTGGCCCTTCCTTGTCCACCCCATTAGCAACGGTTCTGTTTCCGAAGCTAAACTCATCGTGACCAAATTCATCATAATCTGACCAACATAATGGAAATTAACACACCCAATGAGCACACAAGAAAATGGCATAACCTAAAGAAACTACTGACCCTATTGAATGAAAAGTTAAACAGAGCGAACATCAGAGCCCACACTAACAAAATATGTGAATGTGAAAAGACAATACAAACAAAGTCCAACAACAAATCCCACTCTAACCACCGACAACCATTTAGAAAAGACAAAAAAAAAAAAGCATGCATACACTTGCAACAATAGCATATAAAAAAACATGTTAAACACGACACAAAGTATTGGTTATTTTCACGCGCTCTTTGTTTATAAACTCTTATGGGTGATAATACATGCTCAAGTAGTGTATACCATTCAAAATAAATAATGTAATTTGTAAGAGTTTGTAAATAAAAAATTCATAAATAAATACAAATACATCACATTTGAACAAGAAGTCCACACAATTTGAACAATCAACAACCAACAACAAACCAAACCACTTGTCCAAAAGTAAAAAGTCAAATAAGGACAGTCTTTCTTAACCTTTTTGGTGAGCTACCCCACCAAGCTGATCATTTCCATAATCTCCACCTCTGAAGACATGGATTCCACCTTCAGAGACAGGAGAAGCACTTGAACTCCAAACAAACATATGAAGATCCTTTCCACCATCAGCACCTCCATTAGCCTTCTTCTTAGTACCGGGACCAGTCACCGGAGAAAAGATTCCGGCATTGGGAGGTGCCGGGTACCCTGCACCACCACCACCACTGGCTCTACCAACTCCACCCTCCTCATCAAAACCCAAGCTTCCAAAGTTTGACTGCCGCGGACTCACGTTCCTCCCATTCACCATGGAATAAAAATCAGTGTGGTTGAAGCTTGACCCTCTTGGGGTAGGGTTCCTCGAAGACTGAAGGGAATAAATCTCAGCATTGGTCAAGTTGGAAGGACGTGGGGTAAGTGAAACCCCAGAGTTTGGACCATGAGAACGCCGAGAGAAAATCTCAGAGCGTGAGCTTGTGGACTTTCTCACAGTAACATGAAGCTTCCCATCTTCACCAACCTCAGCTTCAGTCTGAAGAGGCTCTTTCCCATCCAAAGAGATGATATCAGAGTCAACCTTGAACGAAATAATGGACCCTGCAGTGTCCGGGAACTGTTCCCCAATGAGAATCCTCGCACCCCTATACTCAAACAAAAACAACATCAAAGTGTACCAAATGATGCATTGAAGGACCACGATTTGAACCATGAGTGTGCCAGAGTTGTCTCCATACATGCCCTTAAGCAATGGGATTCCCATGACCAAGGTGTTAGGGAGTGTGGAGAGTGAAAAGAGGGTTATGGACCATTCAAGGGACCCTCTTGAGCTTGTCCTTGACCATATAACTAACACTATCAAGACTATTGCTTTCTGAAGAGAGTCTGCAGCTATGAACTTGTAGTTCATGGCATAAGGGTTGTTTGTGGATATGAAGTGAAAGGAGAGAAGTGGAACAGCGAATAGAGCAACGAAACGGTTGATCCCGGAACACTGATCAGGGCTGAAGATTTTCCACCATTTCACTGACCCATATGCGAGGATCATGGCCACGTAGAGAGGCACAACGGCTGTGAGAACATGGTACAAGTCTAGGACACTTATCATTTTTTTTTTCTTGTTTCCTAGGCGAAAACAAAAGAATGGATGATGGAATGTTGTGTGTAGCGAGAAAACCAAGTGAGTTTATGGTTAATGAGACTTTGTATTAACTTGAAGAGTGAAAGAGTTGTGAAAAGGAACAAGTTTGAGGACTAAAAGTTAAGAGGCATTGGCGTTGATGGGAAATATAACAATTGAAGAGTTCATCAGAGAGAGAGAGAGAAGGGTTTAGTTTATGGCATTTTGATGGCAGACAAGGAAAATAATAGGTGAGGCCTTTTGTGAAGCTTTTATAAGTCTTTTCTGCTATTACAAAGACAGAAAAAACCTCCTTTTCCTTTCGATTCTCTTTTTATTGTTTTTCTTTTTTCTTTTTGGTTTTTTTCTCTGGACAATGCGTGAGTGAGAGACAGAGAGAGAGAGAGGGAGAGGAGAATGAAAAGCAAATTTTGATGAGAGGGAAAGGACCAAGAGCATCGCAGATAAAGAATGAAAAAAGTAGAGAGAAAAAGGGAAAACCCAGAAGGGCTTCTAAAGATTCTCTTAGCCTTTTGCAGTTTATATGCTGTCTTATAGATAGCACATGAGATGTAAAATAAAAACAAGTCAGATTGCAAAAAAGAGAACCCGAAAAGAAAATTCTTCAGTCATTTGATGGATTCATTTTATTTTTTTTGTGTCGGGAGAAGAAAAAATAAAAAATAAGTTTCACTGTAGGTATGTTTGGTATAAGTTTTGTTGAAGATATCTAGATAAATGAAAGTGGTATTTTTTTTAGTAAACCGAAAGGTATCCTCACCCCCTTCGGGGTGAGACTAATCCCAAATCAAGCACTGTAGGACTCTTGCGGGGGCGGCTCTACCCAATCCTTTTTTTCTATACCCAGAGCTCGAACTCGAGACCACTGATTAAGGGAACACAGCCTCCGGCCCAACTGTGCCAAAGGATTTGGGTAATAGAAGTGGTATTTTTATATGTTCATGTTTGGTATAAAAGGTTTTAAAAAATTTTGCTACAAAAATTATTTGCCTAGTATTTATTTTTTGTGGGTAAAAAAAATTGTTGAATAAAACCCTATAAGGTGGTATTTGCTGATAGCTAGCTGGGAAAATCCAAATAGACTGCAAGCAAGAAGACCAAAATGACCTGATGTTGAAAAAAAAAATTAACAAACTAAAATCATATTTTTTTCATTTTATTTTACTCAAAAGTTGTTGTGGTAATTTAATCATATTTTTCGATTTATATTTTACCTTCAACTAAATATAGACTTAGCAAATTACCATTAAATTTTTTGATAATATTTTGATCTACTAAATAACTTTTTCAAATTTTCATAGCAAATTCACTTGTCTACCGTATTCTTAATAATTATATTTTTCTAGTAAAAAAAAAAAATCTTGTCTACTAAATAAGGGATAGGAGAATGGGAAAGGGAATGGTCCCGTTCTCGCAAATTGCTAACATTTTATGTTAGATATCAAGGAACATATATCGAGCGAAGATCGGCTTCGTGAGAATAAAATGAGGAATTTTCTTGGATTTTGGATGGATGGTTAAAAACAAAATTATAAAGTTATTATCCTTGTTCTTTTTTTGGTAAATATTATCTAGTCTTTGAATAGTATTACAAGTAACTCATACTCTAATCTTAACTAATGCTTTCATATTTTTTAAAATTTCTCCATTTTTTTGTCAATTAAACTGGAATAATCTGGTACTCGTTGATCCACATGCTTTGTGGTACTAATGATTACATTTTTATGTAATGATTTTGATTTTTTAGTCGCATAAAAGTAAATTAATAACTAAGAATATAATGAAGGTGAGATTTCTTAAAAAAACATCAGTATAAGAACAAAATGCCTCGAATGAATAATTTTTCGTTAAGAAGATCTATCTTGATGGGTATTATCTAATTACCATTCTAGTCTAAAATTGTGTAAGTAATTTAACTAATTACAAAAGTATCTTCTGATCTTTTGAAATCGGATTAAAGAATTTTTGTTTTCTTAAAAGTATCTTATATTAATACATTTGCAGTTGACTCATTATTCACGCCCCAACTAATTAATGGAATAATTTAAGAAGTATGAAGTCAAACGTAATTATGACTCCTTAAATATGGTTTGCAAGTTCACAGAAATAACAATTTAAAGTTTAATATATTAGAGTCAAATTCAAGTCCAAATGAAAAAATATATTTGATTATAATCTGTTTGATAAAAAAGAAAAGCAACAAATTTGATGTGATTTAACATTTAAGATGTATTTTAAATGATTCAATTGTAATTAATGATTTTTAATCTTTAAAAAAAAATTATTTTTAGAAGATAATTATCGTTATAACTAATATTTATTTTTAAAAAATTTCTTTATTTTTAGTATTTTAAATTTTGAATTGATTTATATTAAGGTATTTAAAACCGGTATTGCAGAAATTAAATACTTTGTTATTTTGATAAATATAATTAAAAATAAAGACTTTTTTTTATCAAATTTCAATGTTATCTTTAACCACCCTTTCTATTTTTTTCGGCATCACATATTAAAAAAAATTGATATGAAATTAATTTTCATTTTAAGTGTTCAAGTTCTTTCTCTTTAAATGTATGTTTTTCAAAAATTTAGATTCATATTTATTTATCACTATATTCATTTCTTATAAATGAATGGTTGCGATTTAATATTAGATTCTTTCATTGTAAGACACCTCTTTCATTTGACATGTCTCTTAGATAATAATTCCAATAAATTTATCTTTAAAATTCTTGACAACTTCTTTTGTTTTCTCCCAATAATTTTAAAGAGAAAAATTCGCATCTATCAATTTGCATGCTAGTCAAGGTTTAGATGGAGCTCTCGGACTTGAACTAGTGTACGCCAACCAATAAGAGCAGAAAAAATAAAAATAAAAAATGACTTTAACCTGCTTCAACTTGTTTATGATTTCTTAAGAATAACTTAAATAAAGTCACTTAATTTCAAATACATGCATACATGTAGCTGTTTTTTTATTATAATAACATACATGTAGCTGTTTATGTTGTCTTAGTGATGTTTTAAAATACCATTCGCTTAAAAATTGACATAAAAATTAAAAAGATTATTAAGTATTATTAATTTTATAATATAATTATATTTGATTCAATATTTATCACATCAATCTATTAATACTCTTTTTTATTTTAGTAATACATTTGTAAAAGACAAAAAAAAAGTTATTACAAAAAAAAACAAAAAAAAAACAAAAACAAAAACAAAAAAAAAAGACAAGAATAAAGAAAACATAATATATTTTTATTTTTTTAAATTGGCAAAATATGAGATAAAAGTTTTTTTTTTAAATGAAGGAAGTATGATGGGGAGACTATATATGTTACATTATTTATGACTTTAAAAGTAGATATTAAACAATGGAATCTATATTTCTTCCATTGTACATAGGTAATATATATACTAATTTTGGGCTTCAATCAAGCCACTAATTTCGGGCTTCAATCAAGCCACAAATCACTCTAAAAAATAAAGTTAAAATCAGAGGATTGATGTCTCCTATCAATCAATTCTATTTACAATTAATTCCTATAATTACTAACACAATCAAAATCAAATTAATTACGGATATAAAATCGATTTTTCAAAATATTTTTGTACAGTTAACGAAATCTGAATGTAGACGCTTGGGGCTTCGCGTGCATATAAAATAATAGTAAATCAGAGGTCATTTGCCCCTTGAAACGTAACTCATAAGTTGACCGTAAACTGTTAAAAATTCAGCATTTAGAAAAAAAAAATTCCATTTCGCAAAACATTTTCAGATTTTCTTAAAATAGCCGCTGTTCGTAGAAGACTTAAAGCAGAAATAAATCATAGTTTTACAGTCATCCAAAAATCATCAAGTACCACATAATACAGTCGTCCCAAGCTTGACCCTCAACCTATCAAGCATGAAAATTTTTAGGAGCACTTGGTAGGTAAGTACATACACTTTCAGTAGAATAAGTATAGCAGGTGGATTAGTAAGAGTATGGCACGTTAGTGATATTGACCCACATAAATAAATGAAGAACATAAGTAATAAAGTAATGAATAGTTAGGAATTCTTGCCTAGTAAAATTATATGTGGTTTCACCTAATCTTTGTTCCAGTGTGATTGTTGGGTTCTGTCTATCATCAAGTATAAAAGTATATAGTGAAGAAATATTGTACGAATGGAGTTGTTAGTTGTTAATTAATTCTGTTATAAAACCCTAAAACCTCATTATGATTTAGGGATGACTAGAGTCTGCATTGATTAAGATTATGTATTGGATTTCTTGGTCGGTTTTAATTCGCCTTTGTTGTCGTATAGTCCCTAACGTTGCTTGAATAGAAACCAGAAATTTTTGATACGATTAAGCTTAGGAAAGTTTTTATTTCCTTCCGTACGAGTATGGTTTATTATATATTCTCTAATGAACTTGTAAAGTACGACTTATTTATAATATCCTGAGTTAATTAATGATTTTGATAACTGCCTGGTGGTATGTGATGTAAAGTCTTGCGTAAATGCATGTGTGTTTGGCATTCGCCTTGAATAGTTAGCGGAATGGTAGGACGAAGTTTGGGGACAAACTTCAAATTTGGTGGGGAGAGTGTAACATCCCACCTAACTAGGAACTTCTATAAATTATAATTAAGAATGTGAAGCATACTTGAAATTCGAATTAAATTTATGTTTAGAGTAGAATTAATTTAAATTAAGGAAATTATTTTTATGGCAACTATAAGTGGGTATATATATATATATATATATATATATATATATATATATATATCTGTGTGTGTGTATATATATATTTTAAGAATTCGAAATACTAGTCAAGAAGGGATAGTATTACGTTTAATTACAATAGAGGTAGAAAGCCTAATTATTACCTAGTGGGAATATGGAATAATAATTATTAGAAAAAAATATTTAATATACAATTAGGGAGATGGACATAGGTCATGAAGTTGAACTGTATGTAAGAGTAGGATGAGAGTAATTTTAAGTGCCAACTACAATGAAATCCTAGTAAATACTTGGCAAATTACATGAAGCAATATGATTTAGTTAATTAGGGTCCAACTAGCCAAGAGGGCGATGGCCCAAGCCCTTATAGAACCAAGTCCAGCCCAAAATTCTTTGAACATTATCATTAAATTGTCCGAATGAAATCTTCCTGCATGAAATCTGATTGGTCCTCGACAACTCTCATCCAACTTATATTTTCTTATCTTCTCTCATGCGCATCATAGGATGAGTAAATTAGTTCATTAGCTTTCATATCAGATTAAGATCAAGTAGTATAATTTTTCTCTTCCTAAGCGTCACTTGTGAACCTCCAAAGCTGCCTGCTTGTCAATTTGATGCCTTGACCAAACTCAGCCCAAATTCTTTTCAAAACTGAATGCTACCGAAAGAAATAACTCTCCAAGAAAAAGTAATTGCTCCTCTTTGATTCAGAATCGCCTTGACCTCTCTCATGTTCTTCCTCACTGCCGCAAGCCAAAAGAGACATAGCTCAAAGAAAGAATTGCATTTGCATCCCCTTCTCTCACTCACCGAAGCCGTGAATTCCCTTGGAGGCAAATGATCATCCAAGTTCCTATTCTTTTCTTCTGCATATTTCAACTGAGTGGAACAACCAACCAGGAAATTTGGAACACAATTTCACACATTTCTCTCTCTCCTTTCGGCTGAAACCTCCCAAGCAAAGAGGTATATGTTTGTCTCTTTGTGGCTGTTTCCTACTATATAAGTCCTTATACGATTTTGTTTTTTTTCATTGCATGCTCAAGACTCAGCCATGATTGAGTCACTCTTTTCACTTGCATGCAACTAGTTTTGATCCTTGGAGCAAAGGAAAGGGTGAAGGATTTCTTTTGTTTGGCTGGAGCTTTTTGGTGTATAGACAAGAAGGTAACAATGAAATAATTGGGTTCCTTTCTTATATTTTCTGTTTTGGCAGCAAGCGTGTTTAGTTAGGAAGATAGTTTGGTCGTTTCTCAATTTTCTTTGTGCTCAGCCATGAAAACCGTAACTGTTGATGAGGCATACATGCTTACAATATTCGATTTATGGGTTAAGAAGTGGCTTCATTATATTTTACTGAGTTGTACTTTAGAATAGAAGATTTATTAAGGATACATAGGACTAATTGTTGAAAACAGCATGCCCTTAGTTTCCCAGCACACCTCAAACCGTATGAGACATTATATGTAATAGCTAAGTTATAAACACCCAACAATTATAAAAACTGAACCTATGTGCCTAAGGATTTGATGCATGTGAACTTAAACCAAAAATTTATGAATTTAGAAATAACCTCAGTGAAATGGTTGGACTGTCCTTATAGTTGGAAAAATAATTATGCAATCTGCATGTTTTCATCTTGTGTGAACATCCTTGAGATTGGTACTTTTAAGTCGAATTTGATGTTTGGGAGCTATTAAATGTATACAGCTCAACACTCTCCCTCAAGTTGGAGCATAAATATCTATCATGCCCAACTTGCCAATAGCATCTTGAAACACCTTCCCTGACACAGTTTTAGTCAATATATCAGCAAGTTGATCTTCAGATTTTACAAAAGGAAAGTATAACTTTTTGATCTAATTTCTCTTTGATCAAATATATGTCTACTTCCACATGTTTAGTCCGATCATGCTGAATTGGGTTGTGTGCAATTTCAATGGCAGCTTTGTTATCACGGTGCATGTTCATAGGATGGTCATAACAAACTCCTAAATCTTTTAGGACACTTTTGATCCACAATAATTCACACACACCATGAGCCATACCTCGAAATTCAGCTTCTGCACTTGACCTTGCTACAACTTCTTTTTTTTTTTACTTTTTCAAGTCACCAAGTTGCCTTCCACAAAGGTGAAATAACTAGAAGTGGATTTCCTGGTGGTTTGATCTCCAGCCCAATCAGAATCTGTATATCCCTCAATACAAGAAGTCTTATTTTTTGAGAATAACAAACCTCGGCCGGGGGCACCCTTCAGGTACCTAAGAATTCAATATACAACATTCATATGGTCCACACTAGGAGAGTGCATGAAGCGGCTCACAACACTTATGACATAAGCTATATTTGGCCTAGTGTGCGATAAATAAATTAGTCTACCAACTAACCTTTGATACCTGCTAATATCGGTTGGGACCTGATTAGGGAAGATACCAAGTGTATGGTTTATCTCTATAAGTGTTTCCACTGGTTTGCATGCAAGCAATCATGCATCAGCAAGAAGATCCAGTACATATTTTCTTTTGAGAGAGAAAGATTCCCTGTTTAGATCGAGCAATCTCGATGTCGAAGAAGTATTTGAGTTGTCCCGAATCTTTCATATCAAATTCAGTTGCTAGATACTTCTGTAATAACTTCATTTCGCATAGATCATCACCAGTCAAAACCATGTCATCAACATACACAATCAATGTTGTTACCTTTCCATCTTTGTTCTTTATGAAGAGAGTATGATCTGCATTACCTTGGTTATACCCAAAGTTCTTCAGGGCTTGAGAAAATCTTCCAAAATAGGCCCGAGGTGATTGCTTGAGCCTATATAAAGCTTTCTTCAATTTGCAAACTTCATTCTTTCCCATGGAGCTCCTCTTGACACCTGGTGGTATCTCCATATAGACCTCCTCTTCAAGATCTCCATTTAGAAAGGCATTTTTAACATCAAATTGTTTTAGGGGCCAATCTCTGTTTGCAGCAATAGACATAAGGATTCTAATAGTATTAAATTTGGCAAACGGGGCAAAAGTATCTTGATAATCTACTTTGTACTTCTGTGTGTATCCTTTTGCTACCAGTCTAGCTTTGTACCTATCAATGCTTCCATCTACTTTTAGTTTAACTGTGAACACCCATTTGCACCCTATGGTTTTCTTTCCATTTGGCAATGGAACTAGCTCCCATGTTGAGTTCTTTTGTAATGCTTCCATTTTCTCATTCATTGCTTTCTTCCACCTTGGACCATGTAAAACCTCCTGTAAATTGTTAGTAACAGATACACTAGACAATTGATTAACCGTCAGAGCATACGATTCAGATAGCCTTTGAGTGGATACATAGCTACTAATTGGATATTTAAAATTTGCTTTTGGGTCTAGTTCATATTGTTTTTTGGCACACCTTTGTTAGGTCTCAAGGAACACCTAATATTAATATGTGGAGGATCTAAAATATTTTCATCAGGAATATGTGTTTCGGGTAAATCAAATGGAGTTGAGAAAGAAGGTACCTCAGTATTTTCCTCGAGTGAGGTACCAGTGACATCCCTAGATGATTC
This sequence comes from Gastrolobium bilobum, assembly GCF_033153095.1. Lineage (NCBI taxonomy): Eukaryota > Viridiplantae > Streptophyta > Magnoliopsida > Fabales > Fabaceae > Gastrolobium > Gastrolobium bilobum. The sequence goes on from NW_026897571.1 coordinate 316,984, forward strand.
TTCTGTTATGGGTGTTAAAGTTGGAAGTTCAGGAGATGGAATATGCACCATATCAGCAGGGGCATGATCAGGGGTAGTGATAGCAGGTGGAAGTCCATCAAGGGCAAAAGCATTTTCAGTTATTGGGAAGAGTTTCTCTTGGTTGGATTTCATCCATCAAAGAAGGCTTCTTCTCCACTATAGCTCTCCCCCTGAGGAGAAGTCTCGAAGGCTCCCCCTGAGTAATAAGGCTCAGATTCTTAAAAAGATGCTTCCAAAGTAATTTGTATTTTGTGAAGGATAGGATCATAAAACTGGTAGCTTTTTTGAAGATCTGAGTAACCCACAAATACACACTTCTTGGCACAAGGATCTAACTTGGTGTGTAGAGGTTTGGGGATATGAACATACACAGTGTAACCAAAGACCCTAGGCTCAGAGTTTGGAATATGAGGGATAGAAAAAAAAGACTACAACTTTTGTTGAGGAGTTTGAAAATCCAAGACCCGAGATGGAGTACGATTAATCAAGTATGCAGCTGATTTCACAGCCTCTCCCCAATAAATCTGAGGCATATTCATGCCAAATAGGGATGCCCAGACTACTTCTATAAGTTGTCGGTTCATCCTCTCAGCCAAGCCATTCTGTTGTGGAGAGTAAGTGCACGAAGTTTGATGCCTTATGTCATGATGACTAAGAAAATCAGTAAAATTCCTATCAAGATACTCCATGCCATTATCAGATTGTAAAACACAAATCTGGAACTGATATTGGGTGCTAACCACGCTGAGGAAGTGTTTAAAGGCCATAAAAACATCTTTTTTTTAATAAGCTTACCCAAGTCATCTTGGTTCATTCATCAATAAAAGTAACATAATAACATGCCTTAGAGAAAGAAGGGACCTTGGCAGGGCCCCATACATCCGAATGAACAATTTCAAAAGGAATAGAACTTTTATTACTACTTGGGAAATAAGGAACACGATGACTTTTAGCCAATTCACAAGCATTATAATGGAAATCATAGGAATTCAAAGTTGAAAACAAATGTGGTTGCAATTTCTTAAGGTAACTAAAGGAAAGATGTCCTAAACGCCTATGCCAAAGCCATATGGTTGCTAGAGCCTTATCTTCACTGCTGGTGTGACATGCCTTGCCCAACTTATTCATTCCACCATTGGTGATCTAGAAGTAATAAAGCTTGCCATGTTTAACATCATAAACAAGAACCATCCGAATGGGAATGTCTTGAAAAACACAAAATGTAGGCCAAAAAGTGACAGTGCAGTGGTAAGTTGACCAACAGATTGTAATCAAGAGATGGAACAATCAGAACTTAATCAAGTTTAATGTGGTCATATCAGTAATAACAGATGTGCTACCATTAGCAGTATGTATGATAGATTGAGAAGAAGGGGATAAGGAATGCAAGTTACTCGACTCTGAAATCATATGATCTGAGACACCGGTATCAATTATCCAAGTATTGTTCCTTGAATATGCATAAAGGGCAAGAGTTTACCAATAATACCTGATTGGGCAACCTTAGCAATAGGAGAAGGTACGTCTTCTGCAGGGGAAGCAAGCATAGCCTTAACATGAAGCTTTTTTCTAGGACGTTTGGTGAAGTCCCACCATTCAGGGTAGCCAATAACTCCATATCATCATTGCTTAGAATGGCCAGATTCACCGTAGTGAGAGCAAAGGAAGGTGTTGGATTTTCCAAAAGAGGAGTCTCTGAGAGGCTTGCCAGGTGCAAAGGTTGGTCCTGGACGTGGTGGTTAAGTGAGAAGGGATGAATGTTCAGGAACAGAGTTGGTGGTACTCATGGTTTGTTTCTGTTGAAACTCCTGACGAACATATGCATAGGCACTTTCAAGGTCCAATCTGGGGTCTTTACGCAGGATCTCTCCACGTACTTGATCAAATTATGAGTCGAGGCCACTAAGAAAGCTGTGCACGCGAAGGCGAGATATGGCAGACTGCATTTGAAGGACACCATTAGCAGTGTCAACCTGAGAAGAGGAACGATGATCGATTTCCTAAAAAATAGACACAAGTTCATTAAAATAAACGGACAAAAGACGTCCTTGTTGCTTGGTGGAGAACGATCTTTGGTTCAGTTCAAATAGGTGAGTCTCGTCGGAGCCATCATAAAAGGTTTTGGAAAAGGCATCCCAAATTTCTTTGGCCGTTCCGAGTCGAATGAAACGATGCATAAGGGTGGGGGTCATAGAGTCAATGAGCCAGCTCTTGACCCGTTTGTTTTCAGTAATCCACACATCATATGCAGGATTATAAGCTTTCGGTTTCTTCGCAGCACCGATGAGATAACCAGCTTTGTTACGGGCGCCAATACGCATATCCAAAAGTTGAGTCCATAAAGGATAATTCGATTCATCCAGAATGACAGACACTGGGAGGGATGAATTGTATTGTTGGATGATTATATTTTGGAGTGAGAAATTTGTGGTAGGGGTAGGGGTTGGAGGTCCAATGTTTTCCATTTTGTCAAGGAAAAAATTAGGAATTTGGGGTTTTACAAGAGTGGGGATATGATCACTATGTGAGAAATAGATTTACAAAGTATTTTTCCTGGAAAAGCTCTGATACCATGTTAAACAATGGAATCTATATATTTCTTCCTTTGTACATGGATAATTATATATACTAATTTTGGGCTTCAATCAAACCACTAATTTTAGGCTTCAATCAAGCCACAAATCACTCTAAAAAGTAAAGTTAAAACCAGAGGATTGATGTCTCCTATCAATCAATTCTATTTATAATTAATTCCTATAATTGCTAACACAATCAAAATCAAATTAATTATGGATACTATTAAATGTATACAGCTCAACAGTAGAGAATGTAGCTATTAGCCAATCCAATCAATGAAGTTGTTTATAACAAATGTGCACGTTTGATCTTAAATTTCCTCTTCACTAGAGAGTGGAGAATTTGAAGAAAACAAAATACTGTCACTTCATATTATATATTAGCACTAATGAACCAATACACATAGTAAGAAAAAGTCTCACGCAACATAATTGCGTTAGAATATATCAATGCATATTGTATGTTGCCCTGTCAATGCTGAGCTTTGTGTAGCATCTAATTCATGGACCTCATTAATTTAAACTTTGCTTTTGAACCACATAAGTTTAGGCAAATAATATTATTATTATTTTGCCATCTTTTATTTCGTAAACAACATGTTTATGGAACCAAGTGAGTTATTTCCTAAGATAAATTTTACAACATTTATCTCTCATATATTTCTATATAAATTTTACATGATAATAATAATAATAATAATAATAATAATAATAATAATAATAATAATAATAATAATAATAATAAACGGGTTAGAGAAGGCCTGCACTGGTGGTTGGAGAAAGGTGATAGTGGAAAGCAACTCTAGTTAGTAGTGGAATTGCGATGTTAACCAAGGCTGGTGATGCTGCTCGTGAGTCTCATCTAGTAACTTGGATACGAGCTTGGTTAGAGAGGGATTGGTCAATTTGCTTTCAACATGTCCACAGAGAAAGAAATCAATGTGCCGACTGGTTGGCTAATTTCTCCTTGGATCATCATCTAGAGGATTCTATGAGTCATCATCAGTTTCCTCCCCTTGATCTTTTTAATTTAGTGTTGCTGATATGGCCTATGTAGTTAAGTTTTGTGCTTTGTTTATTTTTCTTTTTCTTTTTTTGGTTGGGGTGTTCCATCCTTAGCCTTACCAAAAAGAAAAATTAATAATTGTTATGAATATTTACCAAACATGTTATACTTTATTTTAATCATATGGACCCTATTATATTCTTATATGCTACTACTATTGTAGGACTTATATACAAATTGCTAATGTCTTGTATTTGTCATTGTGGGCCAACGATTGGAAATTAAATAATATAAGACCCAATTTACTATTGCATTTGGTTGGCTTTATTTGCTACTTAACCAAGACGCTGTGTTTTGTGTGCTGTGAATGCAAATAACCAATAGCATGTGACTTGTAAAGATCAGAACGTGGCATATTCTAAAAAAATCAGATTTGGGTCTTCGTATTTTGTTCAAGTTCTCTACAGAAAGAAAATCTTAGGGTTTGAGAGCTTGTGAGGCATATTTGAGATAGTTAGACTAAGAATCTCATCTTAGTTCTCTTGAGAGATTTGATCCTTGTGTGAAGACAAAGCTTTTAATCGGTGTATTTTTGAGAGATTCTACCAACAGTGATGGAAAGGCTGAACCTGATGGCGTTCTTCTTTGGACAAGAAGAGTACGTGATAATGTGGAGCTGGAAGCATTAGATGAAGATGCTGGCTAATTGATTTTGTGAAGTCCTTCCGATTATTTTTGCTGTTGTTTTTTCAATCTTTAAATACATGTGATGTATTTGTTCGGGTGTTTTGATTCTTGATGTATTACTATAATCTTGGTTATTCTTTCTCTGTTATATGCCTTGTATATGCTGTATTGGTAGAGTTACATGTTTAGGATCTTGAATTCTTTTGTACCTGTTATCTGCTGTTGAGTAAAAATTGCACGCTTGAGGGCGTTTGACCTTCATAGGCCAACTTGGATGTAGGAAATTCTTTCACAAATAATTTCTAAACCAAGTATACATTTCTGGTGTGTTGTTCCTTATGTTTTTCTCTTCTGCAAGTCTGTTTTCTGGTGTGATTCTTTGTAGTTCTATACCAAGAATTGTAACAAGTGGTATCAAGAGCTTAGGTTCTTGGTTCCTTTTCTCTTCTGGTTTGTCTTTGTTTCTGTTTCGTGTTTTTTGTCTCTTACCCTCTGATCCTCGTGCTTTCTGCTGCTGGAAGCTGAAGAGGATGGGCATCACCAAGGTTGAGGTGGATAAGTTTGATGGGAGGGGTGACTTCAACATGTGGAAGATCAAGATGAAGGTTGTCTTGGTGCAACAGAAGTGTGAGGATGTTGTTGGTCCTGAAAAGGATCTTCCTAATGCCCTGACACCTAAGGAGCTGAAGATTTGATGGCTGTAGCTCATAATTTAATTGTCGTAAATCTGTCTGATAGTGTCCTTAGGCGAGTGTGTAAGATAACTAATCCTATAGAGCTTAGGAAAAAGCTTGAGGCTCTCTATCAAACCAAATCTGCCCCAAACAAGATGTTCTTGAAGGAGAAATTTCTTTCCTTCAAGATGGATCCTTCTAAATGCTTGGAGGACAATCTTGATGAGTTTAACAAACTCACCTTAGATCTGGATAATGTTGGGGCAACTGTCTCAGATGAAGAGCAAATTTTGATCCTCTTGAATTCTGTTCCAGATTCTTATAGGAATGTAAAAGATGCTATAAAATACAGCAAATGGGGAATGGACTCAGATGAGATAACTGAAGCTTTGAGAGAAAGAGAGGTTGAAATACTCTCCCATAAAAAGTCCCATGTTGAGGGGCTGGTTGTGAAGGGTAAAGGGAACAAGAAAGGAAAATTAAAAGTAAATGAAAGAGAAACAATAATGTATCCCAACCTAATCAGAACACACAAGGTAATAAAAGTAAGGAGCTGCTAAAAGGTCAACTTACCTGCTGGTTGTGTCATAAAGAAAGGCATATCAAGAAGAATTGCCCTGAAAATAATAAGGGAGCTGCAAAGGCAGCAACTAAAACTGAGTATGCAAATTTACTTAGTGGGTGTGAGGGTGCTGAAGTCCTTATGGTGTCTAATAAGGGTTTTGAGGCTGAATGAGTCATGGATTCAGGTTTCACTTTTCACATGACACCTAAGAAGGAGTGGCTTGTTGGTCTAAGGTTCCAAAAGGGTGGAAAGGTCCTTATGGGGAATGACCAGGTTTGTCAAATAGAAAGGATTGGGGCTGTTAAGATCCAAATGGCTGATGGTAGCCATAAAATCCTCAAAGAAGTGAGGTATGTCCCTGACTTGAGGAGAAATTTAATTTCTCTAGGCATGCTTGACTCAAGTGGGCTGTTATTCAAGAGTGAGCAAGGCTCACTCACTGTTTTCAAGGGTAATGAAATTTTAATGAAAGGAAGGTTGATTAATGGCCTATACATATTACAGGGCCATACTATCTCATCCAAAAGCTGTATAACAGCAGCCAAGGATGATGAATCTATTCTCTGGCATAAGAGAATGGGTCATATAAGTAACCAGGGTCTGTCTGAGTTATGTAAACAATGCATTATAAGTTCTAAGAAAGTAACTTGTGTTGATTTTTATGAAAATTGTATTTTGGGAAAAACACACAAGTTACATTTTCCTATTTCTTCAAAAAAAATTAAAATTAGTCCTTGATTACTTACACTCTAATTTGTGGGGATCACCTAATGTTCCCCCTTCTCTCTCTGGTTGCAATTACTTCCTTTTGGTTGTGGATTCATATTCTAGGAGAGTATGGACCATGTTCTTGAAGCAAAAGGATCAAGCCTTTGATAGCTTCAAGAACTGGAAGACCTTTGTAGAGAATGAAACTGATAAGAAAGTCAAGGTTCTAAGGATTGATAATGGGCTTGAGTTTTACAATAATCAATTTTCTAATTTTTGCAATGAGCATGGTATAAATAGGCACATAACTTATGCTGAAGGGTGGCTGAAAGGATGAATAGAACCATCCTAAATAAGGACAGATGTATGCTGGCTGAATCTGGTCTCCCTAAATCTTTTTGGGCAGAGGCTGTTTCCACAGCTTGTTACCTTATAAATAGGAGCTCATCCACTGTTATAGGTCTTAAAACCCTATAGAGCTTTGGTCTAGTAAGCCACCAAGTCTAGGACACTTAAAACTATTTGGTTGTCTTGCATACATGCATGTAAAACAAGATAAGTTGAGTCCTAGAGCTGTCAAATTTGTTTTTGTTGGTTATCCTTCAGGTGTTAAGGGATATAAGTTATGGCTCATAGCTGAAAGGAAGTGTGTCATAAGTAGAGATGTAATTTTTGAATAAAACACATTCTACAAAGACATATCCAAGCTTAATGACAAGGAGAAGCCTCCTAGGGCTGTTGAGTTGGAGTTGGAGCTGCCCAACAACACTGGGCAGCAACCTGATGTTGCTGGAAATGATCAACAACATCAATTGCTGGAGATCAAGAGGATGGGAATGACATTCCCATTGAGGAGCATGATGTTGAAGTGGATATATATAATCTGGAGGATTATTTGCTATCTAGGGATAGGACTAGGAGGAATATAAGACCTCCAAGTTGTTTTGCACATGCAGATGTCATAGCATTTGCACTCCAAGTAGGAGATATGCTGGAGTTTGATGAACCCAGCTCATACCAAGAGGCTATGAGGCTGGATTTGAAAATTCATTGGCTAAAAGCCATGAAGGAAGAGATGGAGCCTCTTGAGAAAAATAAGACTTGGGTTTTGGTGGAGCGTCCTAAGAACAAGAGGGTGATTGGATGCAAATGGATTTTTAAAAGGAAGCCAGAAATCCCAGGTGTTGAAGCTGCCAGGTTTAAGGCAAAGGTTGTTGCTAAGGGATTTTCACAAGTTGAGGGGGTTGATTACAATGAAATCTTCTCTCCTGTTGTGAAACATGTTTCATTTAGGCTCATTCTTTCATTTGTTGCAATTCATGATTTGGAATTGGAACAACTGGATGTCAAGACTGCTTTCTTGCATGGCAGCCTTGAAGAGCTCATATTCATGGAGCAACCCGAAGGATTTATAAAAAAAAGGGCTGAGAACAAAGTGTGCATTTTGAAAAGGTCCCTTTATGGGTTAAAACAAGCCCTTAGGCAGTGGTATAAGAGATTTGATGATTTTGTTTTGTCTAAAGGTTTTAATAGGAGTAGTTTTGATCATTGTGTGTACTTTAAACACTTGCATGATGATTTTTTTATCTACTTGTTGATTTATGTTGATGACATATTAATTGCATCTAAGGACATAAATGAAATTAATAATCTGAAATCATTGTTGAAAAAGGAATTTGAGATGAATTTCCTTGGTCCGGCCAAGAGGATACTTAGCATGGACATTACAAGAACAAAAGAAGAGAGGAAATTGACTCTCTCTCAATCTGAGTATATGAAAAAGGTCTTAAAGACCTTTGACATATACCTGGTCAAACCTATAAGTGTTGCCCTTGCTGGTCACTTCAGGTTAAAGGCTGTAGATGGTGAGTTAGCCTCGGCTTCTTTTATTTGCAATATTCTATATTCTAATGCTGTTGGATGTCTAATGTATGCCATGATAGGTACTAGGCTTGATATTGAATATGGTGTTAGTGTAGTAAGTAGATACATGAGTAAACCATCTAAGGAACATTGGAATGCTGTGAAATGGTTGCTTAGATACCTTTGTGGCTGTGTTGATTGCTGCATTCATTATACTGCTAAAAACTCAATCAATTTTGATATTACTGGTTATTGTGATTCTGACTATGTTGCTGATCTTGACAAAAGAAGGTCTCTAACTGGTTTTGTTTTTTGTGTGGGAGGAAATGTGGTGAGCTGGAAGGAAAGCTTGCAACACATTGTGGCACTCTCCACAACTGAAGTAGAGTATGTGGCTCTCACAGAAGCTATCAAAGAGGCAATGTTGCTACATGGAATTGTCTCTGAGTTGGGTTTAGGTTAGAACCCACCTAAGGTATTTTCTGATTCTCAATCTGCCATACACTTGTCCAAAAATGGTGCATACCATGAAAGGACCAAGCATATAGATGTTATGTTGCATTTTATAAGGGAAATAATTAGTAATGGTCAGGTTAGTGTGAATAAAATACCAACTGAAATTAATCTTGTAGATATTTTACTAAGACGGTTCCTCTTAGTAAATTTAGGGAGGCTATAAATTTGCTAAAAATAAAATTTCCCTAAATTGCAGGCATTGCATAGGCCTTGGCTTAAACGCCAGAAAAACTTTGGTGTGCATTTTTGTTCTGTTGTATGTTTAGTAAATAGGTGGAGATTTGTTATGAATATTTACTAAACATGTTATACTTTATTTTAATCATGTGGACCATATTATATTCTTATATGCTACTACTATTGTAGGACTTATATACAAATTGCTAATGTCTTGTATTTGTGACTGTGGGCCAACGATTGGAAATTAAATAATATAAGGCCCAATTTGCTCTTGCATTTGGTTGGCTTTATTTGCTACTTAACCAAGACGCTGCATTTTGTGTGCTGTGAACAAGGAAGCACGGACACTTGTAAAAATAGGGAGAGTCGTGTTCGACACGCTCCGACACGGTGTCAGACACGCGGTCAACTTTTTCCGACACGTTGACCATTCCGACACGCGAATTTGACCGTGTCGGACATGGTCAAATGACATTTTTGTAAAAAAAAAGTTTTAATTTTTTTTTAAAAAAATTAAAATATATTAATAAAGCTTCCAACTGATCATATCAATTTTATTTTTTTGTCTTTTTCCCCTTAAGTAGATAAGAGATCATCTCAGCATCATTGTTGTCAATTCCTATCACGCTTTTGTTGTATCTCCTTGTCTCTGATCTCTCTCTCTAATATGATTTGATCTCTTTATCTGATATTATCTCTCTCTCTCATCCCAGTTCTTATTTTTTTTTATCAAAGCTTCCATCTTTATAACGTGTTGATGGGTATTATTAATTTAGTTTCATTTTTTGTTAAATTATTAAATATTAAATGAAATATACACTATATAAATTAAAAATATTATTTAATATTAAAACGTGTCCCAACGTGTCGAAATCCAAAAAAATTTAGGATTGACGTGTCGGAGTGTCGTGTCATGTCGTGTCACGTGTCGTATCGGTGCTACATAGGCTGTGAATGCAAATAACCAATAACATATGACTTGTAAAGATCATAACGTGGTATTCTAAAAAAATCATATTTGGGTCTTCGTTTTTCGTTCAAGTTCTCTGCAGAAAGAAAATCTTAGGGTTTCTTTGAGAGCTTGTGAGGCATATTTGAGAGAGTTAGACTAAGAATCTCATCTTGGTTCTCTTGAGAGATTTGATCCTTGTGTGAAGACAAAGCTTTTAATCGATGTATTTTTGAGAGATTCTACCAACAGTGGTGGAAAGGCTGAACCTGGTGGCGTTCCTCTTTGGACAAGAAGAGTACGTGATAATGTGGAGCTGAAAGCATTGGATGAAGATGCTGGCTAATTGATTTGGTAAAGTCCTTCCGGTTATTTTTTCTTTTGTTTTTTCAATCTTTAAATACATGTGATGTATTTGTTCGGGTGTTTTGATTCTTGATGTATTACTGCAATCTTGGTTATTCTTTCTCTGTTATATGCCTTGTATATGTTGTATTGGTAGAGTTACATGTTTAGGATCTTGAATTCTTTTGTACCTATTATCTGCTGTTGAATAAAAAGTGCATGCTAGAGAACGTTTGACCCTCATAGGCCAACTTGGATGTAGGAAATTCTTTCACAAAGAATTTCTGAACTAAGTATAAATTTCTGGTGTGTTGTTCCTTATGTTTTTCTCTTCTGCAAGTCTGTTTTCTAGGGTGATTCTTGGTAGTTCTATACCAAGAATTGTAACAATAATAATAAAAAATTACAATTTTAATGATGATATACATACTTGACACAAAAGACTAACTTTTTATTTGAAAATCTATTAATGATTACTTAATAATAAAATTTTCAAATAAACCTACGGACTTATTTTTTAAATAAGTCAATGAACCTTTAAATAAGCTAACAGGCTAATTAAGGTCGTTAAATAAGTTAGCGGACATACACATTTAAATAGATTTATAATAATAATAATAACACTCTTATATTATAAAATATTTAACTGAAAAACTCAAATTATTAAGTTTAAAAGACTTCTTTATAAATGACTTGATGCCTAACCTTCATAATTAAATAAATTTTTGAAAAAAAGGCCTGATTTGTTTATTAAATAAGTTAAATCACACCCAATTTAATTGATTCGAGTGATTCTGTAAGTTCCTAATAAGTTACCTTATCTATTTTCAGGCAAATTAATATAAGTGAAAATTTTAAATAACTCGAGACTTTTTTTCATAGATATTTATTTCATCACATTAGTTTATCTAACTTCAAGTTGTAAACTTTTCACTTAATACATTTTACTTGCACAATCTATGCACGAGGGTCTCCGTGAATATGCCACATACAGCAAGATTTTTCCATAGCAACATAGTGTATTAGATTCTTGGTGATAATTATTAATTAACAACTTTCCCCCCTTGAAACAAGTATCTCTATAAATATTGCTCTGAGACAAATCTTTCAAACACTATAACAACCATAAAATCCTTTCAATAATTATTTTCTTTATAATTTGGATTTTGATCCTTTGCTAATAATGTGCTCAGTCATGTATGGTATTAAATAGTGAAACATGATACAGAAGTGAGAAATACAAAATCGAAAGCAGAAAGATATATGTACTTGATAAGCTAGCTAATGCAAGCAAGGTTTGTGGAAGGCAAATAAATAGAACTGTCAGTTGCTGAAGTTGTGGGATTGTATGAGTGCTTCTTGCGTCATCCATAATCATGCCCCGTCCAAAATAAATTAATATAGTATAGATCATAGATGCAAGGTGGAGGAGCTAGGTTGGTAAGATATAGAGACAAGTGCGTGAAAATAATAAGTAGATGTTGAAATGAGCAAGAAGAATAAGAAGATATATGGAAAGAAACAAAGAAGAAGAATATAAGTAATAGAGGAGACAAATGAGCGAGTGAGTAGGAGAATCCAATGATAAAGACAATTCTCTGTGACCCTGCGCTAGCTAGATAGGTAACTATTTCACAGCAAGAGGAAGGACCATATGAAAATGCATAAATCGCTCTTAAACAACATATTGCCAAATAACATATATAGCAGCATCAACAGGATAGTGATAATTATAAGCAGCACCAGGCACTCAAATAAAAGAATGAATACTATGAAATGCTTGGGGCATCCCAAAGAGAATCCCACAGTCACATACACACCTTCCTCACTTCTCGTGTAAGTAGTTCCTTTGGTACTTCTCACTATCTAAGTTGAATGGGTATGGACTATGGTTCGTGTTAAGGACCATATATTCTCATATCCAATATACGAATGATCCAAAGCAGAACTCCCTATATATTCTTCATCATTAAGCTAATATCAAAAGGCTCCTCAGTGAACAATTATTATTGTGCCCCACTACTATGATACTCCATCACTAAGCTATCTCGTGCCACCTACATCTATAGCCCTAAGAAAGACCTTGCCACCACAACCACTTCATGGATATATCTATATGAGCTGCCAAGCAAGTTGCTCAAGCACTATATATAAATAAGGATACTCAAATATTAATTAAGATATTCATTTTCTTCCTCTAACTTAGATATATTTGCATAAATATTGACTTGAGCGTAAAAGTATCTTGAAATTGCAAGTACACCCCTTATTAGTATATAGTTATCCCAGGGACAATCTTGGGAGTCTGAAAAAACTAAGATCTATGGCATTTTCATAAATAATGTTAGAGCATTACTTCAATGATTTCATATTGTATTGTCTCATCTCTTTATGGTTAATATGTTTTATTAAATGAAGGCCCTTAGGATAATCAAGGAGTACTCTTGAGAATCTATGATCAGATCATGATCATGAAAACTCAAGTATACTATTCGATTATTCATTAAACATGTTCCTAGTCTAAAGTCATCAAGAAAGGGCATTGATCGACTCAACTAGTCTAGCATGATGTTAGGCACTACTCACAATGAGATGTAAGGTATGAACCTTATGAATGTAGGTATGGAGATGTTTTAGTCGATGTAGTAAGTGGATTTGTTAGTGGAATAAATCGTATTGAACTGACATGTCAAGAGATTCCACAAGGAATCCTTTTAACGCGTATAATTGGATACAATCTCTAGTCATTTGATAGTATGAATCATCCTTATACTTGAGGTTGTCATCGAATACTATGTCTAAGGTCATACTTTGAGGGTAAAACTCTATTCGCCTGAAATATGCGAAGAATAATGCACTTTTGGATATGACTTGAAGGCATGAGAATAGACGGACAAGTCAAAAGGATTCATAATCCTAGGGGATTAATTGTCCACCATTGACCAATGGGACTTGAATTATTTCCGTAAGACTTGAGAATCTATGCACAGTAAAAGGATTATGAAAAAGTTTATGGATCCACCTTTAGCGTTTATGGAAGAATACACCTATATGAAAAAGCTTTAGTTTGTATTGGGAACGTTTGTAAGATTAAAACCTAATTTGAGAAATAAGGAAAGTTTACACCCTATCTCAAATGAGGACAAGGAATTAATGAGATTAAATATCATCCTAATTTAAGAATTAGGATTTGACTTGTTAAAACCCTTATTTAGAATAAGGTAAAGCGGTCCGCTCTCCTCTTAAATAAGGATAAGAAATTATTTAGATTAAGATTTATCCAATTTAAGATTTTGGATTTGACTTAGTCAAATCCTTATTTAGAATAAAAGGAAAATGATACCCCCACATCTTAAATGAGGATAATGAGTTAATGGGATTAAGTCTTATCCTAATTTAAGGATAATGATTTGACTTGTATGGGGATGAAAAAAAAAACTAATTAATGAGATTGATTGAGCCTAGAATGAGGAAACTAAAAATCCAAGGAAGATTATAGGATTAGGTTTGACAGGACAGAAAATGTTTTAGCTTTAAAAAACTAAAGGGAGGTTAGTAAATACACATGCTTATGCATAACTCTCCTCGGCCAACACTCTCATTCCTCATTATTCATCTTTTTTTTATGCCACATATTCATCCCAAAACACATACTTTCCTCAAACCTTGTTCAGCCTAGCAACCTTTCAAGTGAGGAGGATTTATAGAGAAGGAGGTCTCGCTTGTCACTCAACCGATAATATGGACTTACAATTAGAGGGTGTTGTCTTCTTCAACATCTTTAAGTGATCCAATTTTTGGTGAAGCATAACAAGGAGGCTTCAAGGTTATGACCTATATAAACACCTTGTGAATTTTATATATTGAGTAGATTCTAGGCATAAAGCATGATATGTGTAAATAGTTTACATATTCCATCTTAAACAATATTTTTTATGTTTAACATCACGTATGACACCCGCCCTATGAGATAAAGGATACAAATTAAGACTTTCATGCCGACCTATTTCCTTGAAGATCTATAAATGTGCAACATCAAATCATCATCAAAGGAGCTTCAACAATATTAGGCCTAGCCCAAAAATTTGGGTACGATAATTGACTTCATTTGTAGTAAACAATAAATTTTGACTCCCACCTCCAAATAGCAACAAATTAAATGGACACAGGAAATTTCTTTTCTTTTTACTTGTTTTGATTCTTTTTGTTATTTTTTCTATATTTCTACAACACATCAATAAGAACTGTTTCATTGAAAGATCTCACTTACCCCCTAAATTAATGAAGACGTAAAGAAATGGTGAAAATAATCCTACAAAAAAGGACACACCACAACTAAAGATTATCATCCATATACAAAGATGATCAACTCATTTGAGATGCCAAAAATCATCTAAGATACTAATCTCATATAAGATACTATATTCATCCCAGTAGAAAATCATCCAAGATAAAGTGCAAAACAAATCAGCATATTAGCCCTAAATTCAATAGCATCACCAAGTTAAACCTTCATTAACCTAAATTCAAGATGATCGAAGCTCAATCACCATTTATAATATTCACATGAAGTCACCAATATACAAAAAAAGTATCATTTCGAAAAGGTCCTTTCACTCAAACAAGGGACGCACAAGGCAACCTCTATCATTTGTTATAGGGCTAAACATCTCTTATAACTTACACTCTAAGAATCGAGTTAGGGGATAATTGTCTTGAACTAATTTCCACTACTAAAAAAGCATGGATTAGAGACGGAATTTAGAGACGGAAAAAAATCCATCTTTAAAAGGGACGAATTCAGATAGGGAATAACAATCCCTCATAAATAGGGAGGGAATTAGAGACGATAATATTTCTGTCTCTCTTATTGACAGATTTAGAGACGAAAAATCAATCCTTCTCTAATAGGTATAGTTTCGTCTCTAAATCTGTCCCTAATAGAGACGACTAATTTTTCATCTCTAATAGAGATAGATTTAGAGACAGAACTTAATATGTAGAAAATAATGATAGTCTTAAGTGGATACATTTGGATTTAGTGAGGGAATTTAGTGACAGATTTTTTCATCTCTATCAGTGATAGATTTAGAGACGGAACATTTATTTTCATCTCTAATTCTGTCACTGATAGACACGAATATTTTTTGGTCACTATGAGTCAGGGATCGTGTTCCATGCGTAAGAGAAACATATTATTTTTTGTTCCTATTTGAGACAAAAAGTAATGTGTCTCTGTTTCGGACATATTTTGAGACGAAAGTAAATGACATGTCTCAAAATCCGTATCTAATAAAGACACGTTACTTTTCATCTCAAATAGGGACAAAAATTAATCTGACTCTCTTAGGGAAGGAACAAGATCCCTCATTAATAGCGATGAAACTTTTTCCTTCTCTAGCAGTGACGAAATTAGATATGCAAATACATATTCTGTCTCCAATTCCATCATTGATAGAGATGGAATTGTTTTACCTCTATCAGTGAGGGATTGTGTTCCATCTCTATTTGAGACAAAAAAATATTGTGTCTCTATTTGGTACAAATTTTGAGACGAAAGTAAATGACCTGTCTCTATTAGGAATGGAACAAGATCCCTCACTAATAGAGATGGAATTTTTTTATGTCTTTATTAGTGAGGAAATTAGAGACCAAAATGCACATTCCATCTCTAAATCTGTCACTAATCTATTTTAAAAATTGTACAAGCTTGGACTCATTAAAAGGCTTCTTTAGAAATCAAATAACAAACCTATTAAAGGAGACAACCGCATCCGATTAGCCCATAAGATATATAAAAAATAAGAGCTTGGAAGGCAGTTAATTGCATTTGAAGCAACAACTTGTGCAACCGTAGGGTAAAAAAATCCTAGTTTTGAAGCGATAACTTGTGCGAGCACGAAGCAAGAAAATTCAAGATTAGGAATGACGACTTGTGTGGAACCATAACGAGAATATCCAAGTTTTCATGCAATAATTTGTGGAGGCACATAACATTAAAATCCAATAATATAATATAGAAGAAAGAATTCAAAAGAATTGTATAATATAAAAGAATAGAATGTCCAAAGATTTCATCGTTTTTATAGAAGGGGAACACCTCTTGGTCTTCTTCCATAGGTTGTTCTTAATATATCTATTGGTCGTGTTCGTGTCGAATGTTTTACCCGATTTCAAAAATGTGTCGTGTTCATGTTGATTGTATTCATGTTTGTGTTGAATTCATGTCATGTTGTGTCATGTCGATTCAAATTGCCACCCCTATGACAAGCCAATAGGATTCATTATCTCTGTAAGAGATAAGTTATCCACAAGAGACCGGGGGGACTCAAATGACTTTCGTAAGACTCAGGAATCCCTGCACAATAAAGAGACTATGAAGGAGATCATGGATCCACCTTTAGAGTTTATAGAAGAAGAATTCTAATTCTGTAAAAGCTAACTTCCTATCAGTCAAGAGTTGATATGGTATCCCTGCTCTTGATTGGAAGATGGATAACGAGATGAAACAATGGATTGGCACGGTAACCCTACGTGAATGGTTGTTCACTTGATCGTTCATCTAGCTTCGAGGCCACAAAGTATTGCTAGTACTCTGTGTGATCATGTTAGGCCTACTAAAGGGGTTTAGTACGCCCAAGCTTATTTATGCCAGTGGCTAATTGGGCCTAATAGGCCACACACATAAGAGTATAATGTAGCATATGGTTTTGGGCCTATAAGAGTATAATGTAGATTCTATGAGATAGGATCATTCAAGTGCTTTAATAGCCGAAACAAATCAGAACTATGCTGTGAATAATATGAAACATATGGGCCTACATGACTTCAAATTGCTTTTATAAAGGTGTTTAGATTTTTCTTTCCCTTTCAAATGCTTTATATATATATATATATATATATATATATATATATATATATATATATATAATCTTTCGGCATCGGTGTCAAATTTTAAAATTTGACATCAAATTTTAACCTTTAATTTATGTCAATCAATAGTTATCATTTATTGGAAATTAAACTTATTAATTAATATTAATTTTCAATAAGTAATAACCATTGATTGATAAAAATCAATGGTTAAATTTTGGTATATATATATATATATATATATATATATATATATATATATATATATATATATATATATATATTGGGGAGAAATCTTTTGTCTTCGGTGTAAGACTTCTAAATCTTACTCTTCATCTTAACCGTTGATTTTCGTCCATCTAACAATTATAGTTTATTGAATAATACTAAATAATTAATTATTAAGATTTAATATCTTTTTGTTTGGCACTCTTAACATTGAAGTGAATACTTTATCCCCAAAAAAAAGTGAATACCGGTGAAACCCCAATAAAGGATGAAGCTAACCACACCAAAAAAAAAAAAAACAAAAAAAAGGATGAAGCTAATACTGGTGATTAGATTCTTTATCGTGGTCACAAAATGGTTGCGTGTGATCTGCAGGACGTGATTTTTGCAGCTATCAGGTCATCGTTGAACACGAATATGTACGTTATTTTTATTATTTTTAATTTTTGGAAGATTTTTTTTATAAGATTAATGTTTGGCTTTTTAAAAAATATAAAATTATATTATTTTAATTAAAACACATAGGTAGCTAGCCCATCACCCCTCCCTACACCCGGTGTTGACTCTTTCACTGCGACAATGTCTAGTGGTGCATTGATGCTTCCCGTATGGGGGAGCAAAGATCCTGCTGATGAGTTGATATGGATACGCCCCATGGGAACGGTGTAAGCGTTGAATACTTTTTGTATTCGTGTAGTTAATTAAATTCTTCTTTGTAAATAAGTTTCTAATTGTTTGTGTCTGTGATCACAGGTTTGACCCTCCATATGTGGTGCGAGAAATAACTGACATCGTAAAAAGTAACTTTAATACAAGTTGGCTTTCATATGGAGAGGTTCGCAAAGCAGTGGGAGACAACTGGTATAAACAATTTAGGGTATGTGATAATTGTTTAATTTTGTATGTACATATTTTTTATATCAGCATACATTACTCATTAATCAATCACCTTGTTAATTGTTATATGATTTGTATATGCAGAAAATGTATAAATGTGTTCCACAGCATGAGGTTCTTATGCAAAAGACATTTCATCACAAAGCATCATATTTATTGTCACATCATTTGCACAAGGTTCGGGTAGGTACGGAGAGAGGGACATGGATTAAATCAGATATTTTACCACAGCTGCATGAGAAATGGGCCTTAGCAAGCTGGCAAAGAAGGTCTCAGAAAAACAAACAAAATAGATCAAAATACGAAGGACCTGCACATGTTGGAGGTTCTATCCCAGCAACGGAAATTAAGAAGAGATTGGTAAGTAATTTGAATTAAAAATTGTACAACTAAAAACTATTGTTTCTTATTTTCATTATGGATGTTTGGATAACCTTTTGTATTGTAGAGGATGGATCCTACTATAAATCCAGAGTCATTATCTTGGGAGGTATTTAACAAGATGCACTTAGTTAAATCAGATGGCTTATGGGTTAATGAGAAGGCAAAGGGATATGCTGTAAGTTTGTGATATTTGAGAATTTTTGTTTATTTGACATCAAATCAGATTTAAGTGATAACTAATGTAATTTTTGTAATTTCAGGAGGACTTTTTGAAGCGAAGGACTGATCGTGATAATGCATTAGAGGCTGGGGCAGAGGCATCCACATGTCAATCTGATGAAGTGCTATTATTGCAGGCTGTTGGTGGTATGAACAAGAAAGGTCGAATATATGGTTTAGGTGCAGAGGCGTGGAATTATAAGTCCACAAAGATTTTTGCTAGCTTGTCAGGAGTCTCCACAGATGAGTATGATCACATGAGAGACTTGGTCACCAGCTTATCCAGCCAAAATGAGCAGCTGAAGCAGAAATATGAGAACACGCAACAACAAATGACTGTTATGAAAAAGAAAACAGACCAAGAGATGGCAATTATGAAAGAGAAAACAGACCGAGAGATGACAATTATGAAAGAGCAGCTGGCGATGTTGATGGCTCGTTTAGGAGGAGATGTGCGCACCTCCACTACTACTACTTCGGCACTAGATGCACAAAGTGATGTTTATGATGATTATAGTGATGCTCAGTTGCATGATGATAATTGATAGTATGCATATTTCCTTTTCTTATCTTCATTTGTGAATATTGCTTGTTATCTCATACATTTTGTTATTTTTTATGAATTCATGTAAAAACTTATTGTACTTATTGTATTGCAATGGTTGGATTTGATTTGATCTTTATTTTCATTTAGTATGGCTACTTTATATTTTGTGTGAGTTGGTTTCCTATAAGAATATTAGATTATAATTAATATTAGTTTCTGGTAAAAATTAAATTTTCAATGTAATTGATTTTGAAAAGATTCAAATATTAAGGATAAAAATAAAGACAGAAATATATGTCACCAATTGAGATGGAAAACATTGTCACTAATAGAGATAGAAACAATATATTACTAATAGAGAGAAAAAATTCCCTCACAAACAGAGACAGAAACAATCCATCACTAACAGAGAGAGAAAAATATCCATCGCAAATAGAAAGGAAAAATATTCGTCACTAACAGAGATGAAAATTATCCATCACTAACAAAGACAGAAAATTGTTTGTCACTAACAGAGAGGAGGAAAATCCATCACTAATGGAGACGAACAACTTCTGTCCCTAACAACTTCCGTCTCTAATAGGAACAAATTACACATAGTTCACGTGCATAAATTAGTGACAGAAAATAATATCATATGGATAGATTTATCCATCACTATCGGGGAGGGAAATATTTATGTCTCTAATAGTGACATAATTTTTTTCGTCTCAGATAGAGACGGATTTGTTCCGTCCTAAAATTCGTCTCTATTAGAGACAAATTCATAATTCTGTCTCCATCTGTTAGTGACGAGGCATAATGTAACGGATTTTTGTCCGTTTCTAATTTCGTCACTGATTTACTTAGTGGCGAAAATATTTCACTTAATGATGGAATTTTTCTGTCTCTAATCCATGCTTTTTTTAGTTGTGTTCTCATGTCTAAACATGAATAATCCAAGGCCTAACCCTATACATATCCTTTATTATAAAGCAAATACCAAAGGTGCCTTGTTTAATAATAATTGTGTCGCACTTCTATGGTACTCCACCATAAGGCTATCTCAAGCCACCTAGACCTATAGTCAATAGAAAGACCTTGATGCCACGTCCACGTGCTCGCTCCATTCATATGAGTTTCTAAGCTTGTCTATGTATAGGTACTCAAACCTTATGGTACTCATCTTCTTCTTCTTAACTTAAACCTATTTGCACAAATAATACCTTGAGTGTCAGAATACTTTATAGATACACCCCCACAATAGAAAGACCTTGATGCCACGTCCACGTGCTCGCTCCATTCATATGAGTTTCTAAGCTTGTCTATGTATAGGTACTCAAACCTTATGGTACTCATCTTCTTCTTCTTAACTTAAACCTATTTGCAGTGTCAGAATACTTTATAGATACACCCCCACTTGTTTCCGTGAAGACGCATGAAGGAGCAATATCTATAGAGCTTGAACAACAATATTATGCTCAACCCAAAAATTCCAGGTATCAATATGAGTATGCGTATGAGTATTGCTATGAATTCAAGTGACCAAATTTTAAAAAATTTAAATATAGGTGCAACAAGATATATTATATAAAAATATAAAATTTAAATTATAAGATAAATAATTTTATGATATCATAATTCTAATGTTTTAAAACAATTTCAAAATGTATACATTTAGTAAAAATATTTTAAAAAAATCTAGAACTTGAATGGAGTAAAGTGGCATTTTATTTCATTTAATAGCAAACCAAACAATATAGCAATATAAAAGTAGCGTTTTGTATGAAAATATATGTACCTGAGCGATATTAGGTACTTACTCATTAATTGGTTAGCAAGTCATTGTATATCTAATAAGTAACAGTTTTGGCTATGCATCCTGTATGAGTATGACAGGTGACCACTACATAAAAGAGTGTATATATATATTTTTTTTTTGATAACAAAAAGAGTGTATATTTTAATCCTAGGCCATGATTCAAAACTTAATATATACATGCATCGGTAGGAGTATGACAACCACTACGGTAGAATAATATGAGATATTAAGAACCGCAGAGGTAGGAATTTGATCCTAATTATAAGGCGTTTGGTGCAGGAGAAATTAGACCTATTAAATTTATAAAAAAAATCATGAAAATTAATGTGAAAAAACTAAAAATATCGAGCCTGTTTGATTGTGTTTTGGTTTTTTTATTCTTAAAATGTTTTGTAGAATAATTATGGAAACAGTTGTTGTTTTCTGTGTTTTTTCTGTTTTAAAAGTTAAAATCCAAAATAAAAAACAAAAACAATTCAGATATGTTCTCAAAATTTGATTCTAAAAACAAAAAAATAGTTACAGTTTTTAAAACTTTTTTTTTACAAAAACAGATCTTATCAAATGAGTTTTTTTTGTTTTTTATCTTCTGAAAACTAAAAACCTATTTTTAAAAACAATAATAAAACAGAACCATAATTTCTGCGGCAGATATAGAAATGATATTTGTGTATTTAAATATTATATTTGTCTTACAATTACTTAAATCAACAGTTATAAAATATTAAAGTTGTCGATTCAATTTTAAGGAAGATTATATTTATCTTATATTGCATAAAATAAACAAATTTTTTACATATACAAAATAGAGGTGGATTCTATATTTATTTTTTCTCTCTTTTCTTACACATGAGACGAACTTATAATTTTATTTTTATAATATAATATAATCATTTTCTTACTATATAAGATAAAATATAACTCTTTTAATGATTATAAAATGTATGTAAGGACCATTAATGTTTAATACACAAAACAAAGATGGGTAAAATTAGAGAGCAGTGAGAGTGGACAGTTTAGGCAGTGCAGCAGAGACGACGATGATGACAGGCGGCGCCGCTGTTCCAACAACTCTAAGATATTGTGGTATTAATGTAGGATGATGATCCTGCATTGGTCATTTGCATTTTGGAGTCCCAAACGACTGCGTTCTTGTCATGTTTCGGTTTCAATTTACACGTTAACTCGCAGCCCTGTCCTTTTCACTGTCTCCCACACACTGGACACACACACAACTCTACGCTTCACACGTTACAGTTTTTTTTGCCTTTCCTTTAATCAACAAAGAAATTCCAGTGACAAATTTTTCAAAAGGGAACATAGAAAAAATCGCAAAGAGGATTCCAAAGATTATACGAGCCTGAATCGTGGTTCGGAATAATAATTATCATAATAATAAACGAAAAAATTATTCTTGCATAAGAGTAGTTTTATCTCCTACACATTCATTCGTAACATTCATTTTTCATTTTTCTTTAAATAGCGGATCCCATCACATATGTGTCATAACATGAGAGAAGATCTCTTCTTCAACATAAGATTAATAGCTTGTTTGAATCCTCTTATTTTTAAGCTAGAAGCTACTTATAAGCTTACAAAAAAAAAAGAGCTTAAAAAAAGAAGTAAAAGCTGTTTGGAAATTACATGAAAATTTTAGCTTAAAATTTACTTAAAAGCACATATTTCAAGAAAATTGTCTCTCTCTCTCTATCTTTATCACTCTTCATTTAAAAAAAACACACAATTCAAGAAAAACAGATAAGAGCTAAAAAAAACTCCTCCTAGGAGCTTTTAATTTTCAGCTTTTTTCTTCATTATAGAAAAAAGAGTTTTTTCCAAAAACTGTTTGGCCTAGCTTATGCTTATAGGTAGCTTCTAACTAAAAAAAAAAAAGGATCCAAACAGGCACTAAATGAACCCAATAATAAAAAGCTACTAACAATATTATTGGTTGCTTTCAAATGGAATAAATGTTGATTCCCCCTCCTTCAAGTATTTGGAAAAGAAACAGTGGGAACTGGGAATGGAGTAGAGTAGAAGCAAACAGCACATCAACAGCATCAGAAACGTTTGATAAATTGAATGATAAACTTTTAATCCTACTGTTCAGTTCGAGATAATAGTGGATCACATAAAAGACCCAAATCAAAGGTCAAGGCTCAAGAACATATATAATATATATTTATTTAAATTAGAACACATCACTTAATTATACTCACACTTATATCTTGATTATTTCTTCATTTATATCCCGAATTGAATGAAAGGGAATGTGAATATAAAAAAATGTACGGGTATGACGTCTTAGTGATAAGGGCACAAGCAATCAAACAGTGACTCATAATAGAATAATTGACACTCCAAATCAACGCAGAGAATAATTTTTTGATACAATAGGAGTAGATATATCTTTACCAAAAAGAAAAAAAAAAAGAATATAAAAGAAAATAACTTTAAGGACAAAAATAATATAAATTTGATATTTTTATATATTTAGTAAAAAATATACCTAACAATCGGCATATCCTAACACTAAAAATGTTTTCCATCTTATATGTATCTAATATCTATATGCTATTAAAGCCACAATTTGTGGCATTGGGTAACCCCACTGACTTGACTCTCTGGTTAAACATCGGTGCATTACCAGATGCAAAAGCAAGATGCGGGCAGAACTTGTTTTCGTGCGGAAGACGTGAAAATGCAACGTTCTCCGTCCATTGCGTCCAATCATCAACTCTTTCTTTGTCTTTGTCGTGTTGTGTTGGGTCTTAGTCGAGGCAGTCTATTGCACAAATACTGACAAATTCACCTACACATCAAAAGAGTAACGCATGCTATAAAGAACTCGCTAACGTTTCCACTCATCATCCAAAGTCCAAACATAAAACATCTGTTACTATTTATATGGATTAATGATCTCTTCTGTTACTTGAACGGTTAAACCAACAAAGGGGTTATATGCAATGTTGTTAAAATTGAGATCTTAAGT
This sequence comes from Gastrolobium bilobum, assembly GCF_033153095.1. Taxonomy (NCBI): domain Eukaryota; kingdom Viridiplantae; phylum Streptophyta; class Magnoliopsida; order Fabales; family Fabaceae; genus Gastrolobium; species Gastrolobium bilobum. Next base: position 341,015 of record NW_026897571.1, read on the forward strand.
ATGATTTTGGAAGAGGATTAAAAAATCATAAAACATAAAATCATAAGGTAAAAAAATTGTAAAAAATCATAAAAAACGTGAAAGCGTTTGAAATATTAGTAAAATCGTTTTGATGAAAAAAAATCATAAAAACGTAAATCGTAGTGATAAATCAAGATTTTAACAACAATGATTATATGAGATAATTTTATCTTCAGCACATACATAAAATTATGTGGAGCACATATGGCTCATGTCAAAAGAAGAAAGTGAAAAAATAAATGGATGTCACATATTTGTATGTGTATAAAAAAAAAATCATTTTCTATAACATGAAAAACATTAATCCTGTATTATAAAAATTAAATAATCTATATATATACAAAAATTTAGTGTATATATACATATATAGATATATATAGGGATATGATCCTTTGACACCGTGTCAAATTTTAAAATTTGACATCAAATTCTAACCGTTGATTTTCGTCAATTAACAGTTATTATTTATTGGAAATTAATAAATTTAATTCTCAATATATGATAATTGTTGATTAGCAGAAATCAACGGTTATGATTTGGTGTCAAATATCAAAGTTTGACATCAATGTCAAAGGATCCTGTCCTATATATATGTGTGTGTATATGTGAAATTATTTCTGAAGTTATTGGACGATCAGCTAGTAATCTTGATCGTTGATTCTCATTTATTTCCTGTTTTTAATGCTTTTATCATATATATATATATTTATTTATATATATTTATATTTGGATGGTTTTTATTTTAATAAATATTCGTCTTTATGTTTTTAGTTATTTTGTTTTTTATATTTTCTGTTAAAGTATATTTGAGGAGGGATTTTTGACTCTAGTGTAAGATTAAACTCCCCATCTCATTTGTGGATTTCTTTCGATTTAACATTTATAATTTATTTAATTATACTAATTTATTAATTATTAATTCAAATAAAATACAGCTGTTAAATGGATAAAAATCAACTGCTAAGATATACAACTTAGCCTTACACTTAAGTCAAAAAAATCTCTCCTCTTAATTCTTATTTTTAAAGATTTTTTTATAAATCTTATTTATTAAGGTATTTTTTTTTGATAACATATTTATTAAGGTATTAGTCCTTGTTAAATTAGTATCTGAAAGAGTGTAAATATAAAAATCGATATCCAAAGAAAATTATAACGATCAAAAGGGAGAAAATTATAAAAATCCAAATAATTAAACAAAAAAAAATATCCAAACAAAATAAGGATATGAATTTAAGTTTTAGATAATTCCAAGTTCTTAAGCCTTAATTTCTTATTTCTTAGTTTATTAACAACAGAATAAACGGGTCTGGATCTTCTGAATTAATGATAATAAGAAAAGAAAAGAAAAAATATATTATAATAAGTAGTTACAAAATCATAACAGTTGATCTACCTTTCTACAACTGTGATCTTCCCATATGACCTTTTTTTTTCTTCCACGTGAGAATATCCATTTCCCATCATAAACTATCATATTAACGAATCTCCATGACTTCTTGTGAATATCAGTTATTAATTTTGCTGACTTTAATACTGCATTGTTTGAAATATGTGTGATGGTATGGGATTTAACTGTCACGCTGCAAGTGTATGTGAATATTAATTAGCTCTCAAATATTTTTTTTTTATATATATATAATAAGAATACTAAAACTCGAATTTATGACTTTATATAAACAACTTAAAATTTTATTATTAGATCAATTCTAATAGTTTTTTATATATATTTTTTTCCATGAACGAGGATTCTAATCAACTGTAAATACAAGAAACTCCAAGTTTTTTTTTATTTTAGGGTTAATAATTTGACAATGAATTTTTATATGCTTTAATTTAAATTATTTGAAAAATTGAATAATTTTTTTTAAAGTTTCTATTACATTAATAATTTAAAAAACAAATGATTATATACTTTTATTTAATATTTAATATTTTTTTATATTTTGACTAGTTTCTTAAAGCACTTGTTGGCCAAACTTTTATTATTAATATGGTGAAAAAACATGAAGACAAAAGGTGTAATTGGATTGTTAATAACCAACCTTTAACTTTGTTTATGAAAGTTATGCTGCTCTTTTCGGAGAATATTTTCAGTTCTCCTATTATAAGTATTGTTTTTTATCTAAAGTAATAAAAATTGATTTTTTTTTTATTTTTATCTAAAGAATTGTTTTGAATTATTTTTTATTTTTCATAAGTGATGTATCGAATATTTAATATTAAAATAATATTTAAAAAAATCTAAAAAATAATAATACGGAAAATACTTTAGAAAAAAGTCCCATAAATACAAAATTATCAGGAAAAAAAATTTAAACCACTATCTCGCTCCCAAAGAAAATATGTTCCTATTCAATTAATTAAATTTTTAATTAATTTAAAAGATATATTTGTAATCATAAAATATTCATAATTTTTATTTACTATTTTTCTAAATAATTAAAAATATATTAGAAAATTTAATTAAAAGAATATATTTCTTCTTCCGCAACATGAATGGGCAAGGTTTAGAACAAAGATCATAGAGCTAGACGCTTTCGGGTGTAATTTATTTTTCTGTTTTCTTTGGGGCTTGGCTCCACCACAAAAAAAAAAAAAAAAGTTTAGAACAAAGAAAGAGGAACACCTCTCTGAAATTTAAGGTGGGAGGAAGACAAGTGTTGCTTTGAATAGTTCAAGAAGGACGAGTTCTAAAAACTAAAATGAGGGCTCTTGCTCGTGAGAAAAATCCAGATAAACATTTGCAAATCTAATTTTAGATAATCTTAATTTTATAAAACTAATTTTAATTAAAATTATGTTTTAAGTATAATAATTTATATTTAGAAATTAAAATAATAACCACCGATATGAGATTATTTCAGTTTAGCCACTAGATTAATCCTAATTTATTAGGGTATGAGTATGTAATTTTTCAAAATAAAGCGAAGTCCAGTTTAATTTAAGCATCTCCCATAAAAAGGGAATGCATTGTAGCTTTTTCTTTGCCTTGAAAGCATCCAAATGGTAATAGGATCATATATTTTTCACCTTAGGAATAAGATCAAATATTCTGCTAGGAATTGCTCACAAAAAGCACTGTCATCTGAATTTGTATGTCATCTACAAAAGTTTATATCTCATCTATCAGAACTTTGCCCATGCAAATTTAATCACTCATCTAAATTAAAATAGTGTCAAATTGTGCTGGTTGAAAAATTAGATAAACCATGGCATCTTCTTGACTTTTATGCAGTAAACAGTTCAAGAAGACAAACTAAAATTAATTGATTCTTGGAGTAAATTGCCACAACTAAGGCTTGCCATGCGCATTATATTGGGATTGATTCGACTGAAAATTCATTATGTTTTTTTTTTTTTTTGGGATAAACCACAAGTATCTTCCTCAACGAGAGATAATTCTGTTCGAGGTAAAATCATCTATATCACGGTGAGACAAGCTTTCCCCTGGAGAACTTTTTAAATTTGAACCAACCCCATTTGGTAAATTCATTATGCTTTAGTGATCTGCCAAATGCCTTGATTCATGTCATTGACCATTATTGTTTTGCTGATACGGGTATGTTTTATTTTTTTTTAGATATTCTAATCAGTTGATTGCTTCGCGACTAGTTCGATTTAGAATGAGTTCTAGAATTAAGGCTTTAAATTCCTTTTAAATACGATACCAGGGATGATCAAACACATAATCTCACCCCTACTTATTCAGATTTCAGGTGTCAACTGAGCTATTGTCATTTGGTGTGTTGTCTTTTTTGTCTTCTCCATTTGGCTTTACATTCTTCGTCTATAATTTTGTCTAATTTTTCCATTTTCTTCAATTTCCTTGAAGTTATAATGTCACAGTTTTATGTCTAAAAATAGTTTGAGATAGTTCTTTTGCTTTAGTTGGGTTGTGTGAAGGATAGAAAAAAAGAAAAGAAATGAAGAAAAATACATTGATATTATGATTTCAGTACACTGGATGTCCAAAAACATTTTGGGTAAATTTATGCTTAATGTGTTTTTGGTGCTTTCCCAAAATACTAGTATTTATTAAGCACATGTAGGAGGTGATGTGGTATTCTCTGGCAAAAATTCCGTACTACTGTTAATTTGCAAAAGTATCTCCATGCTGAAACACATTTGTAAAGATTGATGAGAGTACAGCAGTCAAACATGTAGGGTGGACTGACGTGATCAGTCCCGCCACTTACAACGACGAGATCAGCAGCCACATAGGATCCAACTCACGTGTGTGCATGTATCCCGCCACCTGCTGTGACTCATTTGAGTCCCGCCATATCAGTTGGCGAGACTAAGCTACATGTACAAAACCTCCGCCAGGTAATGTGACGCGTTCCAGCCACGTGTACCTACTCCCGCCACATTAGGTGACGGTTTACGTTGTCCTTCTACACACCCCACGCGATACTCATGGGGTAGCGTCCCGTACTCTACAAAATTAATCTTGCCACTGACACTTACGAAAATATCTGCCTGGTTATTTATAGGGTCTTCCGGTGTTACTCAATATGGGACATTTTGAAAGTTCGGGATGTTTGCTATTTTTGTATATGATTTTGACTGACGGGTTCTTGACTTCTCGTAATTTTTTTTGTATCAGTTGCTTTGCTTGTAATGTTAAAATTTTGTTGTATCACCTTGCTGTAATGTCGTAATTTTTTTGTATGAGTTGCTATAATGCGTATTTAATTTTTTTTATTTACTTTTTTTTAATCTCTACTTTCATCTGATCCTTTTGTGTTATTTGCATAAATACACAGTACAATGGAACAATATCGGTCTTTTGCATATTATAATGGTCCTAAAATAAACAGTGTAGGCGGGTTGAGATTCGAAGGGGAAAAAAGAGCAATGTATATTGTCTGAGGCTTGTCCATTGAAGATCTACTTCAGAAGATTCGTCAGAAGTTGAAGTTGCAACAAAATCAGGTAATTTCTTCAGTCACGGGTCGAGTCCCATGTGGAAATCGGAAATATGCAGGTTTTGAAATAACTGATGATGAGGACATTGACATTTTTCTTGGAACATTTGTCCAAAACTCTACTACGTCTCAATTTGTTGAGTTATATATCGATATTGAGACATCAGACGACATGTCAATACCGACACGTGGGTTGGACCTTAACAGTCAGAACAAATGCCGTCATCATCGGTACCCCAGCCCACACAATCAACTATTGCAAGTGGAGATGAAAGCGACTATATGGTAGATGTTGAACCTGACAATGAAGAGGAGGAGGAAGATGAAGACACTCTACTGGCAAATGACCATGATCAGAATGATAGTGATGATGAACATCATGATAATCCCATAACACAGGAGACTGTTATCCCTACGTCCAATAATGCGGTTATTCCACCATCATCAGGTTAGCCATTGAATGTCTTGTATGATTAATTTTTTATATAATCGCTTTAATATTTGCCAAATCTGTTTTTTTTTATTTTTTTGTAGATATGACACCATTTTGGGATGACATCCCACACTATGAGGCTGTTAATTTTGATTATCCGAACGAAGACATACTGGATGTTGAAGGCTTAGGTCGTGGTCCGTGGACAAGAGGAGACGAAATGTATGTGAAACAAGAGTTCCAGTCGAAGAGCGATGTTCAAGCTGCTATAAAACATTACTGCATGAATGAGCATCAAGAAGCTGTAGTGGTTGAAAGTACTACCACGAATTTGTCTATGAAATGTCGTAAGCATGAAGAAGGCTGCAATTGGCGAGTAAGGGCAATTAAACCGAAGAATAGAAACAGCTAGGTAGTCAGTAAATGGGTTGGAAAACATTCTTGTGTCAGCACAACCCTTTCTCAAGATCACAAACAACTTGATTCACATTTTATATCTGAGGCCATTCTAGGTACTATACATTGTTGAAGTTTTTGTACTGCGACAATTTATGTGTTTATCATGTGAAGGCATATATTATTACTAATTACAAATATGCTCTATATCTGTATGCAGACATGGTGAAGGCTTCGCCGTCAGTGGCCGTTATCTTGATACAAGAACGGGTTACTGCCCTTTTTGGATATAATGTTTCTTACAGGAAGGCGTGGATGGGAAAGCAGAAAGCAATTGCTAAGATTTACGGTGATTGGGACGAGTCATACGCGTTCTTGCCAAGATGGTTCGCACACATGTTGAATTTTTCTCCGGGGTCTATTTACCATATTCAACATGGACCGTGTGTCATGAATCGACAAGTTATTACTGGGTCCAGGGTTTTTCAACGTGTTTTCTGGACTTTCGGTCAATGTCGGGAGGCGTTTAAATGGTGTAAACCAGTCATACAGGTCGATGGTACGCATCTGTACGGTAAATATAAATGGACATTATTGATCGCCACAACGCAAGATGGAAACAATGAGGTCTTGCCAATCGCATTTGCGGTCGTTGAAAGTGAAACTAAAGATGCATGGGAATATTTTTTGGCATCCATCCGAATGCATGTAACCAATAAGACTGGTATAAGCCTTATTTCGGATCGACACAAAAGCATTTTATTAGCAATGACCAATCCAGACATTGGATGGCAACCTCATAATGCATACCATGTGTTTTGCCTTCGTCATGTAGGGAGAAATTTTAATACACGATTCAAGGATCAATACATGAAGGGTTTTCTAAAGAAGCTAGGTTATATATGCAAACTAGTTACATGAAATGTTGTATATCCTTTGTCGATTGGGTCCGTTTGTATATTATAGTGTGTTTTTTCTTGCAGGATATATTGCAAATAAAGACTACTTTGATGCTGCATATGTCGAGTTCTGCAGCATTAGTCCAGAAGTCGCTGCGTGGATTGAGGCTGTTCCAAAAGAGAAATGGACTCGGAGTTACGACGAGTGTGGACGAAGATATGGTCACATGACAACTAAATTGTCTGAATCAGTGAACATGGTTTTCAAGGGAGCGAGGAACATGCCAATAACTTCTTTGGTAAAATGCACATATAGTTGACTTGCTCGTTACTTTTTTAAAAGAGGGTGTAAAGCACAGAAAGATGTTGAGATTGGAAAGCGTTTCTCAAAAACTATTTTAGAAGCGATGACAAAGAACAGTGAGAGGGCTACATCGATGCGTGTTCGGGAGTATAACGTGGCGCGCACCTCATTTGAAGTCGATGACCAAGGAAATACATTTTTGGGTTAACCTCAATGATGGGAAATGCCAATGTGGTAAGTTTCAAGCATTCAAAATTCCGTGTAGCCATGTTATTGCATCATTCAAGAAGGTAGCCCTTGATGTTGAGCAATACGTGGATCCGGTGTTCTCTGTAAACTCTATTATGCATGCCTACTCTTCTCCATTTCTACCGATTGGTAGTGAAGATGGAATTCCCCCACATCCCGGACCAAAGCTTGTTCCTGATGTCTCAATGATGCGTGGACAGGGGCATCCTAAATCTACACGTATTAGCAATGAAATGGACGAACTTGAGGACCAACTAAGTTCTAGCCGAACTAAATGCAGTATATGTAAGATGGCCGGACATAATAGGCGTGCATGTCCTACAAGACGCATATCAAATTAATGTGTTGTAATGTTGGCAATATTTTATTATAATATCGTGCTTTGAGTTTATGAAACTACTTCACCACTGACACCTATGACAACGTAATAGTAACCAGGAAACGTGCGAAAATGGAGATATAATTCGGTCAGCATAACAACAGAAAAATGGACAATCCAGGGAATCACATCCCACACTTTAAAACCTAGTGTACCTGAAATGCAGAAAATAACAGTCCAAATACATTTCAACCATGTCCATATTGGAAATATCATTTCCCACATAAAAGCAGTCTACCGAACTAAAGATGAAAGCACACATGAACCAAATAAATCAGTAAAATATAGTAATCCATAAGTACAGTCATCCATAAACACATCTCAAATGCATAGATAGGGATTCACATGCTATGATGGTGGAGTATAAGTAGGCCATGGTCTGGAACGTGCATCACGTTCAGGGTTCCTGCGAATGACACCACCCACTCTCTCTGCATCAGGATCGTGCCTAATATCGAAATCCTCTGCTGCTGCCTGTAGAAAATCGTCCTGCGTGTCCTGTCCTGACTGATGTTGACTGCGAGACGAACGCGATGTTTCCCCATGATCGTACCCTCCTGCAACGACACTACTACACTGGGTCCCGTGATACGCACCGAATGCTGGCAATCCATGTACCGGATGATAGCCACTGAACCCTGCCAATGTTGGAGGTCGCGCACTCTGATCAAACTGGGTGCTCATCCACGGATATGAGGCAGGAAACTGTGTTTGAGAGTGTGGAGGCAAGTGAGGATCTAAACCAAATGACATATGCATAGGCATCTGTACGGGCAACTTCATAGGCATATGTGGAGACATCTGTGTCGACATCTGCGTCGACATTTCTTTAGGCATCTGCGTAGGCATCTCTGTGGGCATATGCGTAGGCATCTGTGGCGGAAACCACTGAATAGGAGTAAATGACATAGTGGGCCACATGGGTGGTTTATAAACACCAACGGCTCGTGGCCTACCTGCTGGGATGTCATATGACTGGTGCTCAATGCGTGGTCGTCGACGAAAAATGCCCCTACCCTCCTTCGCATGAGGTGGTACATTTATCTCTGGATCAGGTACCTCAGCTGATAGCCTGGATGGTGCAATTGGGCCATGCTCTGCAACACAGCCGAATTCTCCCTCTGAACGCAGTAACTGCTCACACACCTCTTGCACCTGACGTTCATCTCGCTGAGCACTCATCTGGGGAGTTTGCATCCACCATATCCACTCTGCTCCGTCAACCTGTATCACGAAACATAGTAATTTATTAAATTTAACATGACTACACAATACCATTAATCAAAATTACGAAACTACGATTGCAAGAACAACAACAATACGTACAACATGGCCTAACTTTGCAACCTGCCTCGTCATGAACCGTCGAGTGTGACTGAAGTACCAGGTCATGTACTCGGAGTTTGGGGACATGATACCCTCCCACGCGTCGCCTGTCTCAATACGCTCATGTCTAGTGTTCCACAAATGTATGTGGGGGGCCATCTTCGCTTCCCAATTCTCAGTGATCTTACCACGTAACGTAAGATCATGTGCACCTTGATATCAAAAAAAAAAAAAGATCATGTGCACCTCTCAACTGACCAGCAGGTCTAGGGATGTGTTGTTGCATGCCAAATTGCCACATGCAACGGTCAGGCTGGTGCATCTCGACAATGTGGAAGGCGAGTACAGGTGTAACAACCCTCCACAAGTTCTGCATGTGAGGGTTTGCCCCGAGAAACTCATAGCCAACCTCCTTATATGGCTCCCACACAACCTATAAGAAGAAAATATTTGTAAGCCACAGAATACGATATAATAGGATGCAAATAAAAACCAACTAAATTAATCATTCGTACCGTGTTTCTTCCCATTTGATCAAGCTCAATCCGATAATCCTTCAGGTGAAATTGGTGATGCCGCGATACGACATTGTTAAACCTATAAAACATAATACAACAAACCACACAAATGAATGATAGGCAAATGATATAAAAAAATTTAAAATGATGGTGAAAACAAATGTTATTGTATACCGTCGTCCATAGTGATCGGCTGGGTCACTTGGTAGGGGAATAAGCAGTGCTATGATAGGAAATCTGCTCCACGCCCATATCTGCAACAACAACGTACACCCCCCAATGTCACTGGCCCTTGAAGATGTTGCCTGACATAGTTCACGAAAAAGTACTGCGAGTACCGCAGATCCCCAACTGTACATACTGGTATCCTCAAAGTCCCCATCTAATAATTGAATGTACCGACAAGCGACTACTGAACTTGACTTGTCACACAGCAAAAAACCTCCGAAGAGATGCATAAGATAGGCACGAGTGTGCCTAATTTGTCCCTCGTGAGCAGCTGAATGCGCAACCCATTGACCCCAATGTTGAGTCAACCAACCCATCTTAAGGTTCCCATGGTTTAAATCAGCTGCAATTCCCATGTACTGCGTGATTGCGTCCGCCCAGTTCCCATGGGTGTAGCCAGAAACCACCCGACCCTCAGTGCGTAAACCTAAAATGGCCTCAACATCCTGTAAAGTGACAATCATCTCTCCAACAGGCATGTGAAATGTGTGAGTCTCTGGCCGCCACCTCTCAACCAGTGCAGTAATCAATCTATGGTCAATCTGCCAACAATCATTTAAGTAAAAAAATATA